>NC_136982.1:25633795-25654641 GCF_032717465.1 Coenobita brevimanus
TCATCCATCCTCCTCTTCAATCAGTCATCAATATTATCAGTTCAGGTATTATTATTATTATCACTATTACTCATTTACCTGCTTGTGCATGAGCGAGTGAATAATACGAACTGAATAAATGAAATGGGTTTGTGTGGAGTAGACTGTAGCACCAGTCGAACAGGGCAGTACTCCTGAGGCGGATGGCAAGCTGGTGATAGGGACAGCTGGAGCTCCCGTTTCACCAGCCCTCAGGACTTGATCCTGACCATCCCCCTTTGCTGAACATTTTCAGTGCTTTCATTTACACAGAGAGTAGGCCAGCATACTTTCTTAATACCTCTACCTTCAACTGTCTACACCACACTACATGCACATAAGACATCACACCTCTATTCCACTCTCTTAGCAATGGCCACTGCAATTTTACTTCTGAGGTGGTACCTCGGATTGCCACCACCGGCAGGGTAGGGCTGGCGGCACAGGGTCCTCCCGGTCGCCATCAAGTGACTGTGCCAGCTGCAACTAGTGCGATTTCCGGCCATGCTCGTCAGCGGAGAGGTGAAAATGCCGCATTATTCTTCACCAACATCCGTGGGCTTAATACCAACTTAAATTCAGTCCATTTTTTCCTACAGTCCATATCCCCTCTGGCCTTATTCCTCACAGAACCACAAATCTCACCGTCTACTGAAATATCCCCATATTGTTTTCCTGATTACAATCTCCTCACAAACTTCCGTAATAAGGGTGGCACCTGTTGTTCTATCAAATCCCAATATGCAGTTGACACCATTTTAAACTTCACTTCACGCAGTTTTGATTACTCGCTGAATAAACTAAACTAACAAAATATCACCAAATATATCTGTGTAGTTTATCGCTCTCCCAATGCTTCTTCTGAACCCAATATATTTGATTCCATTTCCACACAGTTGAGTAACCTTAACACCGAAATTACCATCTTGGGCGATTTTAGCATACATAATGTTGAAAGGTTATTGCACTCTGCCAGGACTGACGATGCTGGTCTAGAGTGCGAGCTGTTTGCAGAATCGCTTAATCTCACGCAACTGGTAAAGCAACCAACCAGAATACCAGATAATCCTGACCATAATGCACATCTTTTGGATCTGTTCCTGACAAATAATCCAGATCAGTACAGGATAGAGGTATTGTCTTCACTTGGATCCTCTGACCACAATCTCATCAAAGCCTCATTAGTTAGCTCCCCCAAACCTCCCCATTCTGAACTTGTCAGGGTGACCTGATGGCACTTTGATAGGGCAAACTGGGATGAATTTAGAAATTATCTTGCTGACATTCCATGGCAGTCTTTCTTCTCTAGTGATGTCAATTCTACCCAGCCCCACATTTGCGATTTAATACTAGCTGATATGGATTTATTCATACCAAGTCAACAATTCACTAAAAGATCGAACTCTCCAAAATGGTTTGATTGCAACTGTCCCAGAGCAACAGCCCAAAAGTCTTCAGCATATAACTATTACTTGAAATCAAAAACATCTGAATCACTCTCTCTAAATAAAATTGCTAGAAACCATGCAAAAGCTGTAATAAATCTTGCTAAATCAAACTTTCTTCAAAACAAGCATCAAAACTACTTAACAACCCCAATGACAATAGAATATTTTGGTCAACTCTCAATTCTTTCAATAATAACTTTAACAAGTCATCATCCATTCCCCCACTAAAATTTCCAGATGGCATCATTACAAATGACCCGCATAGGAAAGCAGATATCCTTGCCAGTACATTTGCCAGAAATTCTACCTTAGAGGAAGCCAGCCAGAATGTCCCAGCACTATAACTTGACTCTCCCGACATTGTTCCACTTAAGATACAGACAAGGTATGTGAAATCCATCCTAGACAATTTACCTACCAACAAAGCTCCAGGTCCAAATGGAATTCCGCCAATTGTTTTGAAAAAGTGTTCCCCAGAACTTGCCTCTGTTCTTGCAGAATTATTCAGACTATGCATAAGTACTTCTTCATTCCCTAATTTTT
The DNA here is from genome assembly GCF_032717465.1 of Coenobita brevimanus. NCBI lineage: Eukaryota > Metazoa > Arthropoda > Malacostraca > Decapoda > Coenobitidae > Coenobita > Coenobita brevimanus. Next base: position 25,635,805 of record NC_136982.1, read on the forward strand.
GGAAAGAAGCCAATATCCACCCAATTCCAAAGAAAGGAAGTTCCTCTGACCCCTCTGATTACAGGCCAACAGCTGTCACATCTTCTCTTGGTAAGGTTTTTGAAACTGTAATTAATAAGCACATAGTTAAACATCTTGAATCCAACAACTTAATTAGTGATAGACAATATGGTTTTCGCCCAGAAAGATCAACCATTGACATACTCAATCTCCTAACTCATACCATCCATCAATCAGTTGACCTACATGGTGCAACTCATGCAGTAGCCCTGGATATTTCTAAAGCTTTCAACAGAGTGTGGCATAGTTCCCTGTTGTCCAAACTCCCTTGCTATGGACTAAACTCTTTTGTTCCTTTGATTTCCTCATATCTCAGCAATAGAAAAATAAGGGTAAAAGTAGATGATGTATATTCCAGTTTCCACTCAGTTAATGCCGGCGTGCCGCAGGGATCAGTTCTGGCACCAACCCTGTTCCTCGTTCATATTAATGATCTTTTATCTGTCACCCACAATCCCATCCATTCATATGCAGATGACTCAACACTTCATAGTTCATTCACACTCAGACATCCATTTGCAAAGTCCGATATCTTTAACTCTCATCTCAGTACAGCCATCTCTTTAAATCAAGACTTATCTACGATCAGTGAATGGGGACCCTTCTCTCATTTAATGCTAGTGAAACTAAATATATACAATTTACTAATAGGCAGGTATTGCCAGAATCGTATATTACCTTCAGTGCTACAAATATTCCAATTTCCAAAAGTATTGAAATTCTTGGCATCTCGCTTAACAGTGCCCTCAGCTGGACCTCTCATGTCAGATCACTTGCTAAAACCGCCTCAAAGGAACTTGGATTATTGTACAGAGTCCGTAACTTCTTCACTGACGAGCAATTAGCTATAATTTATAAGAGTCATGTGCGCTCTCAGCTTGAATACTGCTCACCCTTGTGGAGCGGATGTGGAGAGGTTGCATTAAAACAAGTAGACAAAATTCAGAACAAAGCTGTTAGAATTATTAATAACCCTGCTATTACTAATAAACTACCTCCCCTACAAGTAAGAAGGAATGTTGCCTCCCTTGCGTTATTTTACAGATATTTTTATAGCAAATGCTCAGACGGAGTTGCGTCCATGGTGCCACCTCTCCATGCCTTCCCTCATGCTACACAAGCAGCTGGCAGCGCTCATGACTGGAATGTCACTCAGCCATACTGCAGAACTTCTGCCTATCAGAATTCTTTCATTCCCCGAACTGCATCTCTCTGGAACTCGCTTCCCTAGAGATGTTTCCCTCCAGACTTCAACCTATTGCTGTTCAAGTCTGTTACAGATATTTTATGAACAGCACACACCAGTAATCTGGTGCATGGATTTGTTTTTGTTTTTATTCATTTGTTTTTCCTTCCTCTGTTCTGTTATTTAAAAAAATATATATATGATTTCCATTCTCTACGAATACGAGTTGAATAATAAATGAAATGTATGAAAGATTAATGATATAGATGACATTTTACATATTTTTGAAATGACATTTCCAGTTTTTCCATCCCTTTGTGGCCATTCCATATTCTCTCTCTCTCTCTCTCTCTCTCTCTCTCTCTCTCTCTCTCTCTCTCTCTCTCTCTCTCTCTCTCTCTCTCTCTCTCTCTCTCATGTCTGGTCCATATTTTAGTAATCTCTCCTCGCCCCTGAAGTCTTCCTCCTTTTTTCTCCCTGACATTTTCTTTTCCTCCATTCCTTCTTTATTACCATAGTCTCTCTCCCTTTTTGCATTCCTCCTCCTCCTCCTCTTCATTCCATCCCTCTCTCTTGCCTTCCCTCCCTCCCTCCTTCGTTCCTTCTTTCCTGCTTTTTCTCATACTCTCTCTCCTTTTATTCCTTCACTTTCTTTTCCTCCATCCTTAATTATTGTACCCTCTTCTTCCTCTCCATCCTTCATTCCCCCTCTTCATCATATTCTCCACTCCTTTCTGTATTCCCTCCATGTCCTGCATTTTCTCCCTCTTTCCTTCACTGTATCCCTCTCTTTTCCCATCTCTCCTCCATCATTTATTCTCTCTCTCTCTCTCTCTCTCTCTCTCTCTCTCTCTCTCTCTCTCTCTCTCTCTCTCTCTCTCTCTCTCTCTCACGTTATTGTTTTTTCTTGTCTGTCCTTCGTTTCCGCCCTCTGTTACATTCCAGCCTCACTCATTCCTACCTTCTTTCTTTCATTTTCCTTTTCTCTCCTCCTCTCCTTATCCTCGTCACCCTTCTTCTCCTTTCCCCTCTTTCCCTTCTCCTTAATTCCATGCTTCCATCCCTTTCTCATCCCTGTTTAACTCTCCACCATCCCGTCCCCTTCTCTCTGTACATTACCCTCTCTTATTGCATTTCCTCCTCCTCATCCTTCCTTTCTCACCCTCACGTCTCTCCCCCCTCTTCCTTTCCCCACCACTGTCTTCACCACGTCTTCCCCCCCCCCCTTCCTACCCTAACCTATAGCGCTATCAGATTACCACACCATAGGCTGATGGCTCTTATCTCTCGTTGCTGCAATCCTATGTAATCCCTGTCACCCATCACTCCTGTTTTCCCCCTCCCTCTGACATCTGCCTCATCCATACATCCCTCTCGCTTCACCTCCCCCAAACACCCCTTCCCACACTATTTTTTTTCCCCCTCACGACATTTTCTTTCCCCTTTCCTCACTGATTTTCGTCCCCCTCCCTCATTCTCCCATCTTCCCCTTACGTTTATTCTTTCCATTAACTTCCCCTCTCTGTTCACTTCCCTTTCTTCCTCCTTAACCTCACTCCCCCTTTCACTTCCCTTTTCCCCCACCTCCTTAACCTCACTCCCCCTTTCACTTCCCTTTTCCCCCCACCCATTTCTTCTCACAGCCACCTCTCCTTTACCCCCCTCCTACTACTTAGCTTCTGCCTTTCATTTCCCATCTCCTTCACTCCCTTTCACTTTCCTTCCACTCATTCCTTCTCTCTCTCTCTCTCTCTCTCTCTCTCTCTCTCTCTCTCTCTCTCTCTCTCTCTCTCTCTCTCTCTCTCTCTCTCTCTCTCTCATTACACTCAACCCTTTCTTTCCCATGCCGTCCTCTCCATCTTTTCGTTTTGTTTTCTTTCCATAGTCTTCCCCTTCTTGCCCTCCCTTTTCGCCATTATTGTCCCATTTCCTTTTCCATCTCTTCCCTCTCTCTTTTCCATCTCCTCTCCTTTCGCCATTCTTTCTTTCCCTATCCTCTTCCCAACTCGCTCACCCTTCCCCTATCCCTTCCCTTGTTCCCCTCTCGCTTTCCTTCTTCTCTTTTACACAGATTCTCTCCCCACTTTCGCCCGAATTCCTTCACCTACTTCTCCCTTTTTCCCTTCTTCCGATCTCTTTCTGTCTCTCATTACCTGCCTCTTCCCTTCTCTCGTCTCTGCCTTGCCTTCCCTCTCACTATCTCCTCCCCTCCTCACTTCTCTCTCCCTCCTTTTTCTCTCCTTCACCTTACTCTCTCCACGCCTCCTCTCCCATCCCATCCCCTCTTTTCTTTCTTTTCCTCCCTATTCCTCATCCCTTCCCCTTCTCCCTTCTCCCTCCAGCTTTTCTATTTCTCACCCTTTTTTCCTCTCCCTCCCTGTCTCCCCTGTCCCCAGCATAATAACAGAACAAGCGTACTGCCATTTTTATTACGAAATAATTTGTATTCCGTGTTTTGTAGTGACGGTAATAGTGGTGAACCGCAGCGAGCCGGGGAAATTGCATCCGATGTTGGTAGTTGTGGTAGCTGTGCTGATTGTGGTAGATGCTGTGATGTTTGTGGTGCTGGGGTTTTTGGTAGATATGATGGTTTTTGTCGTTGTAGTGGTAGTGGTAGTTGTAGCGGTAATAGTAGTCGTTATGGCAGCAGTGCTTGTGGTAGCTGTGTACATCGTGGTAGTGGTGGTGATTGTAATGATGGTTTGCTAGATGTAATAGTTTTGAAGATTATGGTGGTAGCTGTGGTGAATGTGGTAGGTGTGATGGTGGTAGTTACATTTTTATTTGTGGTATGTATGGTGTTAGTAGTAGTTGTAGTGATAGTAAACGTGGTCATGCTTTTGATCTTTGTGGTAGTTGTGACAGTGGTTGTTGTAGTGGTGGTGGCTTTGATGCTGGTAGTTGTGTTAGATTTGTTGATTTGTGGTAGGTGTGGTGTTGGTATCGTAGTAATTGCAGTGCTGGTGGAGCATTTGGTATTTGTGGTGGCGTTAGGTTTGGTACAGATTGTCTGGTTGAGGTAGTGGCTGTGGTGTTAGTAGTTGCAATAGGTGTGGTGACTGGTAGACGTGTGGGTGGTAGTTGTGGTTAGCTGTGGCGATAATGGTTGTTTGTTGTGGTAGTTTGGTATTGTTGGTTCTTGCGATGGTTATAGTTAGAGGAATGGTTGTAGTTGTTATAATTCCCCAGATAATCGCAATTAAGGGGTAGTATTAGTTGTGGTGGTTGTTGTGGTTGATGATAGAGTAGTTGTTCACGGTGATGGTTGTTGTGGTGGATGGTTCCTGTAGTTGAAACCGTTGATTTTAGTTGTGGTTAAGGCTTATGATCGTTGCGGTTGTGGTTGGTGGTAGTTTTAGTAGACTGTGGTAGTTGTGGTTGTTAGTGATTGTGGTCATGGTTAATGGTAGGTGTAGTCGTGGCAACTGTGGATGTGGTTGATTTTATAGTTGTGATTAATGGAGGATGTACTTGTGGTTGATTGTAGTAGTTGTGATTGCTGGTGATGGTTACTGTGGTTGTTGTTATGGAAGATGTAGGTGTGTTTCGTGCAGATGTGGTTGATGATAAATATAGCTGTGATTGTGATTGATTGTAGTTGTATTGGTGGCTGATCGATCGTAGCCGCAGCTGTGGTTGGGGTAGTTGTGGTTGTTGTTGAGGTTGTGGTAGTTGTGCTTGTGGTAGCCGTAGCTGTTGTAGTGGTAGGTGTAGTAGTGGTTGATGGTAGTTGCGGTTGTGATAGTTGGTTATGGATGTGGTAGTTGTGGCTGTGGTTGATGGTAGTCGTACTTGTAGACAGGGTAGTAGTAACTGTGAGGGATGGTAGTTGTAGTTTTTGTTGACAGTAGATTTGACAGCTGTAGTTGTGGATGATAGTTGTAATTTAACTGTCTTAATTTATATGTGTAGTTCATGGTAGTTAAGGTCGTGGTTGATAGTAGCTATGGTTGTTATTACAGTAGTAAATGATAGTTGTAGCTGTCAATAATAGCTGAAATTGCCTATGATGGTAGTTGTTGTTGTGCTAGATGTAGTTGTAGTTGTTAGGTGTAGTTGTAGTTGTTAGGTGTAGTTGTGGTGGTTTTAGATATGTTTGATAAGGTGTAGTTGTGGTAATTTTAGTTATGTTAGAGGTAGGTGAAAGTAGTTTTAGTCCTGCTCTGGTGATTCACTAACTAGTAATGGCGGCGGCTGTTACTTTAGCGTACTGGCGTGGTGAATATTGGTGAAATATTGGTTGTGGAAGTAACTGCAAATAGTGGGAGGGGCAATGGTGGTGGTAATGTTGGTGGGTATAGTGGTGGTGGTAATGGTGGTAGGTGTAGTGGTGATGGTAATGTTGGTAGGTATAGTGGTGGTGGTAATGTTGGTAGGTATAGTGGTGGTGGTAATGTTGGTAGGTATAGTGGTGGTGGTAATGTTGGTAGGTATAGTGGTGGTGGTAATGTTGGTGGGTGGAGTGGTGGTGGTAATGTTGGTGGGTGGAGTGGTGGTGGTAATGTTGGTGGGTGGAGAGGTGGTGGTAATGTTGGTGGGTGGAGTGGTGGTGGTAATGTTGGTAGGTGTAGTGGTGGTGGTAATGTTGGTAGGTGGAGTGGTGGTCGTTATGTTGGTGGGTGTAGTAGTGGTGGTCATGTTGATAGTTGCAGTGGTGGTGGTAATGTTGGAGGGTGTAGTGGTGGTGGTAATGTTGGTAGGTGTAGAGGTGATGGTAATGTTGGTAGGTGGAGTGGTGGTGGTAATGTTGATAAGTGTAGTGGTGGTGGTAATGTTAGGTGTAGTGGTGGTGGTTGGTAATGTTGTTATAGCATCCTTAACATCTTTACTGTAAGAGTTAATACTGATGCTAGGCTAATGTTGGTAGTTCAGGTAATTGTGGTAGTAGTGGTAGCGGTGATGGTGGTGGTTGTGCTAATTTGGTTAGTGCAGGAAATATGATTAGTGCATTGTGCTCTCTCTCTCTCTCTCTCTCTCTCTCTGCAGACATTATAATATATTACAGTGAATCTGTGTACGAGTGAACGCAATGTAATCTTAAGCGTTCAACTAAAGTAACCTAACCTAGCTTAACCTAACCCACGTTTAACCTAGATTTGTAACTTGCAATACTTTGGTGATAGAAACTCCGTGTACAAACAGCTAGATAAGGAGTTTATTACGAGCTCACAACAAAATAGTCTGCCCTACTTGAGAGTCTGCTCTGAACTGAACTGTGGCGCCGTGTTCTCAGGCTTCAGGCCCTGGGAAAGCGTGCTAGGTCAGCAAGTTTAGTGGGGGCATGTATGCATTGGGGGGGGGGGACATATATACATCGGGGGTAGACATATTGTGGAGGGGGTACACTACTCCCCCGGGTAGTTGAGGTGGTGTCTCCTGACACCAGGAGTTATATGGTGGTTGATTATATTACTAAAGCAGGGTCGGGGAGGTATGTACAAGTGATAGGTATGATACAGGGGCAGTAGGGGAGACATGGCCATGTTTAGGGGAGGAAATTAGAAGGATATATACATATAAGATATACAAGGATTAATAGGTACGAGTCCACTAAGGGTCGAAGGTATACATAAACATAATGGGAATTACACAATAATAGTTTGATACATGATAAACAAGGAGTAGATAGAGTTCTATTGTTCGTTCATTTTTTTTTTTTTTTTTTTGTATTTTCTGTAGGATACACTGTCACTCAGTAATGCATTAAAGAAATACCATCATTTTCTAGTAGGCAGAGTTCTGTTCACAGTTTGGGTAATTGTCAGATGGCATTGGTAGTCACTGAATGTGAAGGCACTAAGTACGGGGAGTTTCTACGTCGTGTGTAGGGCGTACTATGCCTGTAGCGACTCTGATTTCCTGGAGTCGGCGTTCCATTTTTCTGACACAACAATGCACTGCACATATGATGAGTAGAAAACCTATGAAAGCGATAACCACAGGGGGAAACACAACTGTTGGATGAACCCATGAACGGCTGAAGGCCAGAGAAAATTGATCCATAATGAAATCACTGTCATTGAGGAAGGTTAGCATGCGCAAGTTAGGGGAGGTGATGGTAATGTTGGCAGATGGTAGGGTTGAAGGCATGTCGATTGGTTGAAAGGCGTCATAGGAGTGTTTACGGACAGCTTGGTGATAGCGAGTGGCATAAGTGATGACGGACTCTGATTTGACGGTACAATAGTCTGGTGCTTTGTAGAGACCACTAGCGGGGACGGATTGATCCGAAGAACCAGGACACATGAGTGTGACAGAGATGGGAACAGCAAAGAAGAAGTACTGGACATGGTTGAGGTGAGCATGGTGGACCGGGAGGTCAGGAGCTGGGACAAAAGAACAGGCAGAGTAGATGGAATGGTTGCGAACTAAAGCAGACCCACAGGGTGTAGCACTGCTAGGGAAGATAGCAAAAAGGTGGGCAGCACAGAGACGAGAGGTCGGAGTAAGGGAGGAACATTCCTGGAGGTCTGTGGAAGAAAGGAAAGCAACTGAAAGATAGGAGGAAATATTCTGAAGGAACAGATACTTGTAGCAAGGAGTTGTTGAGGCAGAAAGGGAAGGGAATGATGTGGAAAAGGTTAAAGGTTATGGCAGAACAGAGAGGAATATGGACGATGACGAATGTGGTGAGAAGAGTGGCTTCGAGAACAGGATAATTATATTCAAGGGAGGAGTAGGGGAGGACTGGGGAGAGACCGAAGGTGGAGTGAGCCCATTCCAGGACAGAACAGAGAGCTGAGACAGGTACTAAGTCGGCAGTGACACGTCCATTTATAGCATCGATCAGGATACGAACCAAGGTAGAGACTTCAGACAGGAGAGAGTCAATGGCCAGTTGGAGATTATCCATGTTGAGTTTGAGGTAGAAGAACTGAGAGATAACTCTGAGATCTGAAAGGTGGCGTTGTAAGATATCGGTGAAATTGTTTAGAGTGGACGTGACTTCATTGAGGTGGGTCGTGAGCTTCTGTAACATAGTGTGTTGGATTTTAATGACTCGGCGTTGGGATTCTAGAGCTGAAGCTAAATGAGTGAGATAAGATTTGAAGCCAGAAATGTCACGGGCTGTAGCAACGCCAAACAAGCCACTCAGAATCTCACCGCCGAAGTCGAAGAGACCTCGTTTCACACGAGAACGACCAACGGGTGTCTGAATGGAAAATGTGTCATTGAGCTCAGTGAATCTGTTACTTATGTATTGCAATTGCCAGGAGAGTGGTAGGAAAAGGTTATAGAGATACTCATTTGGGTTGTGTGTCCCCATGATGGCCGTGAGATGGTTCCTGATTCCGTGGAGCTGGTGCGCGTAGGCAGGTAGGGCAATGGCTACATCGGCCAGGGGCGCAAGATCGTAGCGCAAGGAGGCTATTTCTTCGATAAGCATTACCTCGCCTCCCGAGCCGACCAAGGCCCCAGGACGTACTCCACCATCGTCCTGACCTGACCCAGACCCCAGGAGGGTCAGCACTGCCAGCAGGGAGATCGCTAACATCGTACCTAGAAAATCAGGGTAGAGTTAATGGGGGAGGTCGGGAAGAGGTTGATGGGCAGAGCGCAGTTTGGACCGATATTGATTGGTTGATGAATGAGCAGGTGGAGGTGGAGAGGAAGGAGACTGAGGGATAGGTGGAGACAAAGTAGACTGAGGGATGTGTGGAGGGGAAGAGGGGGCAGGAGGTTGTGTAAGTGACTCTTCCAACACGAGGCCACGGGGTGCTTGCTTTAAGTCATCGACGTGGACCCATTGGGTGTCCTTAGTGGACAAGTCCTGGAGGTGAAATTTGTTGCCTTGTTGAGTGAGGACGCGGTGGGGCCCTGTAAATTTGTCATCCAACTTAGAGGAACGCGTATGGGAATGAGCAAAGACAAGATGGCCTACAATGATGGTGATAGGAGAGGCGGACTTATGTTGGCGCTGCAGCATGTCCTCCTGAGAGGAAGCCAAAGTGGATTGGACATACTGGTGGATTGTCTGGAAGTTGGCCAATTTTAGTTTAACATAATCATCCGGGTTGTAGATGAGCTCTGGCTTTGAGGATAAGAGAGAGTATGGGAGGTCCTTGTCAAAACCAAAGAGGACGAAGAAAGGAGATTCAGCAATGGATGCATTGATGGAGCCATTGATTGAGGATGCCACTTGGGGAATCTAGTCATCCCAAGACGAACTATGGGAGCCTAGATGTCTAAGGCACTCTAAGATTTTTCAGTTGTGGTGTTCTACAAGGCCATTGGAAGCCGGATGGTTAGGCACTACATTGCACTTACTGATATGAAAGCGGCGACAGATCTCATCTAGAAGGCTATTGTTGAACTCCGTACCGTTGTCAGTAAGAATGGTATGAGGGGTACTGAATGGGCAAATTACGTGATCTACAAAGGCACGTGCAACGCTCTTCGCGGTCTTGTCGGAGAGGGGTACGAGGACACAGTAGCGGGAGAAGTGGTCGACCGCTACGAACAAGTACTCAGCGCCAGATTCTGTGAGAGGTAGTTTTAAGAGATCGATTGAGACAGTTTCCCATGGTCGTGACGGGATTGGGTATTGTAAGAGAGGTGCTGGTAAGCCGGTTGATCCTTTGTGGCGGTGGCAGGAGAGGCAAGAGTCACAGTGGGCATTGATATTGCGGCGCATGGTGGGCCAATAGTATTTGAGATGTGCTTGGCGCAAGCATCGGTCTTTACCTGGATGGGAAGCTTAAGGAGTATTATGAACAATATGAAGAACCTTTGGTATCAGGGCAGTGGGGACAAGAAGTTGGTGTACTTCGTGATTGGGCATATCTTTGCCTGTTAGTAGTGTTTTGCTGTACAAGAGATCATCATCTAGCATGAACTCATCTAGTGATACTGGCAGAGTAGGTAAGGTTGAGGCATTGCCAGATTCTAGGAATTAAATGACTTTGGACCACATGGGGTCTTGGCGCTGAAAGTTTCGAACAACTTCTGACGTTAGTGTAGTGTTTTCAGTTACTTCAGGCTGCAGTGATGTTATAGCTGCTGCTACGTGACGTGAGAGTGCGTCTGCGACTACATTCAACTTGCCTGGTACATATTGAAAAGTGGGATTAAAGTCCTGGATGATGACGGACCATCTAGCTAACCTACCTGTTAGGTTGCGGTTCTTGAACAAATCACATAGTGGAAGGTGGTCTGTTTGGATATGTACTGGATAACCATAGACTATATCTCTGAAATGTTTCAAAGACCAGACTACCGCTAGCGCTTCGAGATCTGTGACACTGTAGTTACGTTCAGCGGTTGTAAGGGTGCGACTAGCATACGCTATTAAGCGCTTCCTTGATGCTTCATCGAGTTGCATCAAAACGGCACCAAGTCCAGTGCCTGAGGCGTCTGTGCAGAGAAGGAAGGGTGTGGTATAATCAGGGAATGCTAGAACAGGGGCATTTACAAGAGCTGTCTTTAGCTTTTGGAAAGCCTGTGACTGGTCGTTAGTCCAAACAAAGGGCATATTCTGCTTGAGTAAGTGGGTCAGAGGAGCGGCGATCTTTGCGTAATCTTGTATGAATCTACGATAATAGCCACTGAGGCCCAGGAAACTTCATACAGCTTCGGTAGTGGTAGGTTCTGGGATGTTAATAATCGCCTTAGTTTTATCCTCATTAGTATGAATGCCTGGTGCATCTACGACATGGCCTAGGAATTTGATTTTCTTTCGCAGGAAGTCACATTTACTGAGATTGATTTTCAGGCCTGCGAGCTGGAGGCGTTCAAAGACTTGCTGGAGTTTGGTAAAATGATCAGGGATGGATTTACTCACAACAATGATATCATCTAGGTAAGCAAAAAGAGTGTCCCATCATACCGCTGAAGACTGAATGAATAAGTCGCATGAACACGGAAGGAGCATTTCTCAGACCAAAAGGGAGTCTCTTAAACTGAAAATGTCCGGAAGGGGTGCTAAAGGCTGTAACTGGGCGAGAGGATTCTTCCATTTCGACCTGCCAGTACCCGCTGAGGAGGTCTGAAGATGAAAAGACTACGTTGTTTTCACCAAGGGATTCTGGCAAATCAGTGAGGACGGGTAACGGGAAACGGTCTGGAACGGTGACAGAATTGACCTTACGATAGTCGACTACTGGTCTAAAGTTGCCGTCCTTCTTTGGTACTAAGAAAAGTGGGCTATTCCATGGACTGACGGAGGGCTCAATAATGTCCTGGTCTAACATGTTCTGTACCATTTGATCTGTCTGCTTTCTCTGGCTGTGAGGAAATCGATACGCTGGTATGTAAATAGGCTGAGTTCCTGGTAGTAGTTCAATCGTATGTTTGACAAGGTCTGTTCTACCCATCGGTTCACCGGGTAAGGCAACCACTTTTCTGTACGAGGTCAGAAGGTCGAGGAGTTGAGGCGTATTTTCTGGGAAATCTGTGCAAGTGAGATGTGAGAGCATATCGGGTGAATATGTTGGCGCAGATCCCGTAGAGTTAATAGTACATACATCGATTGGCGTACTATCATCAGTCTGAATAGTAGGAATTGAGGAATCCTGGCACACCTTTACGGCCGCTGGGTATACTAGGAAGTCTCCAATCTTTACACCACTTTTAAGTTTTAGTGGAGCATTCGTGACATTGAGCAAGTACAGGTAGCATAAACTCTCCTCTAAGACTGTACACCACGTTGACTCATAAGTCAAGCCATTCACACAACACGTCTCAGATAGTGTTAGTACATCCACTCCTTCTTTCGCACAGGCAACACAAACAGAGACTTTGGTGAACTCATGTGGTAACAAAATTGTGCACGTATTCGTTACTGCACGTTTCGTCTCTGCGTGTTGGAGAAAATAATTCACACTGTGTGAGGTAGGTAATTGAGACATGTCTGAGTCAGCGATAGTGTTGTCGGGAGTGGAGGTAAGAGCCATGTCCGAAGGCTGAGATGATGTATCAGTAGACATTGAGGAATTTATGTCCTTGCTCGCAGTCAGTAAAGGAATGATCTCTGTATTCTCAGATGATGATAGGGGCGGTTTGGGCTGGGTTGGACTTTTTGGTAGTGATAGGGACAGAGGTAACTGAAGGACTGATTTGATCGTAAGAACAGGACGGGGACATTCCATACTGTAAACTGGGAATCCAGAAATGTCTATACTACCACAGGCAGGTAATAAGGCAATGGAGTGTTGTGCCTTTGTGGAGAAACCAATAAGGGCATCTGTGGGATACTGCAAGTCATTAGTGACATGAAATTCAATTGGGATAGGGGGCAAATCTTTGTGTAGTTTGACTTCAAGGGTGACTCTTCCCTTAACCTTAAACTCTGAGCCTTTGACACCACATAGGCGAATGTCTGGTGGTTCTAGGAAACTGACGTGGTTGTGATGTAGTTGAAGAAGATGTAAGGAATTGTCAGAGATCAGATTTACTATAGATCCCGTGTCCAAGAAGAATGACGTTGGTATGTCATGACTGCATTCAAGAATGACTAAACCCGAGGATGTTATGGGACCTACATGGCGGATGGTGAGTTGGGTTTCTGGTTCTACGTGATATTGGTCTGATACGGGCGCGGCGCTTCCCCCGACTGTTGGCGGTTGAGGTAACGACATTCCTCAGTGGTGTGAGTCGTGGTTGATTTGTGGTATTTGCAGTGTGTACAACGTGAGCGGGAAGGCGTACGCTGTCCGGTTTGGGAGTGAGGACGTCTGTATGTACGGTCGCAACTGGATGCTCGATGTCCAGGATGACCACAGTGCCAGCAAAGAATCGAAGATTGTCTGTTCTGTCGGACGCTAGATTGATCATGACCTGCGGTAGGAGAACGATGCGTGGCAGGTCTGCCGCGTGTGGTGAGACGGGAGCGAGATTGGTCTGGGATAGTGGAGGTGTGACAGACTGAGGAGGCCAAGGGTTGGGTGGTGCCCTGAGGCGTGTAGCTCGAACCTGTTCTTTCATGAATGGCTTTAGTAACCTGAATAATTTTATCTCCTGGATTGAAACCGATTTCCAAGGCTAGCTCTCGCTGTTTAGGAGTAAGCCAGTGAAGGAATCTCAGGTAACCAATTAAGTCAGCAAAGTTGGTGAGTGAAAGCATTGGAACGCCATTCTTGTCTTCTAACCATTTCGTGCCTACCAGTAATTGGAGCATCTCGCTACTAGTTGCTTTCATGGCGGCGGCAGCTTTGCGGAGCTTGGCATGTTGCGCTGGGACCCTCAAGTCCTCATCTAGTTGGTTGAGGAGATTAATGAATCCCATGAGAGACGCGGTATTTGAATGCTGGCAACAAAGGCTGATGAGTTCCATACGAAAATCAGCAAAGGTATGAATGTTATTGAAATGTCCTGCACGGATCACAGATCCGATGTCCGATTTGCCGTGGTGCAAGCGACCCATGAGATAGGCTACTTTGAGCGATTCATCGGTGAGCTGCCTATTGTGGATGTCTGTTTCGACTTCTCTGAGGAAATCATAGACAGACCAAATTGGGTCCTGGCCGGTAAATTTGGGACGATTGGCATCGTCGAGATAGATAGACTGTGGAGGGTTGGCCATGGCTGGAAGTGCAGAAGTGGCGGCAGGAGAGGTGTGGGAGAGAGAGAAGGTAGTGGCAGTTAAGGGCGAGCAAGACGGGGTATGAAGGGAGGCAGGAGAGGGAACGACAGGGGAAGGAGTAGAGGAAGAAGAAGGGAGTGTAGAGGCAGGAGTAGAGGAGGAGGTATCTGGATTTACGAGTGTAGGATGGGTAGTAAGTGATTCTGCGGGAAGTGAAACGGGAGTCTCGGGTACAGGGCGGTGGTACTCTTTGCCACTTCGTGAATGAGTGATTGTGTTAGAGTCGGCAGACGGTGTATGATCAGGTGATGTTTCCGGGTCGAGAGGGCTGGTGGTAAGCGGTTGACGTGGAAAGTATGACATTTAATGCGGCAATGGAAGATGAAATGATGAAGATGGATACATAGGTGGAAATGTATAATATAACAAGGAGAGAATGGGATACACTAGTAGGTGTGAAAATGAATGAAGGTGCGGCGATGGATGGTTTAAATAAAAGGCGAAGGATGAGATGGATAATAAATAACGTATGTGAAGATGAAAACGGGGGAATGGAAAGGAGATGGAATATTTACAATATCCAATCTGTAGAGAAAATCGAGGATAATCTCTATAGAAAGGTAGGGTACACTATAGTTACACAGTAGAGACGGGATTGTCGAGATGTATGACGTGCAGGGGTGGCTGGGCGTGGCGGGGCTGGGGCGGGGCGGGGCGGGGCGGGACGGGGCGGGGCAGGGCGGTGGTGGAGAGACAGCTGGGCGGAGAGGAGAAGAGACGCTGCGATGAGTCACCGGCAGGCAGTGGCAGTCCTAGGAGGCTTAATTCAGACCACATGTGGGTGAAGGCAGGGCGTGGCGGCGATGGGGCCGGTGGTGGGTTGTGAGGGCAGATGTTGGTTCAGTGCAGGTGTAGAGCTGTTGAGTTGCAAATGCAGAGAATGGCGGTGGGCAGACAGTGAGAAGTGGCACCGTGGGGGCAGGAGTTGATGAGTTCGGTACAGGTGCTGGGAACAGGGGCAACAGGTGCGTAGGTCGGCGATGTTGAGCACTGGTGAGAGTAATTGTACACTCGGAAAGCACAGCCAGGTATTACACCACTAGAGGCACTGAGGAGGGGTGAGGCTGGGAGATGCGAGACGTCGTGTATCTGATGGTATCACTAAAAATCGGAGGAGGCGGTCAGAATCTGATGGTTCGAAACACCGCTGCTACCAAATGTAACTTGCAATACTTTGGTGATAGAAACTCTAAGTACAAACAGCTAGATAAGGAGTTTATTACGAGCTCACAACAAAATAGTCTGCCCTACTTGAGTGTCTGCTCTGAACTGAACTGTGGCGCCGTGTTCCCAGGCTTCAGGCCCTGGGAAAGCGTGCTAGGTCAGCAAGCTTAGTGGGGGCATGTATGCACTGGGGGGGGGGACATATATACAGCAGGGGTAGACATATTGTGGAGGGAGTATAGATTATCCCAGCCTAACCTAACCGCAGCCTAAATTAACCTAACCTAAATTGCCTTGACCACAAACTCCCCAAAGTTGCCAATGTTCACCTGCTCACCTGATAACTCTGTAACTAAAATCGGTCACCTCTGCTCGGCTCATACAGTCGCCTACTTTCTAAAATCCCTTCCATGATAATTAATAGTTAACAGTACATTAACCGTGCACTAATGTAATCATTAGTTATTATACCAGTTTTCTATACATGATTTACTTAGAAAAATATTGCGGAACAATTACTAAAATACATAAAACAAGTGGTGCGATAGCATTCATCACAATATTACAAGCCTCGCTGCATGTTTATTTTGAAACGCCCATCGCGTAGTTTTCAAACAGATTAATGCTACATCTGGCAAATGCTGAAATGAATGTACCGAATGTTACTTATGAAAAAAAGTATAATTTTCAAAACCGAGTACATGGGAAGACGAGACCGCCAGCCGAAATCACAGGCACTGAATATGCCTAACTCTCGGTGTGTGTGGCCGGTGCAGAAGATCTTAAATAAATCTGTACTTATATTTTGTGTTGAGCCGACTTTATGTCACTTATGTACATTGATATATGAATATAAATTTTTCACATATTGAAATCGTAAGGAAAGAGTATGAGTCAGAGTGACTAATTGGAGTTTGAGCTAAAAAAAAAATATTCGTTCTGGAAATGAGATATTGTGCTAATGTTTCCACGCCCGCTCGTTCGACGAGCATGTCACTGCATACGATCTTCACCTGAGGTCTGTTAACATCTTGCAGTCAAATTACTATATATTAGTGTCCCATATACTGTAGATATATGGATATGAATTTTTCATTTCATTTAAATAATGAGAGCATGAACATCGTTGGACTGAGCTAATAACAAGGTTGGTCTCGGAAATGAGACGGTATGCTAATGTACTTTGGTGATTTCCTTTTAATTATCATAACGAATGGTCTTTTCCTTACTGCAGTTAGTAAATATGGTAATAATATTTTATTTGTGACTACGGTGATACTTCAAGCACCTAAAAGAAAGTAGTTTAGTTGACCGACTTTAAATGTATTCAATGAAGTCATCAGGTGAGAATTGGCAGCTTGTGGGAGTTTGTGGCCAGAGCAATTAATCCATCTCAATTCTCGGGCGTTTCACGAATTGACTATGGATTTCATGAAATCACCGGTTACACAATTGTACTGTAACACACACACACACACACACACACACACACACACACACACACACACACACACACACACACACACACACACACACACACACACACACACACACACACACACACACACACACACACACACACACATACATACACACATATATATATATATATATATATATAATAAATATTACTACTAATATAATATTAATATTGAAGTATTATTATTACTAATATTACAGGCTACTACAATATTACACACACACATAATACACTACTACACATATTATTATTACATTACGTTACACACACACACGCTCACACACATTATATTATTATTATCACGGTTAGTTACTACATACAGCACACACATTATTATTATTATTATTAATATTATTATTATTATTATTATTATTATTATTAATATTAATAATATTATTATTGTTACATATCGTTAATATTATTATTATTATTATTATTATTATTGTTATCATTATTATTATTATTATTGTTATTATTATTATTATTATTATATTATTATTATTATTATTATTATTATTATTATTATTATTATTATTATTATTATTATTATTATTATTATTATTATTATTATTATTATTATATTATTATTATTATTATTATTATTATTATTATTATTATTATTATTAATATTATTATTATTATTATTATTATTATTATTATTATTATTATTATTATTATTATTATTATTATTATTATTATTATATTATTATTATTATTATTATTATTATTATTATTATTATTATTATTATTATTATTATTATTATTATTATTAATATTATTATTAATATTATTATTATTATTATTAATATTAATAATATATTATTTATATTATATTAATATTAATATTAATATTGTTATTATCGTATATATATACGAGATGCATTCCAGATGTTTTGAGACTTTTTTAGGAGAGACATTTATTTATCTAGAAAAAGTACAAAACTCTAATCTCCTTCAAAATAGGACCCTCCAACTTCAGTGCACTTGTTGTAGTGTTACAGCCACTTCTTGAAGGGCCCCTCGTAGTCCTCCAAAGTGAAGGTGTCTAGGACCCTTGTCATAGCCTCCTTCATCTCCTCAATGTCTTCAAAGCGACTGCCCCTGAGGTTCTCCTTCAGCTTGGGAAATAACCATAAGTCGCAGGGGTCAAGGTCTGGACTGTAGGGAGGGTGAGGGACAGTCTTGACGCCCATCTCTCTCAAGTAGTTGGTCACCAGGATGGAATTGTGGACTGGTGCATTGCTCTGGTGCAGGTGCCAACGACCCGATTTGAAGAGCTCTGGCCTGTTGCGACGAAATCTCTTCCTGAACTCCCTCAAAACCTCCACATAGTATTCTTTGTTGACCGTCTGGCCGGAGGGAACCCAGTGCATGTACTGTAGACGATGCCCTTGTTGTCGAAGAAGGGGATCATCATGAGCTTCCCAGTGGACTTGCTCTGCCTGGCCTTCTTGGGTCTGGGGGAATCAAAATGCTTCCATTGAGAACTCTGTCTATTGGTCTGTGGATCATAACAGTAGATCCAGCTTTCGTCACAAGTCACCAGAGACCCAAGAGCACTCGGATTCGAGGTAATGAGCTCAACCATCTCCCTGCTGTCACCAACACGTCTTTCCTTATGTTCGTCACTGAGCACTCTGGGAACAGACTTTGCACAAATTTTGCGCATGTTCAGATCTTCATGAAGAATTCTGTGTACAGTTGCCACACCGACTCCAAACTGTTTACTTGTTGTCTGAATAGATACACGACGGTCCTCGTCCAGAAAATTGCAAATTTTCTCAACCAACTCTGGCGTTCTGACGTCCCTCTCCCTCCCGCACCTCTCATCGTCTCTCACCTCCTCTCTGCCGTCCTGGAACCTCTTGTGCCAGCGAAAAACAGATGCTCTGCTCATACAAGTTAATCCATAAGCAGTCTGGATCATTTCATAAGTTTCTGTTGCGTTTTTGCCGAGTTTAACACAAAACTTTATTGTGTAATGAGCTTCCAAATTGTCTTCACGTCCCGACTGCATTCTGCGAACTAGTCAGCTGTGACAAGCGGTGTATAGTAGGGTGTGTTTAAAGTGCTGTAACAGCCGTCTCCTTCAACCTGGAAAAACAAAATTTGGCATGTTAGCTTATTAGATGTATAGTAATGATATATTAAAGTGACTAATCTAGGACAGTTAGAAGTGCCACTCCCAAAAGAGTCTCAAAACTCCTGGAATGCACCTCGTGTGTTTTTTTTTTTTTTTTTTTTTTCAAACTGGCTACTCCCGCAAAAAGTGGCGACAGGCTCACGAATATCTTTAGAGACCGCTAACAGTCAATGAGAGAAACGGAGGAATAAGAGTTCAGAGATGAAAGATTGAAAGACTGGAGA
>NC_136982.1:25654741-25692241 GCF_032717465.1 Coenobita brevimanus
ACATTAGGGTTAAGGCAAGATGCATCGACAAATCAATACCTCCTTGTTTGTGAACTACGGCTACTTATTTGGTTAAGGCTTATGGGCGCGTCGGTGCCTACTCTACATAGTGTCTACCAACACTTTGATTTAGCGCCTTGTGCGCAGACCCACTTTACACGCTACTCAAACTTCATGAGCTTTATTTATTGGAAAGGAGATAGCGGCTGCCTCTTCTGCCGTGAAGGTCGCTGATAGCATTATTTAGAGCCTTGGTTGTGGCCCTACATGCCTTATAGACTGCCGGATCAAAACTTAATTTATTCTTTAGAAAAGAGGGATGGAAGCTGGTAAGGATAAAAAGAATGAAAAGTGAGGGGAAAATGAGGTTAGAAAGCGGAAGAATATAGAGAAAGAAAACTGGAATGATAGTTTTGGAAAAGGGAGATCGATGCAACCATTGCTGCCATAGTGTCATTGTCAACAGTATTTCAGTTTAGTGCCCTACCCGTGGTCCTGCCTACCATACTCACTGCTCGAGTATTATGGATTTATTTATTGGAAAAGGTGGATGGAGGGTGGGAAGAATGGATGCTTCACCACTTTACCCAGAGGACGTCATTTTTCTTGGTGTCTCTTGGCGATTATATTCAACTTGGATACACTTTACCAAATGGGAAAGTTCGCTACCAGAGGGCTCTCCTAAGCTGTAGAAACTCACTCGGAGAAACCAAGAATAGGATACATTTGCGAGCGAAGACAAGAACTGACATTCCCATAAGTGTGTTTCTTGTAAATATATTTGCTTGTATTTGTAACCCGTATGAACGAACGAATCACAGAACAAACAGGCTAGAGGGCCCCTTCGAATCGACTCGTTCCGTACCGTAGCAGCGACAGACGCCGGATAAAACACGTACCTGTATTGGAATTTTTGTTTTGGTGTCTGATATTGCTCCCGTCTTTTGATGACTACTCGCCTGTTTTTATACTGTATGGGTTATGAAAGAAATTTAAGACCTAACTCAAAAGCCTAAGAAAGTTTTCTCTAGATAACACGTATAGTAATTTTCAGACCAATTAGGCCAGAAATAAAGATGAGGCCATGACAACGAGTTTTCCTGAGAAGAACGAGAACACCACCACCACCAAGAACAAACAGAGAAACAGCACAACATTACATTCAGGAAACGTAAAAATTCGTCAAGGAATTCAGCAGAGTAAAGGTTGGCAGGATGTAGGGATTGGCACTGAGAAATATTAAGGTAAAACTTTAAAGGATAGAGGGATTGGAACTAGAAAGAGTGGATTCATTCATTTCTTCATCCCTGTGGCGTCATTTACATTTTTTCTTGCTAATTCCTGACGATTATATTCAGCTCAGGATGGAGCTTCAGCACTGAGGGAGTTAGTGAGAGTTGTGTGTAATCCTTCAAGTTTGGAATATTCCCCCAGGTTGAGTATAACGGAAAAGCCGTCTTTGTAGTGGAGGGGTTAATTGGGAAGGATGAAGTGATAGAAGATAGGCAGGATAATTGGGATAGAGGCTGTGTAGGTAGGATGGGAGGGGCAGAAGCCAGGCAAGATAAGAAGGACAAAAGCTACGTAGGTGGGGAAAGAGGAGTACGAGGAAAAGAGGGAAAAAACTCGTCTGGATAAGAGAGAGAAAAGCTAAGCATACAGAATAACAGAGACGAAGGGATAAGAAGGATAGAAATTGGACAGCATAAGACGGATAGAAACTAGAGAGGAGAAGAGGGCTAGGATATGGGTTGGATAAGAGAGACAGAAGCTGGAATAAGAGGGATAGAAGCTAGGCAGGATAACAGAGACAGAAGCTAGTATAAGAGGGATGGACGCTAGGCAGGATAACAGAGACAGAAGCTAGTATAAGAGGGATGGACGCTAGGCAGGATAAGAGGGATAGAAGCTAGAATAAGGGGGATAGAAACTAGATGGAATAAGAGGGATAGAAGCTAGATGGAATAAGAGGAATAGAAGCTAGGTGGGATAAGAAGGATAGACGCTAGATGGAATAAGATGAATAGAAGCTAGGTAGGATAAGAGGGATAGAAGCTAGGTAGGATAAGAGAGATAGAAGCTAGGCAGGATAAGAGAGATAGAAGCTATGTAGGATGAGAAGGATAGAAGCTAGGCAGGATTAGAGGGATAGAAGCTAGGCAGGATTAGAGGGATAGAAGCTAGGCAGGATTAGAGGGATAGAAGCTAGGCAGGATTAGAGGGATAGAAGCTAGGCAGGATAAGAGGTAAAAGCTGGAGAGGGTATGAGGGATAAGTACCTGAAGGAGAGGTTGGAGGCTGTAAGGAGTGAGGGATAAAAAATAGGAAGGATGGAGATGAAGACGCAGGAAGTTAAGCCCTTTCATACGTTAATGCAACATAGCAGTTCAGTCATACTACCACCAAACGCCTGTTCATCGTAGGCTACTGAATATTTGATACGGTACATCTAGCCCGAAAATTCTCACTGAACCTGAATGTGGTCTTTTGGAGATAACACGAAAAAAACGCAGATGACGTACTGGTACTGAAGGGGATAACGCCCGTAGTCTTGAAACTGAGGGCAGGGGTTACCCTTCCCGCACCCCGCTCGAGGTGGAAGCTCACACCTTCAACGTAAGTGGTAATCTTGAAAGCGGGAGAGCGCATCCCTTCGTGTGGGTAGGCACGGCAAAGAGTTGATGACACTGATTAATTTTAAAATTCAAAATCTTAAAATAAAAACAATACAGATGACAGTTCCTGAAATTCACACACATAATAATCTATTAATGTCTGCAGTTCTTACCTCTTCAGTTATTAAAGACTGACATTTGTTCTTAAATACTCTGTATAGGAGTATGCATACAGGATTTGGAGAACCTGTGCCGCAGGAAAGATTCGGTGTCAGACATAGTTTCAAAGGGGTTCATGCGGTCAGTGACGACCCTACGAATACGCCTTTGCTCGTCTTACCGATTTTGACTGTATCTCTGTCCCAAATGCTTGTTTCTGCCATTCTTCCCACCCAGAGGCCAGAACCTCGAAATCCCACCCCCCAAGACAAGGGGTGGGGTTTTTTTTTGAAAACCAATCACGAACACCGAAAATAAAAGCCAAATTCGTTCAAATCAGACCAAAATACACCAGGAAAATATATTGCCAAACCAAAACAAAAGTGTGGGCTTGTAAAAGCTCACCGAACGCAAACATGAGACTTCGTAATTCAAACTAACTGGCTGTGCACCAGTCGTCTGTTTAGGTAGTACTCGGCCATTCTTTACCGTAAGAATTAGCTCACTTACTAGTCGAACAAATTATAAAAGTATCATGCACCATATCTGATAAACAGCTTGGTAGAAAATTTTGAGAAATAAAATGGAAGTGGATACAGTATCTCATCTTTGTTTTCGTCTCGTCGTAAATTAACCATCCCCGGAGAAGTGGTGAAGTCTTTTAAAACGATAAAAATATTAAACGCTTATTTTTTTCTTTACACGATGTTTTTATTATTAAATTAAATTTTCCATTACACAAAGAATAGGGTGCTTCAAATTCTACATAGTTTTCTTTGCACAAGGCTGCTATAATATGACGAAGGGGCATGCGAAGGGGTACTATGAGACTCCCCACGGATTCCAGTACTATGCTGTGGTAATCTTTTCCCGTTCACCGGGGAACGCTCTCCCTTTCGTGCTTTAAGACTACCAAAAGATGCGGATAGGGCAAGGTGAATGCCTTCCCACAGTTTAAGACTACGGCCGTAAATCTTCATAAAAAAGTAGAATGAGTTTGGGGAACTAAGCAAGAGTTATATTACAATACTATTATTGGTATGGATGATAGATGATATAGCGGTTGTAGCATTATGCATATAAGGTAGACTTCGATAGATATAACCCTTTCACTACAGGACATCTTCTATCAGCTAAATCGCCAGATAATAAAAAGAATATTATACTAGACCATCGTACTGCATGGGTCAGTAAAGAATGTGTCCAACCCCACGATATGAGAGGTTTTCCCTTGCCTCAGTAAAATCGTCGGAGAGTGGTAGCAGAAATCAGATAGGTTAGACGCCATGGCACAGAGTAAATGAAAGTATTGGAAGAAAATGAGAAAACCCCGAAATTAAAATCTGAAATCATTCCCCCCCACCATGCTGTATAATATCAGTAAATTCTCTGCCTCCTCCTCGCCTCATTTACCAGACTAGTGAAACGTGGCTGTCGGAGTGCGTAGAGTTCCATAGATGTAGGATTTTGGGATTATATACCGGTATAGGTAAGTCTTTTCCGGTATTACGGCCTGATAGGGTGTTAGGGCTGTAATGCTGTGTGTGTGTGTGTGTGTGTGTGTGTGTGTGTGTGTGTGTGTGTGTTAACTTGTTCTCTACAAAAGATCTTCCCTAAGCTAAATTTAATGATTTCCATTATTTTTGTCTTCAGTTTCATCCCCCCATTCCTTTTCTTCCTTCTTTCGTCATTCCCTGCACTACTTCCCTCGTCTCTTTCCCCCCTTTTCCTTTTTTCTTCTCTGTGTTTTCCCTTTCATCGTTCCCCTCCCTTCCTTTCCTTATTTTTTTATATCGTGTTTCCTATCACAGTTCCTTCATTCCTACATCCATCTCTCCTCTCCTCTCCTCTCGCTTCTCATCTTAACTCTAATTTAGCCCTCTCTCCCCCACTTCTAAGTCTAGTCCTCAGTTCTCTCTCCTATTCTCCTTTACTGCTTCTCTTCCTCTCATCTCTTCTCTTCCTCCTCTCCCCTTCCTGCTTCTCCTCCTTTCATCTCTTCTCATCTCCTCCTCCACTTCCTTTTTCGTCTCTTGTCGCTTTCCCTTTCGTTTATCTCCATTTTTCTCCTCCTTTTCCTCATCTTTCCCTCAGTTTATCATTCTCTCCCGTCTCTTATCTTCTTTCCTCCCTGCTTCTGTCCTCTCCCTCCCTGTGCTCTCATCTTCTATCCCCCTTCTGTTCTCCCTTCTTCCTCCCTCTCCATCGTTTCCTCTCTTCTCCCCCCTTTCCTCTTCTCCCCCCATCCCTCTTCTCTCCCCTATCCTACCCTCTTCTCTCTCTACTTTCCTCTGTCCTCCCATCCTCTCTCTCTACTTTCCCCTCTCCTCCCCTGTTCTCTCTCCCCTCTCTTCCTTTCTGCACTCTCTCCCTGCTCTCTTCCAGCTCTCAAGTATTGATACTCGATACTGACGGTAATGTATTTACAGTTTTTTTTGTCTCCCTCCTCTCATCTTCACTCATTTTTTCTCCTGCCGTCCTCTTCCCTCGTCTCTCTCTCCTCCCTCCCTTTTTTTTTATTCACCATTCTTCCCGTTTTCCTTCCCTTCCCTTCACTCCTTCCTCTTCTCGGTTATTAGTTTCGTATGCTTTCCTCCTTCCTCCTTCTCTTATCGGTCTCTCCTCTCTTCTCGTTCTCTCCTCTCATCTTTTGCCTTGTCTTCTCTTCTCTTCACGTCCATTCTCTTTTTGTCTCACCTTCCTCTCCTGTCCTTTACTTCTCTTACTGTTCCTAGCTTTGTTCCTTTTTTCTCAATCATCCTTTCCTTTCCCATCCCATCTTGTTTCTCATTTTTACATCTTTGCTTTCTTCACATATATCCTTAATCTCTCTGTCATTCTTTCCTCCTCTCCTCTCCTCTTGTTTCCTTCAAGCTAGCCTTCTCTCTCTCCCTCCCCTCTCACCCAGCTCGCAGCATACTGTAGGTACCCGATACCGAACATAATATACTTACTTACCTCACTTTTTGTCGCCATCCCCTCCTTTCTCCTCTTCTCCCGTCTCATCACCCACGTTTTTCTTTTCATTTCTCTTCTCCTTTCTTTTCTTCTCTTCCCTTTCCTCCTCTCCTCTCCTCCCCTTTCCTTTCCTCTCCTCGTTTTCCTTTTCTTCTTTTCCTTTCCGTTGCCTTCCTCTCACCTCATCTTCTCTTCATTTCTCATCTTTCTTTCCATGCTTCTTTCTTATTCATTCTCTTCTCTTCCCTTTTATCGTCTCAATTTCCCCTCAGTTATTCCTCTCATTTCCCTCATTCCAACAGCGTTCTCTCCTCTCTTCTTCTCTCCCTCCCCTCTCTGTAAACTCTTAATATACAAACCCGATACTTAGTGTACTTACCTCTCTCTCTCTCTCTCTCTCTCTCTCTCTCTCCTTTGCTTTCTTTGCTCTCTCCTCACCTTTCATTCTTTTTTCTTTCCCTTTCTTTTCCCTCCCTTCGTCTCATTTTCTTTCCTCTTCTCTCTTCTCATTTCTCCTCTTCGTCCCTCCATACCTTTTTACATTTCTTCCCTTCCTTTCCCTTCCCTTCCTTCCCTTCCCTTCCTTTCCCTTCCCTTCCTTCCCTTCCCTTCCTTTCCCTTCTCTCTGGTCTTAGCCTTGGTTCTCGTCATACGCCCCAGCTTTTCTTATTCTCTTATCTCGTGTTTTCTCTTGTTTATTTTTCCTTTCATATTCCCTACATTCCCCCATCCGTCTCTCTCTCTCTCTCTCTCTCTCTCTCTCTCTCTCTCTCTCTCTCTCTCTCTCTCTCTCTCTCTCTCTCTCTCTCTCTCTCTCTCTCTCTCTCTCTCAGCACAGATACCCGATACCGAGGATAATACACTTACCCTCCTCTCTCTTCTTTTCTTCCTCCCCTCTTCTCCCTCTTTCCTCTATGTACCTTGGTTTATTGTTTTACCTGTTCTTTTGTTTTCTCATTTGATATCTTGTCTGTGTGTGTGTCTGTCTGTCTGTCTATTTATCTGTCTGTCTAGCTGTCTGTCTGTCTCTGTCTGTCTGCTTGTCTGTCTCTTTCTTTCTGCTTTACTGTCTGTCTGCCGTTTCTCTCTCTCTCTCTGGTCTTAGCCTTGGTTCTCGTCATACGCCCCAGCTTTTCTTATTCTCTTATCTCGTGTTTTCTCTTGTTTATTTTTCCTTTCATATTCCCTACATTCCCCCATCCGTCTCTCTCTCTCTCTCTCTCTCTCTCTCTCTCTCTCTCTCTCAGCACAGATACCTGATACCGAGGATAATATACTTACCCTCCTCTCTCTTCTTTTCTTCCTCCCCTCTTCTCCCTCTTTCCTCTATGTACCTTGGTTTATTGTTTTACCTGTTCTTTTGTTTTCTCATTTGATATCTTGTCTGTGTGTCTGTCTGTCTGTCTGTCCATTTATCTGTCTGTCTAGCTGTCTGTCTGTCTCTGTCTGTCTGCTTGTCTGTCTCTTTCTTTCTGCTTTACTGTCTGTCTGCCGTTTCTCTCTCTCTCTCTCTCTCTCTCTCTCTCTCTCTCCCTCTCTCATTACGCAAGCTCTTTATGTGCACACTCGCTGTTAACTCTCATATTACACGCTCATTTCAGCTTTTGTGCATTCCTTCATTATATATTTTTCCGTGCCCACTAAATCTTTTCTTTACTCATTCACGTAGTGTTACATGCTCACATTCTCTTTTTTGTCCATTCACTCAACGTTTTATGGACACTTACGCAGAAGTCGGCGACCTCTCTCTCAGTTCTCTTTTCTCATGCTCTCCAGCTTTTCATCTTCCTTATCTCGCCATGTCTCTTTTGTGTGTGTGTGTGTGTGTGTGTGTGTGTGTGTGTGTGTGTGTGTGTGTGTGTGTGCGCGCGCCTTTGCTATACTGCCTTTTTAAATCTTCTCCCTGTAAAATAACTTATCAGAGTTGCATAGAGTTAGGCGATAGGAAGAATAAATTTATAAACATCATCCAAATGAACGAGTTACTGTATCAGTATAATATCTGAGTTTATCATTAATCCTGGCTACAGGAAAGCAATTTATATGTCGAGGCACTTTTAGCAATCATGGCGGCAAAAATGACCGTCCTTAACCCAGTAATACCTTGATGTCTTTTTCATTTTATTTTTCATTCCCCCCCGACGAAGGGATTTTTCACACTGGAGGGGTTGGATAAAGATTTAATTTACCTCTGACAACAAGGTTTCCAAATCTGTTAGTAGAATCAGTTAGCATAAAATAGTAGTACGTCAGGAGAGTCAGTTTTTTTTTTTTTTTTTTTTTAATGCAAGGAAGAAGGAACCAAAGCCCAGGAGCCCGCAAACCGTTCCTTCCAAGAAAAATCAGAAACGATACAAGAGAGAGCCAAATTCAAGATCAGTTCATTTCGACATGCCTTGACATACTGCGTTTGAAAGACTGGAGATACAGGAAGTAGGAAATACAGACAGAGAGAGACAGTTCCAGAGTTGACCTGTTGCATACATGAAGGACCGGGAATAACGACTAACTCTTACAATAGAGAGCTGGACAGAAAAGGGATTAGAGTTTGTTGTTAGACGGGTGCTATGCGCCCGTCGTGGTAGAGGAGGGATGCAAGCAGACAGTTCAGACAAGCAGTGACCACTGAAGTAGCGATAGAAAAAAGATAAAGATGCAACATTGTGGCGAAGAGACAGAGGTTGAAGGGAGTCAGCAAGAGGAGGTGACGAAAAGCTTTTGACTCCACCCTATTGAGAAGAGCCTTATGTGGGGAGCCTCCCCACACGAGAGTTGTACTCTATATAAGAGCGAATAAAACCCGTGTATAAAGTCAACAACTGTGCAAGGGTAAAGAAGGTAAGGAGTCGGCTTAGCACACCTAATTTCTTGGAAGCAGATTTTACATGAGATGTAATATGATCTTTCCAAGATAAGTCGCGAGAGAATGAAACCCCAAGCATGTTTAAGGATGATGCAGGATTTTTTTTAACAGCAGCTGAACAGAGGAATTAAAAAATAAAATAAAAGTGTTGTGTGGCAAGAGGAAAATGAAAACGACGCCATGTTACTGAACTGGTTAGAAGCAAGGTATCATTCACAACTTCCCTGCGAGACGTATTTCCCAACATAAATAAGGTCGTCAGAGGTCAGGAGGAATATGGATGTATAATAAAGCTTGATTGTGCTGAATAGGTTTACCTTTGTATTCTCTCTCTCTCTCTCTCTCTCTCTCTCTCTCTCTCTCTCTCTCTCTCTCTCTCTCTCTCTCTCTCCTATCCCCCTTTTCATTGGTTTATTTTAATATTTATTTCTCTTCTTGCCTTTTCTCTACTTTTACTT
This sequence comes from Coenobita brevimanus, assembly GCF_032717465.1. Classification (NCBI taxonomy): domain Eukaryota; kingdom Metazoa; phylum Arthropoda; class Malacostraca; order Decapoda; family Coenobitidae; genus Coenobita; species Coenobita brevimanus. Next base: position 25,663,795 of record NC_136982.1, read on the forward strand.
CGTTGCGCATTATTCCTTCTGTAACCTTTATTATACCTCTCTTCCTTTATTTTTCACTCTCTTATCCCTTCTCTGTTTCCTCCCTCCTCTTTACCCACTTGTTTTTCTTCTTTGCTCCTTTTTTACCCACTGTTGTTTCTTCCTTTCTCATCTACCATTACCCTCCTCTTCCTCAAATCTCTCATTCGTTTTTCATTGCTCATACTCTGCTTCAAGTTTTCGTATATATTTTTTTCTTCCTGTTGTCGTGTGTGTTTCGTGTTCTATGCGCTGGTTAGAATATCCAAGAAGCCTTTACTTCTATCATGTACTCGTAATGCCAAGAGGGGCGCAATTCAGTTGTCTACACCTTAACTTCTGTGAACTTCCGTAGCCTCGTTTGTGTCACGTACTCTTTGGGGAAGCGTGGGACAGAGTGTTACATATTATCATCATCCTCTTACCCTGTCATCGTTACTTAGGCTACCTTCTACTATGCATCTTTTTTCTTGTACGATTTATATTTCCCTTGTGTTTCCTTTTGTCTCCTGTCGCCTCTTCTGCTACTCTTCTCTATTCTTTTCTTGTCATTTCTTTTCTTACCTTAGATTTTCTTTTCTTCACTCTTTTTATTATTCTGTTTTTGTTCCTTTATTTTATCTTTGTATTCCTAATCTTCCCTCCATTTCTGTCGTCGTGTACATTTCTTTTTTTAATGTATTTCTCTAATCCCCCTTTTCTTCTTTACATTACTTCCTCTAAATCAGGATTGTCTAACTTTTATGAACATTTCTTGCGGCCACAAACCAAATGTTTCCCAGCCTACGCACCAACATTTCGTTTAAAAAATTTGATAGAAAAAATGGCATTACTATACAAAATACATTTATTTCACTTTCTGCACAGTTGTAGCAGCAAACAGAGTATTTTAGAGTGAATTAAACATGTATACTGTAGATTCAGCAGTTCAAGATTTCATAAAAGTAAGTTCTCCATCTGGCTGAAGTTAATTAAGAATGTCCTTTAGCAGAATACAAATATATAAATAAATAAATAAATAAATAGATAGATAAATAGATGAGTATATGTACTATATATATATATATATATATATATATATATATATATATATATATATATATATATATATATATATTCGCATGAGTGGAGAAGTCTGCCTCTCTCACTTAAGCAGTAGCAGAAGGGACAAGGGTATCAAGTCCTTTGCTGTGGTTTGCGTTCCCACTTGATCACTCAGAATTTTACTAAATTTAGGCGTCGTGAAAAACGAGCTTGTAAGACAGATTTACTTTTTAGTTCTATGAATTCCCTATTGTCTGGGAGATCGTCATCGATCACTTCCTCTGACTTTCCAAGTGGCCTCTGAATTCACTCCTTTAGGACAGACATAAAAAAATATAAGATTAGATATAGAATTATAGATGATGAGGTGCTAGCAAGCCTAGCTAAACGAGGCATAAAATACTATTGCATCCTAGGGACCGTTTATGCACCCTTTGCTGAGGCTCCATGCATCCCCAAGGGGAGCATCTGTCCTTGGTTGGACAACCCTGTTGTAAATCTCTTCTTTCCTTCTTCGCTTTCCTTCCTTATCTGCTTTCCTCCTTTGTCCCCCTTACCTGCTTCCCTCCTTCTCTCTCCCTACATACTTCGTTCCCTTTCGCTCCTTACCTACTTCATCCCTTTTCTGTCCTTACCTACTTCCCTCCTTGTCTGTCCTTACCTATACTTCCCTCCTTGTCTGTCCTTACCTACTTCCCTCCTTTTCTGTCCTTACCTATACTTCCCTCCTTGTCTGTCCTTACCTACTTCCCTCCTTTTCTGTCCTTACCTATACTTCCCTCCTTGTCTGTCCTTACATATTTCCTTTTTTTTATTATAGAACACACAGACCTTGCAGTGCTCTAACAGTGACCCAGTCTACTGTATAGCCTTAGCCCACACATAACAGGTAGGTCTTTCCTCAGGTGAATAAAATTGTCTGGCCTTGGAATAAAATAAGATGTGTCCGCGATGATGGGGATCTGTTTGAAGATATTGTCTCCTTCACATGCTCACACTGGCTTCTTCGATTTCCCTACTTAAGTACTTCGTTTCCTCTTGTATGATCTTGTTCTCCTCTCTCTTTTTCTCATCTCATCGCGTCATTAACATACCTTCCTTTCTTTTATTTCCTTCTCTCCTCTTCTCCTCGTCTAATCTTTTCTCCTCTCTCCCTCTTCTCTTCATGTCCTCCTCTGTCTGCATTTTTTCGTGTCCTTTCATCTTTTTATATTCTCCTCTCCTCCTCTCCTCTTCTCAGTTCCTCTTCTTTTCTCCTCTCCTCTTCTTCTTTCCTCTTTCTATCTCCTTGGGTCTTGAGGGCCTCTGAAGGGATTACTGTCACCTCCCACTTCCCTCCGGTTCTCTCTCTCTCTCTCTCTCTCTCTCTCTCTCTCTGTTTTATTGATTATTCAATAATTCTGTGTTCGCTTCCCTTCATTTCTTTGCGCGCGCGCGCACACACACACACACACACACACACACACACACACACACACACACACACACACACACACACACACACACACACACACACACACACACACACACACACACACACACACACACACACACACACACACACACACACACACACACACACACACACACACACACACACACACACACACACACACACACACACACACACACACACACACACACACACACACACACACACACACACACACACACACACACACACACACACACACACACACACACACACACACACACACACACACACACACACACACACACACACACACACACACACACACACACACACACACACACACACACACACACACACACACACACACACACACACACACACACACACACACACACACACACACACACACACACACACACACACACACACACACACACACACACACACACACACACACACACACACACACACACACACACACACACACACACACACACACACACACACACACACACACACACACACACACACACACACACACACACACACACACACACACACACACACACACACACACACACACACACACACACACACACACACACACACACACACACACACACACACACACACACACACACACACACACACACACACACACACACACACACACACACACACACACACACACACACACACACACACACACACACACACACACACACACACACACACACACACACACACACACACACACACACACACACACACACACACACACACACACACACACACACACACACACACACACACACACACACACACACACACACACACACACACACACACACACACACACACACACACACACACACACACACACACACACACACACACACACACACACACACACACACACACACACACACACACACACACACACACACACACACACACACACACACACACACACACACACACACACACACACACACACACACACACACACGTTATACCTGCAAGAAAACGAACTGAATCATATGGAAAAAGATGAGACGGAGATAACTGAAAGATAGGAAAAGAAGTGAAGGATTAAGGAAAGGGCTGAAGTCGAGATAGGGAGAGGGAAAAGACAGTAAGAGAGGGAGAGAGATGGAAGAGGGAAGAGAAAATCAGAAACGATGGACGAGGAGAGAGAGAGAGAGAGAGAGAGAGAGAGAGAGAGAGGTATTTAAGAAGAGAAGATGGAGAAAAGGGAACAGGAGAGAAAGCAGAACGGAAAAGAGGGAAAGCGAAGAATGACAGGGGAAGGTAAGCAGTTATGCTGAGAGAGAAAGGAGAGAAAGAGAGAAGGAGAACGAAGAGAAAAGAGAGAGAGCGATGGAGAAAAAAAAAAAGAAGATAAATCGGGAAGAGGAGAAATTAGAGAAAAGAGAGAAAGAGGAGAAAAAGAGAAAGGAGAGAAAGAGAGAAAACAGAGAAAGAGAAGAGAAATGGAAGAAAACAGGGGGAGGAAGAGAAAGAGGGAAGGAAGAGTGGGAAAGAAGGGCGGTGTTAGGAGGAAGGGTGGTGATCTTAAATGGAGGGAGAAAGAGTACGAGGAAGATGGGAGAGAGAGAGAGAGAGAGAGAGAGAGAGAGTAGGTAGAAAAATAGGCAATAAAAATGATGGCAAAATTAAAAGAAGGAAGGCAATGGAAAAGTGAGTCTTTAAAATCCCTAATGTAATATATGAAAGGAATATGATAATGTAAAGAAGGAAGAGAATATAAGGAGGAATGGACTGAAATAGCTGGAGGGAAATGAGGGAGAATATAGTGAGAAGGGGAGGAGGAAAAGGGAAAAGAAGACGATAAATGGGAAGAAGAAAAATACGATTAATGAAATCAGAAGGGGAGAGGAGAAAGAGGGTGAGAGTTAGTCATATGGAATAAAGGATAAGAAGACTATAGCAGAGAGAGAGAGAGAGAGAGAGAGAGAGAGAGAGAGAGATGGGGTGGGTAAACGAGAGAGGAAAAGAGAGAGAGGAAAGGAAGTGAGAGGTCGATGGAGGAAGGGAGATAAGAGGGGGAGGAAATTGGGAGGTGATGGGTTAGTGAGGGTCAATAGTGGGGTGATTAGAGGGCGGGATAGGGGAGGGGTTGAGGAGGGTGGAGGTGGAATGAGGGGAAAATGAGAGAGGGTGTAGAATGGAGAGGCTTGATGAGGGGAAGATTGGGTAGGGGAGAGGAAGGGGAGTGGTGGTGGAGGGTAATAGGGATCAGGTGTGGTAGAGAAATGAGTCACAGTAAGAAATATATTTTTTGTATATATAGTGTCTACCTTAAATATCTAAAAAATAGTGTACGTAAATTAATTACGAGTTACAGGTAGGGGTATACCAAGAGTGCTATCAAAGTGAAATAATGATTTTAATGGTTATTATAATGGTTTAGTTTTACCTGCATTTCAAAAACAAGCTGTACAGTTAGGGATCTTTACATGACAGGAAGGCTAATCCAGAATTTAGGTCCAGCCGTAAGTTCGAACCCATACAAGTGTTTTTTTGGGACACAGATCTGGTGCTGATGTGTGGTATTAGTTGTATATATATCATTCACTGGTGGCGAATAACCACGCCACTCTTTCCATAATAATGTTAAGAAATGCTAGTTCTAATTCTTTCTTATTTGTCTTAATATATTTTGGCCACTTAGGCTCATTCAAATAACGCGCAGATTCTTATTTAGCAGCACCTAAAGCGAATTTTACGGCAGGATTTAAAGTTCTTGTACAGTTTGTAGTTGTGTTTACTGCTATAGTCCTTTCGCCATAACTTGTTTCAGATTTTCGTCCACTTACATTTTATCATTCGAAGCTCAGTGGCAGAATAAAAACAATACTGCGGTTTTACATCCTTTCCATAGCTGTAGTTGTGACTCACACCATATTTTGGTGTTAATCTGCTATTACAGCTGAGCATTCATGATGGAGAAATGGCATTTTTAAAGCTAAGTTAGAGTAAAAGTGGTGTAGTTGTATCCCAGAGCCTTATACCGCACGTGATTGTGGTAAAGTAGAAGAGTGAGGTGTGGCCAAAATGACTGGGTGAGAGAGAATATAGAAAAGGATGGGAAGAGGAAGGGGACTGAGGAAGAGTGGAAAGTGAGAGATGGCGTGGAGAAGAGGGGTTTTGAAGGAAGAGGAGAAAGGGAAACGGGGAGGGTAGGGGGAGAAGGAAGTGGATGGGAGGAGAGGGGAGGGGAGCGGAGGAGGAAATGAGAGACGAGGATGAGAGAAAAACTTAGAGGGGGGAGGTGAAGGGGAGAAGGATAGAACGTGGGGTGAGGAGAAACAGCGAAGATAATGAGCGAGGGAAAGAAGGGGAGGGACTAAGGGAGAATGGAGGGAGGGGGAGCGGAAAGGAGGGGTAGGGGAAAGGATGAGAGAGTGAGAAAAAGTGACAAATAGTGAACACATGAGGTAAACATTAGGGAGAGAGAGAGAGAGAGAGAGAGTCAAGCGAGAAGAGAGAGGCGTTGGCGAGGTAGGCAGGGATTAAGCAGGATTGAGGCAGGGGTGTAAAAATTGGCGTGTGAGGCAGGGGTGAGGTACAGGTCAGGCAGGCGTGTAACATTGATAGAATTGAATGTGGTGGGGTGAGGCAGGATCAGGCAGGGGCAGAGAGGCTTAGGGTGAGAGAGGGGAAGGTAGAGATGGGTGACACAGAAAGGCGAGGCAGGGTGAGGTGGGGAGAATGAAGAAGGGTAACGCTGGGAGAGATGAAGTTAGGTGAAAATGAGAAGGGTGAAGAGGGGTGACAGTGGGAGGGTAAAGGCTGAGAAGGGTGAGGCAGGGTGAATTAGATAGGGTGAGGAAGACTAAGGTTGTGAATGGTGAGTTAGGGAGGCAGTGTGGAGATGAAGGGTGGAGTAGTAGGGTGAAAGATAGAAGAGAAGAGGTGAGGAATGTTTGAGAGTAGATGAAGATGTGAAGTGAGGCAGAATGTAGGTAGGGTGAAGCAGAGTGAGGTAAAAATAAAGGAGAATAAGGGCAGGATTAAGGGAGGAGCGACGGGGGATTAAGAGAGTGAGGTGAAGCTGGGTGAAGTCGGGTGAGGCAGGGTGAGGGTGGGGTGAGGCAGTGTAAGGGTGGGGTGAAGCAGGGTGTGAGTGGAATGAGTCAGTGTGAGGGTGGGGTGAGGCAGGGCGAGAGTGGAATGAGTCAGTGTGAGGTTGAGATGAGGCAGGGTGAGGCTGGCATGAGGAAGAGTGAGGGTGGGATGAGGCAGGACGAGAGTGGGATGAGGCAGGGCAAGAGTGGGATGAGTCAGTGTGAGTGTAGGGTGAAGCAGTGTGAGGGTGGAGTGAGACAGTGTGAGTGTAGGATGAGGCAGTGTGAGGGTGGGGTGAGGCAGGATGAGTGTGATGAGACAGTGAGAGAGTGGGATCAGGCAGTGTGAGAGTGGGATGAGGTAAGGTGAGAGTGGAGTGAGGTAGGGTGAGAGTGGAATGAGGTAGGGTGAGAGTGGAATTGGGCAGGGTGCGAGTGGAGTGAGGTAGGGTGAAAGTGGAGTGAGGTAGGGTGAGAGTGGAGTGAGGTAGGGTGAGAGTGGAATGAGGAAGGGTGAGAGTGGGGTAAGGCAGGGTGAGAGTGGAGTGAGGTATGATGAGAGTAAGATGAGGTAGGGTGAGAGTGGAGTGAGGTAGGGTGAGAGTGGAGTGAGGTAGGGTGAGAATAGGGTGAGGTAGGGTGAGAGTGGAGTGAGGCGGGGTGAGAATGGAGTGAGGTAGGGTGTGAGTGGAGTGAGACAGGGTAAGAGTGAGGTGAGGTAGGGTGAGAATGGAGTGAGATAGGGTGAGAATAGGATGAGACGGGGTGAGAGTGGAGAGATATAGAGTTAGAGTTGGGTGAAGCAGGACCGAGAGAGAGAGAGAGAGAGAGAGTTATATTAGGGCATAAATGTGATTCATGTCTCACCGTCTCCCATCTAGCCTAGCCCTACGGTGCCATATCTTCCCTCACCCATCTTCCCTCTTTTCCTCTGCTCCCCTCTCCCTCTCATCTCTCTCTCCCTTCTCTCTCACCCGCCCCTTGTTTTCTCTCTGCACTTATCCTCTTTTCCCTGTCTCTTCTGTCTTTCACTCTCTTCTAGCCCTCATTCACTTTCTCCTCTTACCCTTCCATCCCAGTCCCTTAGTTTCTCTCTCTCTCTCTCTCTCTCTCTCTCTCTCTCTCTCTCTCTCTCTCTCTCTCTCTCTCTTTCCTAGTCTATACCTCCCTTCCATGTTTTCTTTCATTCTTTTATCTCTACTCTGTCTTTCGTTTCCTTCTTTTAACCTCTTTTTTTTCCACCTCTCCCCCTCTTCCACTTCTCTACCTCTCCCCTCACCCTTTTGATTACTCCATTCTCTCTCTCTCTCTCTCTCTCTCTCTCTCTCTCTCTCTCTCTCTCTCTCTCTCGTAGGTCTTCCATCTTACCATCCCTCATACCCAGCATTCACCCCTTTTCACCTCTCCGTCTTCCCACTCACCTTCTTTAAGTATTTTCAACCCTGTCAGCCTGAGGACGTCTGTCTTAATTCTGGTTACCGCTACACTATTTTATATACCATAGCTCATGTAGGACCCACACTAACGGCAAGGGTCATCACTCCAATTCATTTTCTCTGTGTTATTCATTATTTCTGTTTTATTCACGATTCAGCTCGAGGACCGACCCAAGTACTGGGTGGGTTGAAGAGGTTATTTATTTCCTCCAGTTCGAAGTCTCTTCAAAGATGAATATAATCCTCCTTGTGGCTGCAATAACAGAATAAATAATACCTCGTTAGTGACTTGGTTAATCCCTTCACCACTGGGACGATTTTCTGTGTTTTCTCGTTACACTGAGAATTCCAGACGATTTACACATACCGTACTGTACGTGTTAGGAAAGTGTAATAAAGGGGTTTTATCTCTGTCAGTCTCTCTCTGTCTTCCTCTCACCTACTGTACTTCATCCCGTAAGGTCACACAAAGCCATTAATCCCCTCCCCCCTCTCTCTCTCTCTCTCTCTCTCTCTCTCTCTCTCTCTCTCTCTCTCTCTCTCTCTCTCTCATCCCTTTCCATTCCCCTCTCATTAACCTAATACTGAGAATCCTGAGTGGAAGAATGTGAGTCCTACTGAGAAAGAGAGAGAGAGAGAGAGAGAGAGAGCGAGAGAGAGGAATGGAGAAGATACGAGTGAAAGAAAAGGGAGGAAGGGAAAATTCTAATGGAAGACTAAGCAAAGTGAGTAAAAACGTGTGTGTGTGTGTGTGTGTGTGTGTGTGTGTGTGTGAAGTGGAGATAATAATGAAAAAAGAGAGGTTGAAATTCTGAAGTGAGAGATGGGAGGAAATGATAGATTAATGTGAGTGAGAGACGGATTTTTTTTTTTTTTTTGAGAGAGAGAGAGAGAGAGAGAGAGAGAGAGAGAGAGAGACGCGAGTTACCGGTATACTGTATATAAAAGTGAGGAGTGAGAGAAAAATATATGTGACATGAGTGAGCGAATAAGATGAAAGTGATTCGTGATAGTGACTGAGAGGTAATAAGGAGTGAGCGAGTTAGAGATGAAAGTGAGTGACTGAGAGACGCAATTGTGTGAGTGAAGTGAGAGTGAGTGAGTGACTGAGTACGTTTTAAGTATGGAAGTGTGTACCAGATGAAAGTGAGTGTGTAAGGTGAAAGTGAAAATATGTGACTTCAGTATGTGATATGAGGTAAGAGTGAATGAACGATGAAAGTGGGTGAAAGTCAAGGGGGAGTGATCTAAACTTAAGTTTGTGATGAAAATGAGTGAGTGAAATGAAAACGAGCGAAAAAAAAACTTGAGTGGGATGACATGTAAGGGTGAATAATACAGCATGAGATGAGAAAGAGTGAGGTGTGTGAAAGCGAGAGAGAGAGCTTGAGATGAGAGTGAAGTCGGTGGAGTGGGTAGGCCAGAAATACCCCCCCCCTCCACATACACACACACACACACACACACACACACACACACACACACACACACACACACACACACACACACACACACACACACACACACACACACACACACACACACACACACACACACACACACACACACACACACACACACACACACACACACACACACACACACACACACACACACACACACACACACACACACACACACACACACACACACACACACACACACACACACACACACACACACACACACACACACACACACACACACACACACACACACACACACACACACACACACACACACACACACACACACACACACACACACACACACACACACACACACACACACACACACACTTTCATCTACCACCATCTCTCTTCACATGGCTTTTCCTCTCTCTCTCACTCTCTCTCTCTCTCTCTCTCTCTCTCTCTCTCTCTCTCTCTCTCTCTCTCTCTCTCATTTTAGTTCTCCTTCTCTCCCCTCATCCCGCCACCTTTCGTATTTTCTTCCGTTCTCTTTTTCTTAGTTCTAAATCTTTCTTCTAAACGATGCTCCTTCCTTTCCTACCCACATCCTGTATCCGATTTACGAGTCTGCTTAACCTATTCCCATTTCTTGTTCCCATTTCTTTCAATTTCTCATCTTTTTCCGTCATTCCAGTTTTAATCCTTTCGTCAGTCTTATGTTCTTTTTCCGCTCCTCTTTCATGGTTGTTTTGCTTTTCTTTGCTCTTTCCTTTCCATCCTTATATGTTTCCTTTACGCTTCATTTTGTTCAGGAACCTTTCCAATTCTTGCTGTACTCTTCCCCCTCTCCCCCGTCCCATTGCCATCTAGTCGTCTTTCCTCTTTTTTTTTTTCTCGCATTGTTTTTTCTCTCTCCTATTTCTATGTAGTTCCTTCATTCAATCCTTTTATCTCTCCTCTCCTCTCCTCTCCTGGTGCTTGGTGAGGCGGCATATAATATGAGTGTCCATTCAACCTTTGTGTGTTGGCAGGTTAAGTGAGTACCTACCTAGGGTTACTCCTATGGAAGGTAATTTGGAAATTCAAATGAAGTATTGGCCTTGTATCCTGAGGTAGTTGATGAATAACCCTCCACAGGCCCTGAGATCTATGTTACGAATATCAGCATCACGGCGAAGCGTTTCTTGGCGTTTGCTCCAACCTTTACCTATTCCATGCCTCCTCCTCTTGCATGTCCCATTTCCGTACCCTTTTTTCCTCCAGTATCATGATATCATCCATTTCTTATCCTCCCTCCGCTTTTCCTCATTAGTGCTCCCATCGTTATTTAGTCCATTTTTTCCGCCTTCCTCCCCTCTTATTTCTTCTTGTTTCTCCCCTTCTTTTCCTTTGTCTTGCATTTTACTGATTATTACATATTCTTAAGCGGTTCCCCCTGCGATGGCCATTTTCCCTATCATTGGTATTGTTAATGATGCAAATTTGGCAATTATCAAGTGGTAATCATAATTAAGCCAGTCTGAATACTGTTTATGACGCATTATCGCCACTGTGTGTCATGTGAAAAGCTTGATAAATAATTACTTCATTTGTATTGGTTAGTGGCTTGAACTCGCTCATGATAAGGACAGCTCTAGTATTCGTTTCTTTATGACGCCAGATTATATTATTCAGTGAGTCGTAGGAAGCTGAGAGCGGTAATATTATCGCCATTAACCTTCTCCTAGTCGGACCAGTTCTTGTGTTCTTTTCTGGCTAAGTGTAGACGATTTTATTTTTCCGAAAGGGAGTCATAGCAGCCTGAAGGAACTAATACTTTTACCTTCAACCCTGTCATGGTCGAAACAGTCCTTGTTTTTATCCCAACTAGTGCCAGACAATTTTTTCAGATGAGCGAGTCACTGGAGCGTGAGAGTGAGTTAAAGATTGGGTGGCGATTGAGACTAGCTTGTGGGACTGAGTGAGTAGGGTACGTAGAAGTGGATGAGTAGGATAAGTAGAAGTGGACCAAGGACAAACTAGAGGGATAAGGTAGGAGGGGCCATGAAGTATGGTCGTGGGAAGAGCGGTCGTTCTGAATTGGAACGGGTATGCCAGGTGGTCGTTGTTAAGGTTACCCCTATTCCTTTTCAGTACGAATAATTTTTTTTCTGCCACAAGATGATTTAATTCTAGTTGGAAGAGATACCTCGGATTAAATGCCCTTAAAATATCTCCACTGTATAACCCTTTTTCCTTCAATGTCTGATTTTATTCCTGCTGCCACCAGCTGATATGATTCATCTTAATTAATAGAGACGCCTCGTAGTGAAGAGGATTTCAGAATAAAGGATTAGACTGATAGGTGAATAAATTCATTTTTGATGGCAAGAAAATGAATAATCTTGCAAGTTTTGTATTCCGCGTTATTCCAGACATCAGGACCTTTTAAAGTTGAAGACAGGTAGAGCGAGTAAGGCATTGGATGACATCTTTTAAAAGGAATTATCCAAGAACCTTCAGCGACAAGCCCAGATGAACGTAATTTTGCTCGTGACATTTCCAGACGACACATAAACCTTTTTCAAGGTTTTTAAATGTCATCTGGCTTGGAGGCTGGCGGGGCTCAGCAGTATCCTCCTCCTGGTTGAATGGCACTAAGAAATTGTTTATTATTCAGGGATGGAGACTTGGTAATGTGGGGTATGTGTCTGTTTACGTGGTGATTTGTAAATTATATTGAAAGAATTGTTCCAATGCATTCGTTTACATAGTGTAAAAAGCTGAGTTTAAGGAAGAATGTTGTATATAATATCTTAAATAAAAAGTGAAATATGATGGTTAAGTAGGTAAAGTGGCTTGTCCGAACGAAGATTGCAATAACTGATTTATTATTGCATTTATTGGATTATTAGAGTAATAATGTATGTTAATTTTTGTGAATGAAATGTTAGGAGGGCCACATTATATTCCTTTATATGTCCATTTTATCATCGTATATTCCATATCCTTCTACTTCTTTTCTTTACTGGATGCCCCCTTTTCAGGCTTCTTCCCTCTCCACTTCCTTTTTCCCTACTTACTCGTTCGCTCTTTTCGTTTCCTTTTTTTTCTGCTTCTCATTCTTCCATTTCTTTTCTCTCGTCTCCGCCCTTCTTCTTTCTCCCCATTTCTTCTCGCGTCTGATACGTTTTTCTTTCCTCTCTTATCCATCCTTTACTTGAATATTCATCCTTCCGTCTCCATCCCATTTGTTTATCATTCTTCTCTCATTTTCTCTCCTAGTCCCTCTTCTCCCCTTCTCTCCTCTTCCTTCTTCCCTTTTCTCCTGTTCCTTTTACTCAACTTCTCTCCTGTTCCTTCTCCTCTCCTTCTCCCCGTCTGTCTTCTTCCTTCTCCCACCCTTCTCTCCTTTCCTACCTTCTCCCCATCTCTCTTATTCCTTCGTCTCGCCTTCTTTTCCCTCTTTCTTCCTCACGTAGTTCTCTTTCCTCTATTCGCTCTCCTCTTCTGTCGTCGGCTGTCAGTTTGGATCCGGTTGACTAGTTTGTTTTATTTTTGCTAGGGAGGGGATTAATGTGGACTATGGCTGGATATTCTCTTTGGTTAAGGAAGCTTCCTAACACCTCTTCCTCATTTATTTATTTTTGGATATGGCTAGTTAATATCCCTTTGAACGTTATTTATGATAAGTGTGACGATTTATTTGACGCAGAAGAGGACAGTAAAGTGTAATAAGCAAAATAAATCGCTTAGGAAAAGGTACTAGGGAGACTCCTAAACCGACGAGAATATTGGTCTATATCTAATCCAGCCGCGTCAGAGCGTCTCTCTTGGTCAAAAAACGTCTCTCTTGATTTGGCTGCAGTCGTTTTGTCGTGATAAGAATATGATAAAACGTCCTCGTGTGGAAAGGTCTTTTGCCAGCATGTTTTCGCCATCACCGATCAGCATGATTCAGTTTAGTATTGCCATGTAGTGAGGGAGGTGTTAATGAAGACTGTATCTAAACTGTGCAGTCTGTGAAGGAGTAGATTAATTCGCGCTACCCTCTCATGATTCCATTCAGCTCAGGAGAGGCTTTTTCAACTGCAGGAGTTCTATATGACCATCATTAATCCTTCAGTACCAGAGGCTCTCCCAACGATGAGTAAAATCGTCTGGAAGTAGCAAGAATAAGAAAGATAAACTAGGAAAGATGTCATCGGCTAAAGGAGGCTATAGCAGCTTCAGGAAGCCTTTTTTGGAAACCCGTTCATGATCAGGACAACTTTGATATTCTCTTCCAGCTCATGCCAGACGATTTTTTTCAGCTGAAATTAAGTCACAGGAGTCAGAGAGCGTTAATACTATACTTCATTCACTTTAACTTGGCTCAGATTTTCGTCCTTTTGCAGCTTATTTCACATAGCTTACTGGCAGAAAGAGACAATGCTACGGCTGTACATCCTTTTCCATAGCACTTGTTCTTGACTATACCTCATACCAATTAATCTGGCCAGGCATGTATGGCAACACTGTTCCTGCCGAGATTCTGATTGGCTGGAGGTGTTTGTTCGACTTCGTTGTTGCTGAAACCAATACTCTCTTTATTATCAGATGTGATACTGAGTTTGTCGACAATACAATCGTCGAAATCAGTAAGAAATCCGTTATATACTTAACAACAACGAAATTTGCGTAGGAAGATAGAGATATGAGTCAACAGTCCAAGTCAAGGTCAGCATTCGAACAATTCCTTTAAATCTCCGACACTCGGTAATGTAACAGAAAATTAAGGAAACATGCTTAATCTAAGCGTTGGTATAACACACATTGAAATTTTAAGATCACTCCGTAGTGTGAAAATAGAGATGTAATGAAATAGTTTTCCTTTAGCCTACTTTGATTTTCGCAATTTTTTCAAACCTCCCTCCCTGCAGAACTCGTCTTTTCATTAGAATTTTTAATTATTCAGAGTTGTGGCACGATTTAAGGGTGCGGACTGATCTTATAATTTAAATGTGTTATACCAACGCTTGAATTAAGCAGGTTTCCTTAATTTTCTGTTGTTTTACGGAGTGTCGGAGATTTAAAGGAATTGTTCGAATGCTAACCTTGACTTGGACTGTTAAAATACTTTGTTGACTCGTATCTCTATCTTCCTACGCAAATTTTATTGTTGTTAAGTATATAACGGATTTCTTATTGCTTTTGACAATTGTATTGTCGACAAACTCTGTATCACATCTGATAATAATGAAAGTATCGGTTTAAGCAACAACGAAATCGAACAAACACCTCCAGCCAATCAGAATCTCGGCAGGAACAGTGTTGCCATACATGCCTGGCCAGATTAATTGGTATGAGGTATAGCACCATATTTTAGCGTTAATCCCTTGCTACAGCTTAGCGTTCGAGATGGAGAGATAGGAGTTTTAGGCCAAGGTGAAGTAAACAGAGTAGCGCTAATCTTCTCGTCGTCTGAACAACTCTAATATTTGATTCCAGCTGACGCCAGATTATTCTTTTTAGTTAAGGATGAGTCACCGGAGCCCGAGTATTAAGGATCCAAATAAGATAAAATAGTAGAGCACAGGAGTAAAGGCTGTATTGAGAGAGAGAGAGAGAGAGAGAGAGAGAGAGAGAGAGAGAGAGAGAGAAAACCACTTGACGAACAAGAAAGCTCTCAGAGAGCGGATACCTCCGCCAATGCCATTGCCATTAAAAAGGATCCGTATCCGGATCCGTGGAGATATTGTGTGAAATACTTAGGATCCGTATCCGTCCCTAAATTTTATCGGTTGTTCCTTGACCCGTGTCCACTCTTCCAGAAAATTTTATTAAAATTCACTGAGAACTTTTGGAGATATTATACATAGGATCCGGATCCGCCCCAGTGTTTAATCAATTCTTTCTTGGTCCATGGCCCACTCATCCTCGAAATTTCATTGAAATTTATTGAGCTTTTTGGACAAACAGGAAAACATAGGTGAATATATAACCTCCTCCAACTTCATAGGCGGAGGTAATTATTGAAGACTGTAACCCCTCCGATCCGTAAAGTCGTTCCTACCGTGAGTACAGTCGCCTTGAAAGTAGTAGAAATGTAACAAAGGCGTCATCGTACTCAAGGGATTCTGTCATTATTGATCCCAAAATTGTAAAAAGAACTATAAGTAAATCTGCCAAGGTTACCAAAAGAAAAACAGGAATGAAATTAAGTGAAGATTAATGAACAGGATGATATTAAATTAAGAGAAAAAAATAACCACAGAATAAGAAACCAAGAAGAAATAAGATGAAGAAACATGGGAATGAATAAGTAAGGAACAAGAAACGGGTAAATAAGGGAAGGACAAAGAAGGAAATAAAATGACGTAAAGGCAGAGAAAAGAGACGGCAGAATTAAAGAAAAATCAATGCGTGATATGACGTAAGGAAAAGAGAGAAATGAAAAAAAAAATTAGCAAGAATGAAGTGGACAAAAAAAAAAAAAAATAGGAAGGGAATCAAATGGAAGAAGGAAGGGCATTAAAGAAAGACATTGAAAGAAAATAAATAATAGAATAATGACTTTAATATGCCATGGTTTATTGAATTTAATGATAACCTTTATCATTGGGCCAACATCCTGGGCTTACTTATAATTCTGCTACCCCCCCCTCTCTCTCTCTCTCTCTCTCTCATAAAATTTAACAGTCTCTCCTTTACTTCGCTTTTATTATCCGTTCCCATCCTCGTCCTCCTCCTTCACACGCAAATCCATCTAATCCTCATTATAACACCACATTTGCAATAAAACACCCTCATATATTCAGATAAAGATATGAAATGCACCGGAAATTCCCCTTCTGGTATTTGTCATGGCTTAAACCTTTATGTATTTACCGGGTTCTGGGTATATTCCGGCTGGTGTGGGATTGGCGTTGTGGCTGGCGTAATGCCTTCTTAATCCAGTTTTTATTATCGGTGGGGCGGGGGTTGCGTGGGATTGCACACCCCGATATAATTTATGGGGTAAGCCCGTCCTTCTCGCCTTGTGGCTTCTAAAGTGCTCTCCCTCACGCACGCACGCATGCGCAAAAACCGCGTATACACATTTATACTTGATGACATAGCTGGTATACGTCCACCTGCAAAGACAGTATAAACAGAATGTCGAAATAAAGTCGTACTTATGAATCACATGTTCACCAACCACAAATTCTGTACACACACACATGAATATAGAATGACACGCATATACTGTTATACTTAAAATATTCTTATACCCATATGCAGAAATAGCATAAACAGTTTAATCCACATTTTAATTGCATACATCATGATCATCATGATCAACAAAAACAACAACAGCAACAGCACCAGCGGCAGCATCAAAACATATCACTGCACAATGAAAACCTCTGTTGTTTTTCTCCACTTTGACCTCGTGGCTGTTAACGTGTTCATCTAGTTCCGTCGCCAGATCTCATCACTGTCTTATTCTCGGTCTGCCTGTTCATTTCACCCCATTTCTGGAATGCCGTTCATAGGTTTATTGTTTTATGAAGAACTTCACCAGGGCACATCCGCATCCGGTTCTTGACTGAGGGGATCATATTCTAATTTTTTCTGTTCGCATAACCAAGAAGATTGGTTTTTATATATTCCCGTGGCACCAAACATTATCCTTTATATTCCTTTCTGAGTAGTTCTTGTTGATTAAAAATTATACTCCGTGCTCCTTCTTTTGTCGTTTATCTCTGCATCGTAATAATTATGTGACCATCAGACAGTTCTTTACTAGGTTTTTCTCTACGAGATTTCCCAGTTCATATCACCTAGCAACTCAAGAAGGCAAGCTAGCTTCACAGTTAAAAGTCAAGACATATATATCCCAGGATTTAGTTTCCAAAGGCGGATGAATAGGTAGTACGTGGTGAGTATTAGCATCCCTCGCTATGTAGCTTCGTCGCCAAGACAGGGCAGTGTTCTTTCGTAGAAGGCATAAGTAACAAACAGATTTATAAATATCCGCATTTTGTTATGGTCATACATATATATAGATCTTCTACAATGATCATTCCGTTTTGTTAGGGGTTGACTCCTACAGTGAGCCTTCTCCATAGCTGTCTATCTAAGGCAGCATCCTCCACGAGCCCAGCTCCTTTCAGATCTCATTGAAGTAGATCTCAGCACCAAATCTGTTGCCTTTCTCTCCTGCGTCCTCCCTCTGGCCTTCTCCATGCTCTCTTGATTGTCTCCTGATCCTCTGCTCTCACGACATGATCGTACTGTCTCAACCTTGCTATTCTGATCTCAGTGATGCACACCACACCTGCTCTCCGCCTCACTTCATCATATCAAAGTCTGTCTCTGGGTGAAGCGCCCAGCGTCTACCTAATCAGTCTCATTTCAGTCCTTTAAAGTTTCTACTTGTCTACTGTATATACGTATAAGTACACACAACGCACTGGCTCATTATATTCAGATGATCACATAGATCGATAGAAATACAAACGTAGGTACAAAAAATGTAGACATAATAAGATCATATACACATACTTTTCACGTATAATGTATTTTTATATGTACTCTTCCCTTCCCCCCCACACACTTACAAGGTACGCACGCAAGCACACACTACGCACATAGACCTGAATAGGCTACACATATTGACAGTGGCTGATATGAGAAATGAATATAGACTGCCACTAAATTGGGTCCACTCCACTACTGACCAGGTTGTTAGTTGGAGTAGGCTGAGAGAGAGAGAGAGAGAGAGAGAGAGAGAGAGAGAGAGAGAGAGAGAGACCGTGAAGATGACGGAGTGGAGAGAGGTTAGAGAAGTAGGAGGAAAGAGGAGAGGCGAGGGAGGGAGTTTTACTATCTCTGTGAGAGGTTTAGTGCCACTTGTGTGTTACGGGGAGTGGCACGAGAGAGAGAGAGAGAGAGAGAGAGAGAGGAGAAAGAGTAGGTAGGGAAGTTACGTGCTCGTCTTCGTCCTATATCGTATGCTCTCTCTCTCTCTCTCTCTCTCTCTCTCTCTCTCTCTCTCTCTCTCTCTCTCTCTCTCTCAAAAGTCAGTTAAGTGGAAGTGGATATGTAAATTCTGCTATTAATAGTTTCCGAGTAACTCGGTTAACCTTCACTCTTTTCTTCCTGTTATTTTCTTCCATCCTTCCCCTTCTATTCTGTCCTTCTTCACCTTTTCTCACCATCCTTCCCCACTCTTCCTTCACTTTCTCTTTCGTCCTCATCCTTCCTCATCCTGCCTCACTCACCTTTCTTTAATGCTTCCAACACTTGACGTGGGTTAAGAAGCCCATTCCTGAGTTCTAGTATCCACCCACGACACGCCATGAGAGGGCTGATCCTCGGCAACCTTCACACGTAACGTAGCCAGGGACAAATGGTCCCTCTGTACCACTGTGTCTGTTCACACAATGGGCATTAACGTCACATTCCTCCCTTACGGATCATATAAAAGAAATTCGAATATACTCAGAGAACCATGACATCTCTCTTACGGCATAGTGATGATGATAAGCTGGGGAAAGTGGAAGCTCACGAGGTGGAATATAAGACTAACTTTTGTCTCCGTCTGTTCACTGTATTCACTAGGCATATCACTGGCAGATCTGATGTTGGTATTAGCTGGGATATTTTACGGCGTTTCGATGGGACTGTGTGGAAAGAGGATTGAACGTGATCAACGAATTCAGATCTACCTTTCTTGTTCTTCCTGCCTCGTCTTTCGTCGCGTCTTCCTTACCCTCATTCTTTCTTATCCTTCCTCATTCTTCCTTGTCCTTCCTCAGTCCTTCCTTATTTTTCCTCACGTCTCCCTCACCCTTTCCTCTGCTAATCAAGACAAGGGGAAGGATGGCTCCATTTCATATCCTCTTACGCTCTGTTTCCTCTCCCTCTCCCTCTCTATTCTTTCACGTCTTAGTCCCCTTCCCTTCCGCTCTGTTTCCTTCCATTTGCGCGTCCTGCTCTCTCTCTCTCTCTCTCTCTCTCTCTCTCTCTCTCTCTCTCTACACACACACACACACACACACACACACACACACACACACACACACACACACACACACACACACACACACACACACACACACACACACACACACACACACACACACACACACACACACGCACACACACACACACTTACTTCCGTGTTACTTTCTCTTACACACACACACACACACACACACACATCCGTGATACTTTCTCTTTTTTTGTCACCTCCTCTCCCATATTTTCACCATATCTCCTCCCTTCCCTCCATCTTTCCTCAGCTCCCTACTCTCTCCCCTCGCCTCTTAGCTCGTACTCCTCCATTCTGAGCCAAGCTAAAGGAGGCAGGGAAGGCATTTGATAACGAAACTAGCAGAATTATAATGACCTACATCATAATTATAATATAGATGATGGTTATGAAATATTAACATAATAGTAATTTAATAACGATAGTAGTAACAATAATACTAATAATAATAATAATAATAATAATCAGTACTGTTCATCATCATCATCAGTCTTCATCGTGACACGTTCACCACTACGACCTTTTTTTTTTCTTTTCGTCAGGTTACCAGCAGACGATTTCACTCCACTTACTAGAAACCTCAGTAAGTGACGGGATTCAGTACCCACCCAGTCTGATAAGCCCCAAAGCATACTGAAATCCCCCGCAGGTGTTAAGAATAAAATATAACAGCTACCATATGGAGGAAAATTCTTATAATATCTCTAGTAGTAATATCAACAATAGTATATAGAGATAATACTGTATATACGGTTGTGATAGTAATGGTAGTATGGTAACAGCCGACTCCCTATATCCTTTTTCAGTTGTAAGGGCCCGAGGCTAGGCTGTCGTAATCCATTGCATTTAAGTAACCCTTGACCACTAAACTTCAATGCCTGTTAAAGTGCAACTAATCATGTGTATATTATACCCGAATTTGGAAAATTAAAAAAAAAATAGTAAATGTGCAGATTTATTAAAGCTATCACTTACACACTAAATTTAAGGCATCTTAATATTACCTAAACTGTTAGTAACACTTAATTACTATAAATGAGATATTTTAGGGAAATTTAGAAAAAACATCCAACATTGTAAAATTGTACACTCCACCAAATTACCCCAAACTTCCCCAAAGCCCTCCAAGCACTGCTGTCTCTGCTCCAAGGGGGTTATTAACACCAAACCCATGTATAATATACCCAAGTATGTCACTGGTCGGTTATCACTAAACTCGGGTACACGATACCCGAACCCATCACTATGGACAATTTCCAGCCAAGCAGCAGCACGACGTGACCTACCTCCTTGAGCACTCGGATAACCCTGAGGGTACTGAGGGTCCCAGCACACTGGCTTGGCGGGATCACTGTGTAACGCGAATGACGTCATACGCATCGGGTATATTATACCCAAGTTTAGTACTCTAGGGTTAAGGGTAGATGTCCAGCATTACTTGATTGAAATTCCTTCTGTTACCTCTTGGCAATGGAACCTATGCGTTAAAGACAATACACTTACTCATAATTGGGAGCTTTTATCTTTAGATTATACATCTATCTATCTATCTATAGCCCGACGCCCTAATCCCGCAAAGGGTGGCCGCAGACATAACGCCTCCAAGTCACTCTGTCACCCACCATTTGACTACCCTCTCCCCAACTCACCCCCCCTCCCTCATATACTTCTCAACTCCATCCCTCCACCTCATCCTAGGTCTACCCCTCCCTCTCCCTCCCTCCACCTCACCTACATACTGTACACCCTCTTAGTCAGTCTTTCATTCTCCATTCTCTTCACATGTCCAAACCACCTCAGTGTATTTCTCCTAATCTTCTCAACCACATCCACATCCACCCCACAACGTTTCTTCACTTCTTCATTCGTCAACCTGTCCCTCCACGTCACTCCACATGCTTCTCTCAAGTAACTCATTTCCACTGCTCTCACTCTAGACATGTTCCCCTCTTGCAAGGTCCACGCCTCGCTTCCATACGTCAGGGTAGGGATCACAATACTATCATGCAGTGACTTCTTAACTTCCATACTCACCTCTCTATTTCTCATCACAGCTTTCAGTGTACCAACAACCTTCCTTCCCTGCTGTACCCTTTCACGCACTTCATCCCCCAAAGTTCCATCCTTACTCATCACACTACCCAAGTACTTGAATGCACTCACATTCTCCATATCCTCACCATCCAACCTCACTGCACACTCTGTGACTTCATTCCTCTCAAACACCATAACTTTACTTTTGTTTACATTAACTTTCAGATTCCTCCTCCTACACACTGTCCCAGATTCATTCACCAAACCTTGCAACTCCCATTCATCTTCACTCGACAATACTTTATCATCAGCAAACAGCAACACCGGAAGCTCCAAATCTCACCCTGATTCATTAGAGCCACCCCCACATCCACTGCCCTACCTTGCACCTCCTTTACAACCCCATCCATATATATATTAAACAGCCAAGGAGACATTACACAACCCTGTTTCAGTCCCACATTGAGATCAAAGAACTCACTCAGCTCACCATCCACTTGCACCGTAGCCCTAGCTCCCACGTACATACTCTTCACAGCACTCAACAATTTCCCCTCCACTCCATATACTCTTAATACCTTCCACATACCTTGTCTAACTATTCTGTCATAAGCTTTCTCCAAGTCCATAAAGGCAGCATACACTTTCCTTCCCTTCTCTAGATACTTCTCCACTAAAGATCTTAGAACAAATATCTGATCTACACACCCTTTTCCCTTCCTAAATCCCCCTTGTTCTTCTCCAACTAGCTCCTCTGTCATATGCCTAACCCTATCAATGAGTATTCTACCATATATTTTACCAGTCACACTAAGAAGGCAAATACCCCTATGGTTACCACATACTTCTCTCTCCCCTTTTCCTTTGTATAAAGGAACAGTTATACCTGATTTCCTGTCCTCTGGAACCCTTCCCTCTTCCCAAGCCAATCTACACAACTTCCATATCCACTCCACAACAATCTCACCCCCATACCTAAGCATTTCACCACACACTCCATCAATTCCTGGGGCCTTTCCCAACTTAATCTTCTTCATCGCTTCCACTACATCCGCCCTACTGATCTCTTCCTCCCTCCTCTCATCTCTTCTTCTCTCAGCCATTCCCCAATCACTTATACTCGCACTGCTCTCACTCTCTACATTCAACAAATCCTCATAGTGCTCCTTCCATCTCCTCAATTTCTCTCCCTTCTCCAACCAACAATCTATTATTCCTATCTTTCACTCCCCTACTATTTCCCCTTTCACACTGCCTTACTTTCTTTACCTCCTTCCAAAACAATTTCTTACTCTCCCTCCATTTCACACTCAGATTCCTCCCAAACTCTTCATCCACTTTCTTCTTACTCTCCTTCACCAGTCTCTTAACCTCCCTTCTCCTGCTCACATATACCTCTCTTCTCTCTCTCATCTTCTCCCCTACCTCTTCTCGCTAACCAATCACTATATGACTTCTTCTTCTGTTCCACAGCTCGTTTCACCTCATCATTCCACCATGCTGTCCCTTGCACACCCTTATACATGATAATAATAAAAATAATAATAATAATAATAATAATAATAATAATAATAATAATAACAATAATAATAATAACAATAATACCGATAGTAATAGATGTGATGCCTGGACAACAAGAGCAACAACAAAACGATAATAATAATAATAATAACAATATAGTAGTTGCCACCGCTGATGCGTGTTAAGGTGATAAGAAGACAAGTTGCAGTCTCACATTATTTTTCCCTTTCTCTCAGCTTTTCCTTACAGCCTCTCATCTCTCCCCCTTCCACTCTCTCTCTCATCCCCTTTCGTTCCTCCCTCTGTGTCATTCATTTTCTTCCTGCTTTGCATTGTTTCTTCTTCCCATTCTCCCGTTTTTCACTTTCTCTCTCCGTCCCTTACATCTTACTTTTGTTTATCTCTTTCTTGGCATTTTCCCTGCTATTTCGTCTCTTTTTCCCTCACTCCTTCTTCTCCCTGCCTTTCATCTCGCTCATTCTCCTACATTCCTTCACTATTCGGTCAGTCATACTCTAAAACATGTTACTCTTGCAGAACCATGAAGTCTTTTCATAATTTTATGTTTCCACAGCTGCATGATAGTATGTAACTGAGGGAATATCTATCATGGTGCAAAATTTGAAACAATCTCTTTACACCCCTTCACTGCGGCACTAATTGATTCCATTATCGAGATCCCCACACGAACTCCCAGAAATCAAGACTTTCGCAATAAAATGTTCAATATATATATATATATATATATATATATATATATATATATATATATATATATATATTCCCAACTTCCTTCCATTTTTTCTGAATTTTTCTCCTTGTCACACTCAGTATTTTTTTTCTTCACTTATAACTCACTCTTACACCTTTCTTTTCCTCGGTGCATCTCTCACCTTTTTTCTTAGTTTCAGTTTTTCTCGTCACTACCTCTCTCCTTTCGTCAGTCTCTGACACTCTGTACTTCTCTCCCTCTCTTCCTTTCTCGCTGAATCCTCCCCAGCCCCCTGCCGGCACTTAAGACCATCTCACTAAGCAGCCTAAGACTACCACCAGCGCCTCCCTCGCCTTTCATCTCGTCCACATCACCTGCACTCTTATTGCTCTCTTATTCTTCCCATTCTTCTCAGCCTCCTACCCTCCTGCCTTCTCTTTATCATTTTCACAATTTTGTTTTTATTCTCCAGCTACTCCTCTATTTTTCTTTCCTTTTTACCTTCATTTCTTTTCTTAGTCACTTGCCTTTCGCTTTCCTTCCCTTCCCCACCCACCATCCTACCCCCCCCCCTCTCTCTGTCTCTCTCTCTCTCTTTCTCTTTCTCTCTCTCTCTCCCCCCCTGACACCTACATCCATCCCACCGTGTTGCCTAATACCCCCGGGATCACAACCACCACCTTCGCCCTCTCCTACTGCACATCATCATCATCATTTTCATCGTCATCATCATCAACAGCAACAGCAGCAGAACCAGCAGTTGCATTTTACTTCCATATTCTTTTCTTCTATTCATCATTTGGATCCTTAGTTTTCCTCTTCTTCATTCTCTTTACTCATTTTCTTCTGTCCTTCGCCCTTCATTCTCATCATCACCTTCTTTCTTCTCGCATTCTTCTCCCTCTAGTTCGCTGTTTGTCTCCCTCTCCTCGCCTTGCAGCTCTCCTCCCTGCCTCTCCCTGCCTTCCCCCTACCCGCACTTACAACTATCCCCCTAAGTAGCATAAGAACCCCAGGGATCACATCACCACTGTTTTGGTCCATTATTTCTCTGTTTATCCTCCTCCTCCTCCTCATCATCATCATCATCATCGTCATCATCATCATCATCACCGTCATCAGATTTCTTCCTCATTTTTGTCATTCTTGTCCTCTCATATTATTTTATTTTTTTCCTTTATCTCAGTATCGTTAGTTTTCTTCTGTATCTTTCTTCACTCCTTTTTTTTAACCCCCCTCCTCCTCCTCCTCCTCCTCCTCCTCCTCCTTCTCCTCCTCCACAAGGTAACAAGATACTTAGTTCTCCCTGGCATATTCCTCGACGCATGAAGCAATCCTCTCTTCTCTCCCTCCTCGCCCCAAAGAGTGTGAGAGAGATTGTCTTTCTCTCCTTTTACCTCCATTTTTCTCTCTTCCCCTGGCCTTGTTTGTCTTTGTCGGAACCTATTTTTATTTATTTCATTTCTTTGAATCCATCTGAAGTTATATTTGTCTTCCTCTTAGTCCTTTTTTTATTCATTTCTTTCTTTTTTTTTTCTATGGTTGAGTTGGTCTTTCTATTATTCTTATATTGAGTTCCTCTCTCTCTCTCTCTCTCTCTCTCTCTCTCTCTCTCGCGTGCGTGCTTGCGTGCTTGCGTGTGTGTGTGTGTGTGTGTGTGTGTGTGTGTGTGTGTGTGTGTGTGTGTGTGTGTGTGTGTGTGTGTGTGTGTGTGTGTGTGTGTGTGTGTGTGTGTGTGTGTGTGTAAGCAGAAACATTAAACATTAGATGATGTATATAGCGTTATGACTCGCTGTACACCTCTTCAGTACGATGACGTCTTCCGTAACATTGTTCTTGCTACCTTCAGAGACTTTTCCATCTTTCACGAGGGCCGGACAGGAAGAGGGGAGCAGTGTAGAGTGTGGACCAGTGAAAGGCTACATCTAATCCCTTCCTGTCGAATAGTCTCTCTTTAATCTGGATAACATCGCTGGGTGAAGCAAAAGTGAACGAGTAAACACGTCTTGGAAGTGAAGGATTTAATGGCTAGTAATTGACGGTATGAGAAGCAATCAAGGTAAAGTGCCGAGTGATTTGTGGTGTCTGATTGTACAGGTGTTGAGTTTGCTGCTATCTAGACCATTTTATGTAATAGATGAGGGAGTGAAGGTGAGTGAATGTGGCTGATCGCTCCTGATTTCAGTCACCACCTTGCTAAAGTGGGGTAACAGGGAGCAGATAAAAATAAACAGCAATTCTTCTTTCCTAATGTAACATTGTCTCCACCAGCATCATTTATTTTACGCCAGGCAGTATATCGCATGCCCTTTTTTTCCTCGTCCTGTCCATCCTCCTCCTCCTCCTCCTCCATACCATCACCATCACCATCATCATCATCATCATCATCATCATCATCATCATCATCATCATTATCATCAATGTCACTTATTTTCCACTTTTCACTTCTGACCTCGTCCTCGTCTCGTCAGTCCCTTCACCCCATATTCCTGTTTGCTTATTCCTCTTCTCTCACATCCCTCTCCTCCTCTGTCTTCATCTGCTTTTCCTCCATTTCTTTCACCTGCTCCTCTTGCCTGCTCTTCTCTCACCCTTTCTCCTCGTCTACTCTCACCTGCTCCTACTCCTTTTCTCACCCATTCCTCCTCCTCCTCCTTCCCACACCCATTCCTCCTCCTCCTCCTTCCCACACCCATTCCTCCTCCTCCTCCTTCCCACACCCATTCCTCCTCCTCCTCCTTCCCACACCCATTCCTCCTCCTCCTCCTCCTTCCCACACCCATTCCTCCTCCTCCTCCTCCTTCCCACACCCATTCCTCCTCCTCCTCCTTCCCACACCCATCCCTCCTCCTCCTTCCCACACCCATTCCTCCTCCTCCTCCTTCCCACACCCATTCCTCCTCCTCCTCCTTCCCACACCCATTCCTCCTCCTCCTCCTCCTCGTCTCAGATACTCTCCTCTCATGATAGGGAACGTTTTTACAGCCTTTCATATGAGCTTTAAACCCCCTCCTTCCCTCACCTCCTTCATCTGTCCTTCATCCTCTTTTCCTCTTACCTCCTTCATTTCGGTCCGTAACTCTCTCATTCTTAACTCTGTCCTTCCCTCACATTCTTCCTTCCTCCCTCCCTCATCTCCTTCCTTTCTTCTTCCTGCGCTTTTCCCCTTCCTCCTTCACTTCCTCCTTCCCTCTTCCTCACTCATCTCCTCCCGTCCTTCATCCGTACCTTCCCTCTCTCCTTCCGGTGCGTCCTTCCCTCCTCTCAGCTCATGTTTCCCTCCTTTCCTTCACCTCCTTCCATCCTCCTTCCCCCTTTTCTTTCCTCCCTCCATCTCCCTGTATCCGTCCTTTCTCTCTCTTCTTGTCCCCTCCGCTCGCCCCTCCTCTCTCTCTCCTGCCTAGCTTACATCCTCCTTGCCTCCCCTCTTGCACGACTCCCTCCCTCCCTCCCACTAATCCCCTTCTTCCCTCCCACCTTGACACACCACCTCCCTCCCTCTCTCTGCCACTAATCTCTTTCCTCCACCCTGCTTTAACTCACCACGTCATCCTCCTTTCTCCCTCCCAGCTTGCCTCCCTCCTCCCTCCATCCCTCCTGGGTTTGTAGCTTTCCCTCTAGCTTATTCTCTTTCACACACACACACACACACACACACACACACACACACACACACACACACACACACACACACACACACACACACACACACACACACACACACACACACACACACACACACACTCAATCAATCAATCAATCAATCAATCAAAATATGTACATAAATGTATATAAAATATGTTTATTTATATTTATTTTGATAATCATGATGTACACATGTTACCTAAGACTTCACTGTGCATTTGCATAAACCTGATACTTCTTTCACCTCAGCTTTAAGGAATAAAAATGTAAAAAGTTTCTAAAGCGGATAGAATTTTTCCTACACTGCTCGTACACACACACACACACACACACACACACACACACACACACACACACACACACACACACACACAGTGTGCGAGAATACGGACAGGTGCGACAGTTGTATTATTCATAAGTGACTTGTCACGTGAATCATTACTGACGCACACGTTACACACACACACACACACACACACACACACACACACACACACACACACACACACACACACACACACACATATAGATAGATAGATATACGGTATATGCTGATACTAAGAAGGAATGGGGTAACACTA
Organism: Coenobita brevimanus; assembly: GCF_032717465.1. Classification (NCBI taxonomy): domain Eukaryota; kingdom Metazoa; phylum Arthropoda; class Malacostraca; order Decapoda; family Coenobitidae; genus Coenobita; species Coenobita brevimanus. The sequence continues at coordinate 25,691,724 of NC_136982.1, forward strand.
ATTTGTCCCATTTAAGGATTTTTTTTTTTTTTTGGGGGGGTGAGCGGGGAGAACAGCATTTGGGTTTGTTTTTAAATATATAATTACCACAATTCGTACCCATTAGCATCCTGCACAATTTCGATGCACTCACATCTACGCGGTCATAGTATATTGTACACATACACACATGTTCAATTATTCACACGATCATCCAAGCAGAGCCAAGCATTCTCACATAAGCTTTCAAGAAGCACATCCTTGCACAGATTCTTACACAGACAGACAAACGCAGTTACACATACAGTGGTTGTGGTCAGTTGGTCCAGTTCCCTCTAGCAACCGTGTGTGGTCTAACCTTTATTATTCAAAGGGCTGCAAGGCCTTGATTATAGCTTCAGTATTTCCCAGCCCCAGAGTGAAAATGAATTAATGACAGTACATGTATATTTAATTTATATCTTTGATTCACTATGTAGATACGAGTCCATAGAAACATAATCCCCCCCCCCCACCAAACACATCTACGCACGCACATA
>NC_136982.1:25694741-25734741 GCF_032717465.1 Coenobita brevimanus
TGATTCAGCCGGGGAAAGACCTCTCGTACTGAATGGGTTAATGACGCCTGTATCCAACCCCTCCAATTCGAAATGTATCGTCTAGCAAGAATCTGCAACAACAGAAGAAAATCCTTGCAGTAAAGGGAATTAACAAAGGTGAAGGTGCAGTTGCGGTCACAAATACTGATCCACTTAAATATGGTAAATAATATGATACTGAGTACTGACTTGCGAAATTTATGTACGCCATCTTTTGAGTTCATCATTTAACTCCCTTATAATGAGTATAGTTACATTCTTTCTTCTCACAATGCTACCACCGGTTGATTTTACAGTATTTAAGTTTGGAGAGACGTATTTAAGTTTATGCGACTTATCTACAGGAAGTAGATAAGTCGCATAAACTCCTTCATTTCCATAGGTTTGTCCTGAGGTTAATAAAATCATCAGGTGGTAGCAATATTTGATTGGAAAAAACAAGAAAAACAACACTAAGAGAGCGCCTACCTCCATCAACATCTACACCAAAGAACTCAGTCGCCACCAAAATGTAATAAACTCATCCTTGACTCATGACCCATATACCCACAACGGTTTTCTGAAATCCATCAATAACTTCCTTAGGTATCATGTGGACAAACAAACAAGCAGTGGTGAATAAATAACCTATTCCAACTTCCGTTGGCGGAAGTAAAAACATTGTTTTGAAGGGGTTAAGAGTATAGTAACCCGACTAAGAAGCAGATTTACATCGTCCTGAAACAAACAAACCAGTGATATTCAAGGAGTGAGAGGATAGGATCTCCTTTCATTAGCTGAGTACCTCAGACATGTGAATTATTACTACTGACGGCAGGTGTACGTCCAAGGGTCGGGACACAGTGGCAGCCGTAACTCCACACCAGCTGTCTGCCACATAGGTACTCGCCCTGCGCACACAGTTCCTAGTTTTATGATCATTATTCTTTTGATGGTGATGTTATTACTATTATTATTATTATTATTATTATTATTATTATTATTATTATTATTATTTTATTGTTGTTGTTGTTGTTGTTGTTGATCATCTCTTTGGTCACGGTTATTTGCGTGGTGCAGCCGTGGTTTCTTTGCTATAGTGCCAGTGAGTGTAAGGGAAAGCAGTGTGGTATATTGGCCCTCCTATTGACACTGAGGCACTGAATAATTACTTTGGCAGGTACTTGTGTTGTTGATACGAGGGACCATGAAGAATTGTCCAAGCGATTGCATGAAAAGTAATACACTGAGGTACTGAATTGAGAGGATTACACTGGGAGGTGCGTGGGCTGTTAGTATTTGGGACGAAGAGGAACTGCCGTCAGAGTGATTACAGTCCAGTTTAACTCACTGTATATAGTGATTTTTTTTTTCAGTTTATTGATGTTACATCCAGACGATTTTATGCGACCAAGAAACATATTGTTATTGCCCGCCTAGCGAGACGATAATGTAATTGCCTGCGTCTGTTTGTGTGTCGGTGTGTCTGTGTATGTCTGTGTGTGTCTTTGTGTATGTGTCCGTTAGACTGTTTGTTCACAAAATGTCTCAAAATCAAGTAGGCAAATTATATCCAAACTTTGTAGGCAGCATCCTGGGATATGTGGCTTGTGGGTTAATAATTTCAGCGATGATGCGATGATATTCCTTTGACTGCAGGAGGATTATTGATCTATTTTGTTTTAGACAGGAGTGCAAAGAGACAGTGAAACATACCGGGCGAAATCCTAAGACTTTTTTTTCGATTTGATGAAGCTATGATGATATCCCTCCAATTGCCAAAAGATTACTGATTTAGTTTCTTTTAGTGATGGCGAGCGATACGCATTCGTGGGGGAATGCTTTGGCTTTTACTGTTGTTGAGTAATCCCGGTCGTGAAAACGGCAAGTGAAAGCCACATTTATCACCTCAAGTTCAAGATATCCATCCAGGGTTGGATGAAATCGTTTGGTGATAATAAGAATAAATTCGTTGGCGTGAAGAGGATAAGACAGTTAAACTGAGGGACTGAAAAGAGGGAATTACATTACGAGGAAGTTGTGTTGCTGAAACTGGAGACATGGAACAATTACCTAGAGAGGTTAAATGAACCACATTACTGCCATTGCAGTTTTGAAAATTTATTCTTGCCACCTCCAGAGATGATATACAGCTTAGATTAGACATCGAAGTGGAAGGGCTGCCTTCAGCTTTCACTGAACTTTTCACTACCAAACCTAAGCTGAATAAATTAGTCTGGTTGCGGCAGAATTAAAATATAAATACAAATGACATTATCGCTCTGAAAGAGGTAAGGAAATTTCAGTGAGGGGCTGAGTAGCAGGGAATAAATTAGTTGTTTGTACTTCTGACTCTGGAGAAACGGAAGTAGGCTACCTTTGAGAATGATTACATCAACGAAATTACAGTCGGGCTGAATGGAAATCACATTAAGAGAACCTACAATAATTATTACATGTAGGAAGTTACGCTGAAACATTGAATGGAGGAAATTACATTAAGAGTAGGATCATGTGTTGCAGGTGATGTGGAAGAAGGATATCACGGGGGATTACAGAGGTGGATTACCCTAAAGGTCTGTATGAAGTATTACTGCATGTTGCACACACACACACACACACACACACACACACACACACACACACACACACACACACACACACACACACACACACACACACAAGTAGATGGATAGATAGATATTCGTAGATAGACAGATAGTTAGATAGATAGATAGTTATGTATATACATCTATATATCTTTATATAGAGTATATGTATATATAGATAGATATGTATATATGTATAGACAGATATTCATATACATCTATACATCTGCATTTATGTCTATATATATATATATATATATATATATATATATATATATATATATATATATATATATATATATATATATATATATCATCATCATCATCATCATCATCATCATCATTATCATCCAATCCTACGTTGCCCCATGAGGAGCCCGGGGCTAGGCAAGTTGGTCCTGACATTTAAGATGAGAGTGACCAGCCCCACTCATCCCTGAGTGGCATTACTATCTGTCTCTATCTATTGCCAGACGCCTCAATCCCGTTTGGGGTGGCCACAAACAAATCGCCTCCAAGTCGCCCTGTCCCCCGCCATTTCACTGCCCTGCTCCCAACTCACACCCCCTTCTCTCATATACCTCTCCACCCCATCCCTCCATCTCATCCTCGGCCTCCCCCTCCCTCTTCCCCCCTCCACCTCACTCACATACACTCTCTTCGTGGCATTACATGAGCAATAAACCCCTTGGATATAAACCTTCACTGGCTCAATCCGATTGGAGCGCCGTAATTACCCACTAAATCACCAGGCTCCAAAATTTGGTTATATGGTTACTACCCAGCGTAGTAAATGGTTTCCTGGTGTACAGGAAACCATTTGGCTTGTCACTCATTGTAGAGTCACCCACGGACAGAAGGAGGAGGAAAGAATGAAGGAAAGAAAGACAGAAGAGGGAGTATAAAGTTACCCGTAGGCAGCAGGACGAGGAAAGAATGAAGGAAAGAAAGACAGGAGAGGATGGAAGGAAAGAAAGATGAGGAGAGGGAAGGGCACACACCCGAGGACAGCACTACATCGAGTGAGTGGATGTTGAGCCCTCACCTACCACACACATATATATATATATATATATATATATATATATATATATATATATATATATGGAGCCTCTGTGGTACAGTGGTAAAGTGTGTGTTTTATATATATATATATATATATATATATATATATATATATATATATATATGGAGCCTCAGTGGTAAAGTGTGCGTTTTCGTACACTGAAGAACGAGGGTTCGCGCCCCGCCAGGGTAATAAACTTTGGGAGCGTTCTTCTGGCCACGTACTACTTTGGCGAACATCAAGGGTGCTGTGGTTGAACCAGTGTCACATTCTATCAAGTATGCTTGCACCCAATCGGTTTGCGCGGGCCGATTACACTTTGTTCACAGACTACACACACATCCAAAGCCATTCCAACACAACAATTACACTTACAAGCACTTCTCACCCTACATACAATCTCTACCAGACAGCCTAAGCCACTTGGTAGAGATACATTGGCTGTATCGTCCCCACTTCGGTAGGGATAGGCCGGTCCTGCAGTGGATACTCAAATGGCTGATGATTATATATATATATATATATATATATATATATATATATATATATATATATATATATATATATATATATATATATATATAATTTGGTTTTACGCCAGGTATCCCCGAAAGGCTAAGGCGTTGCCTCAGGGTAGAGGACTTTGGACTGGAGCGTGTAGCATTTTATGACCGGATGCCCTTCCTGAGGTCTACCAATGACCCTTGGGTGGATTCGATCCTCCGACCCTTCGGTCAGAGCGGAGCGCTCTAACCCACTGAGCCACGGCTGCTACGATATATATATATATATATATATACACACACACAGATATCTATCCATCATCCGAGACTATGGTGCCCCATGAGGAGCGTAAGAGCTCGGGGCTAGGCAAGTTGGTTCTGACATTTAAGATGAGTGACCAGCCTCACTCATCCCTGAGTGGCATTACGTGAACAATAAACCCCGGCCACCCCTTGGATGTAAACTTGCACAGGCACAATCCGACAGAAGCGCCGTACTTACTCACTAAACCACAATGTTCCATAATTTGGCCATATGGTTACCATCAGCGTAGTAAATGGTTTCCTGGTGTTCAGGAAACCAGTTGGCTTGTCACTTAGTGTACAGTCACCCATTGGCAGAAGGAAGAGGAAAGAATGAAAGAAAGACAGAAGAGGGAGTGTACAGCCACCCGTAGGCAGAAGGAAGCGCACTTTACTGGTAATAGAGTATTTCGAGTAAAGGGATTACATCAAAAGTATCACTGAAGAGAATCGAATTAATGACAGGGTATTACATTGAACAGCCTGACGATGGATGATGATAAACGATCGTGCAATGTTGCATAGAATCACAGTTAAGCAGTTTGCATGGGGGAGCGTATTTTAAAGATTACACCGACGACGATAACCAAGTATTTTCAGAATTACATTGAAAATTTGATTCCGAAGCTCTTTACCGAATATTGCATGAACTCTGTCTCGGTATATTTTTATATTAACGTACTACAGGAATTCTGCAAGCTCCAGATATTATCATTATGATGATGATGATGATGATGATGAGTAGTAGTAGTAGTAGTAGTAGTGGTAGTAGCAGTAGCAGTAGTGGTAGTAGTAATAGCAGAAGTGACAGCAGCAGCAGCACCAGCAGCAGTAATAGTAGTAGTAGTTGTAGTAGTAACAGTTGTAGCAGTAGTAGTATTGTTTAGAAAGGTTCTCCTTTAATGAAGAGGATGCACTCCATCTCCATTAACCCATTTACTGGGTATTACATCGTCATGGTCTTGGCAAGGTCAACGCACTGAAGAGATGAAATCGTCGGGAATTACTCTGACAAGACTTACGGTATTAAATATTCACTCTCCACTTCAAGGAATCTTTCTTAGTCCGAATTTAATCGTCTGACGGTAGCAGAAATTAAAATTCTTGGCAATGATGAAGATAATTACCTGTAACCCCATTTTTACCAGTGCTCCTTTCTCCTTAGTGCAATCCTCCTCCAGTAACAAGAATATAAAAAATAAATTCATTAAGAAAGATGTAAAAAAATGCATGCATAAAGATGTCAGTGAGGGGACTGTATGAACCACGTAACTATGGTGTTTTTATTTAATTACCTCTTGCTGCCTCACGACGATTTTATGAACTCAGTAATGACCTCACCTACTGAAGGGGTTTGGTAGTAAAGGCATTACATTAAGAAGTACAGTGAGGAATTACATTAAGAAGTACAGTGAGTAATTACATTAAGAAGTACAGTGAGTAATTACATTAAGAAGTACAGTGAGTAATTACATTAAGAAGTACAGTGAGGAATTACATTAAGAAGTACAGTGAGGAATTACATTAAGAGGTACTGTGAGGAATTACATTAAGGGGTACAGTGAGGAGTTACATTAAGGAATACAGTGAGGAATTACATTAAGGAGTACAGTGAGGAATTACATTAAGGAGTACAGTGAGGAATTACATTAAGGAGTACAGTGAGGAATTACATTAAGGAGTACAGTGAGGAATTACATTAAGGAGTACAGTGAGGTATTACATTAAGGAGTACAGTGAGGTATTACATTAAGAAGTACAGTGAAGAATTACATTAAGGAGTACAGTGAGGAATTACATTAAGGAGTACAGTGAGGAATTACATTAAGAAGTACAGTGGGGAATTACATTAAGGAGTACAGTGAGGAATTACATTAAGGAGTACAGTGAGGAATTACATTTAGGAGCACAGTGAGGAATTACATTTAGGAGTACAGTGAGGAATTACATTTAGGAGTACAGTGAGGAATTACATTTAGGAGTACAGTGAGGAATTACATTTAGGAGTACAGTGAGGAATTACATTAAGAAGTACAGTGAGGAATTACATTTAGAAGTACAGTGAGGAAATATGTATCATTGCTTGGAATGACGTTTTTATATCCCGTGTAATATATACAGGGTGTGAAAAAAAAGTGTGAACATCTGGTGGAAGAATGGAGGGTAAAGAATAAAGTGTTTTTCCAGGGTAATAAAGATGATTTATTGGTCCACGCCTCCCTAGATCTATATCCCCTTCTGCTCTCTCTCTCTCTCTCTCTCTCTCTCTCTCTCTCTCTCTCGTAGCCTTTTTCCTTAGGGTTAAATATATTTCCTTTTCCCCGCCCTTTCTGCGGGAGGGAGAAGTGGGTGGGGAGAGCCTTCATCATTACTTTTCCCTCACTAGTAGAGTAGCAATACGTACCTGGGAACCTCTTTCATGATACCCCCTTGGTATTGGTCGTAAGATCTTTTGAGGTACTACTTGTCCTTGTAACTCCTTATAACTCCCTTTCTTCTTACACCTTTACCTATATTCCTTCATGCCTCCTCAAACCTTCTCTTCAGTCTCCATTCGGTGTATTTATGTGTCTTTTCTTTATCCTTTTTTCGTGTTTCTCTCTTTGCTGTTTTGCTTCTTTATTTCGGCTTTGTTTTGTTTCCATCCACGTCTGTTTACTCTTTCGTCTTTTCATTCTTGTTCATAGCTTACCTGCCTTTTTGCTTCCTCCTCCTTCTTGATGTTATTCCTCCCTACCATCTTTCCCTTCCTCTCTTGCCCCTCCTTCCCTTCCTCTCCCATCCCTCCTTCCCTTCCTCTCCCATCCCTCCTTCCCTTCCTCTCCCATCCCTCCTTCCCTTCCTCGCCCTCCCTCCCAGCTCACCATCATCACCATACATCATCGTCACTTGATTCACAGTATTATCTTTTTTCTCTTCCCTCTTATTATCTCTCCTTTGATATCCCTCCCTACTCCCCACTACCCTCCTTTCCCCTTTCCTCACCCTCCCCTTCATACCTCCCTTCACCACCACCCCAGCCTCCCCTACCCCCTTCCTTCCAACTTCTTTACCCTTTTTCACGTTATCTCACTAGACCATCCTTGCCTCTCCCCCATCAGTCCTACTCCCCTACCTCCTCCTTTTGCATGTTGTCCCTAATATTAGCCTTACGGTTATATCCAGGCAAGAGCAGACCTCGAGCAGGGCAGCGTTTATTGGCACTTGGTTTCACTCTTTCCCTTACACTCATCTCTAAGAGGAAATAAAACTATCTGCTTGTAATAATAGTCATGATGATGATCGTAATAATAATAATAATAATAATAATAATAATAATAATAATAATAATAATAATAATAACAATAATAATAATAATAATAATAAACCACTGAGATTGCAACGAAGATGTACCCCTTCAGCGCGTTGGCGTTTTTTATTCAGCCTGTGAAAGAATTTTCGAACCACAGTTATTAACCCTTCCAGCACAGCGGGTGTTTACCAAGTTGATGAAAATCGTGTAGAAGTAAAAACAAGAAAATCACGAGATCCAATACGTTTTAAAAACGGACCATCTTATAAGGATAGAAGGTGTTGTTTGTATACATATGTGACTGTGTAACTCTGTCCACGATTATAGAATTGTTTTTCTTCCACAGGTAAGGAATGGTGAGGTGACAGTGTGGTGGAAAAGAGACACGTAAAGATAGAGGCTCACAGAAGGTAAGAAATACACTGTTGATTGTTCAGATAAAGAAAGATTGATGTAGAGACTGAAATATAGACAAACAGTTTGACAAACAGACTGAGAGAAATGTAGATAGGACGGTTTCTTTGTCACTCATTTCATCATTATTTTTAATCCATGTTCTACCAACTCCATTCTCTCTCTCTCTCTCTCTCTCTCTCTCTCTCTCTCTCTCTCTCTCTCTCTCTCTCTCTCTCTCTCTCTCTCTCTCATCCCCCGTCTTCAGCCTCTTTATTACGGTGACGTGCTTTTTCATCAAGGTGCCACCAGACGATTGTATTCAGGTTAAAGCCTCTGTCACACATTCACGGATGAAACGGCAGATGAAGCCGGACGAGAAACTTCGGCCATCCGGGGTGATCCGGCATTGCAAGACGCTGTGACGTCATCGAAGCCGGTCTGAGCATGGCAGGCAAACGGAAAATTAGGGTCTCTTCCCGGAAGACCGCGGTCGCTAGCCGCTCCTTGCCGGAGATGTTCCCGGTGTATGCGCGGATGGCACGGGACTAAAGCCGAAACACACGGAGGAAGGCGGATTTACATGGTGCCTAGAAGGACCTAGACGATCTCCAGGCGGTCTTTTCCGATTGTCGCCGGACTGTAGTCAGTGCTGCCTCACGATGCATATAAAAGAACGCCGTAGAGGCTGTTCCTCATTCTGCTACTTACTTTGGAGAGTGAACATCAACAGACAAGATGTATACAGTATTTCTTCAGAGCATGCTGAATTACTACAACTGCAGTTGGCTACAGCTGAAATGGACCTACTGGCAACGAAAATGATTGTGTCAACACAGAGCCAAGAAGAACAGAGAAGAAAAAGAAGACAAAAGAGGAAACGCCTGTGGGTTAAACCTTGGCTTCTCAGAAGACCCCCGTATGGCCAATATGAGAAGCTGATGAATGAACTTATAGCAGAAGATGTGACTCCCGGATGGCCCCGGTCTCTACACGGCGCACACGGACATTTTCGGTGGGTTCACGGAGGCTCCCGCCAACTCTCGGCAGCTCCCGGCATCAACACGGATCGTTTTCTTCCGTGAGATCCGGGAAGAAAAAATGAACACTGCTCATTTTTTTCGCCCGTCCGGCTTGACAATGCAGGATGGCCAAGGATGCAGCCGGACATCAGGCCGGCTTCTATGCGGTGCTCAGGGATCTCCACGGATGATGGCGGACCAGTCCACCGAATTCATCCGGCGTTTCATCCGTGAATGTGTGACCTAGGATTAAGGGAGGCCCTGGAGGGGTTATATTTAGTGTAATATTCACTAACCCCTCAACTTTCACTAAAAACTCGTTCCCAAGTTGAATGACATCGTTTGGAGCCAACAGGAGCATATATTAAAACATGCTATCAATATGAAGACGTGAATTTGATCTCTTTCTCCTATTCCCTTCCACCCTCTCTCAGTTTCTGTTTCTCTACCGCTTTCTGTCTCCTTCCCCCTGCCTGTCTTCTGGCGTCTCTCTCTATCGTTCTCTCAACCTTTCGTCCTTCCCTTCTCTTTCTTTCCTGGCAGCTCCCCATCTTCACCTCCCATCTTCCCCTCACTTCCTCCTCTTCTCCCCGTTGTCTATCCTTCCCCCTTCTCTTCATTGTTTTTCTCTCTACCCAGTTTTCTCCGTCTCCTTTGATGTCCCTCCCTGTGCTTTCCCTCCACGGCCTTCCTACCTGCTTTTCGATCTTTCTTCTCCATTCCTCGCTTTCCCCCTTCCTGCTTCCCTCCATCCGTCTCTCCCTGCCTCCCTATTTTCTCCCTACCCGCCTCCCGCCTCCCGCCCTTCCCCTCCCCTCCCCTACCGCTCCCTGCCTCCTGTGGGTGCGATAGCAGCTTTATCGTGCCGCGTCTATCAGCCCGCTATCGCCATCATAAATCTCTCTCACTCCCTGCCCTCTCACCCGTCCCCCTTCCTCTCTCCCTTACCTCTCCTTCACCCTTTCCCTTACATTCTGCCTCTCTCCCTCACCACTCTCTGACTCCCTCTGTATCTCCGTGTGTCTCTCCCTATCTCTTCCCTGACTCCCTCCCATCTCCTTGTCTTCCACCCTTCTTCCTGTCTTCCTTCCCTTCTCTCTCTTCCCACTCTCCCTCGGTCTTCCCTCCCTCCCTTCCTGTCTCTTTTCTCTCTGATATTCCTCATTATTTTTGTTATTTCCCCCCCAAACCGTACTCTTTTTTTTCTTTCCTCATTCGCTCTCATTCTGTTTCCTTCCTTCTCTCCCCTTTCTTGTCATTTCCATTGCCTCTTTTTCTCTTCTTCCATTCATTTTTGTTTCTGCTTTGCTTTCGTTTTTCGTTCCTCTTCTACTCTCTTTTTCTCCCTTTTTTAAATCGCTCCCTCCATTTTCGTTTGTCACCCTTTCTCTCAGCCCTTCCCTCGCTCTCTCCCTTTCTGTCTTCTCGTTCCTGCCTCCCCACTTTATTCTCCTCTTTTCTCCTTTCGTCCTTTTCCCTCCCTCATTATGCCACGTTCCAACTGTCCCTGCGTGTCTCCACTTCTTTCCCTTCCCCTTTCTCGCTCTTCCCCCACCTCCCTGCCTCCTTGCTTCCTCCTTCCCCCCCACCTCCCCACCCCTCCCCCTGTCTCCTGTGGGTGTGATAGCAGCTTTATCGTGCCGCGTCTATCAGCCCGCTATCGCCATCATATATCTCTCTCACCCTTCCTTTCTCACCCCTACCCTCTCGCCCCCTGCCCTCTCATCCCACCTCTCTCACCCCACCTCTCTCCCCCCTCTTTCAGCCCCTGCCCTCTCACCTCCTGTCTCACCTCTGCCCTCTCACCCCGTGTCCTCTCACCCCTCTCTCTCATCCCGTGCCCTCTCACCCTCCCTCTATCACCCTGTGCCCTTTTACCTCCCTTTTTCACTCCTTTCTCACCCCTCTCTCTAACCCCCAGCCCTCTCACTCCCAGCCCTCTCACTCCCAGCCCTCTCACCCTCCCTGTCTCACCCCAGCCCTCTCACCCCCAGCCCTCTCACCCTCCCTGTCTCACCCCAGCCCTCTCACCCTCCCTCTATCACCCCAGCCCTCTTACCCTCCCTTTTTCACTCTCAGCTCTCTCACCCTCCCTCTCTCACCCAGTGCCCTCCCTCCCTCCCTCCCTTTCTCTCCCCCAACCCTCTCACCCTCCCTCTCTCACCCCCAGCCCTCTAAGCGTCCTTATCTAACCCCGTGCCCTCTCACCCTCCCTCTCTGACCCCAACCTTCTCACCCTCCCTCTCTCACCCCCAGCCCTCTCAACGTCCCTCTCTAACCATGTGCCCTCTCACCTTCCTCTCTCACCTCCAGCCCTCTCACCCCCCTGTCTCACCCCCAGCCCTCGCACCCTCCCTCTCTCACCCCCAGCCCTCTCACCCTCCCTCTCTCACCCCCAGCCCTCTCACCCTCCCTCTCTCACCCCCAGCCCTCTCACCCTCCCTCTCTCACCCCCAGCCCTCTCACCCTCCCTCTCTCACCCCCAGCCCTCTCACCCTCCCTCTCTCACCCCCAGCCCTCTCACCCTCCCTCTCTCACCCCCAGCCCTCTCACCCTCCCTCTCTCACCCCCAGCCCTCTCACCCTCCCCCTCTCTCACCCCCAGCCCTCTCACCCTCCCTCTCTCACCCCCAGCCCTCTCACCCTCCCTCTCTCACCCCGTGCCCTTTCACTCTCCCTCTCTCACTCCCTGCCCTCTCACCCACCTGTTTCACCCCTGCCATCTCATCCCCCTGTCTCACCTCTTGCCCTCTCAACCCCCTGTCTCACCTCCTGCCCTCTCAACCCCCTGTCTCACCTCTTGCCCTGTCAACCCCCTGTCTCACCTCTTGCCCTCTCAACCCCCTGTCTCACCTCCTGCCCTCTCACCCTCCCTCTCTCACCCCCCACCCTCCAACCCTCCCTCACTCACCCCGTGCCCTCACACCCTCCCTCTCTCACTCCGTACCCTCTCTTCCTCTCTGCCCCGCCCATCCTCTTTCCTCTCAACCTCACCCTCCTCCCTCTCTCACTCCATTCCCTTTCATCCTCTCCCCTCTCGCTTCCTTCCTCCCTGTGCCACCCTTCTTCCTCTCTCTTCCTTTCCACGAACGCATTCTACCTTTGTTTTTCATGTCAGGGAACCACATAACATCATATACTGTATAAGTAGTTCTATTGTACCCTTTAACAAACCATCTCGCAACGACCAAAAGCTCTGTTGGTGGTAATTTCCTTTGTACTTTGTGCCTTTATGCTTTCCGCTCCCATTCTAACCCCATTCCGTTTCCCCCTCTCTCCCACATTACCTCCTCCCTCGCACCCTTCTTTCACCCTCCGTGTTTCTCTTAAGCCTTTCGTCCTCTTCCGTTTCCTCCACCTCCTCTCTCAATATCATCCTCACCCTGCTTTTCCTCTTCCGTCTGTCTCTCAACATCCCCCATACTCTGCTTTCCCTCTCCTTTTATTCACTTTCTCACTTCTCTCAGCTTTCTCCCTCTCTCTTACATGGTGTCTCATTCCTCTTCTCTCTTCCTCTTCTCTCTCCCTCCTGCATCCCTCTCGCGCCCCCTTGTGTCCCACCCTTTTCCCTCTCACCCATCTAACACAATTTTCACCCCTCTATCCCTCCCTTGCTTCCCTATCTCTTCCTGTCTCCCTTTCCCATTTCGCTTCATTTTTTCTACTTCTGTCACGCCCTTCTGTTCCCTTTTTCCTGCTTCTGTCTCGCCCTTCTGCTCCTTTGTTATCTTTCTTTCACCCACTTATCCTTCCCGCATCATGCCTCTCCCCTTCCCTCTCATTCCTCTCTGCCCTCTTTCTCCCGCCACTTCCTCACAATCCCCCTCTCAATCATTCACTCAGTTCCCTTCCATCCCTCTCTCCCTGTCAGCTCTCACTGTCACTCCCTCTCTCTGTTTAATATTCACCCCTCTCTCCCATTCACTCATCTTTCCACTTTTCCCCATTTATTTTTACACATTTTCTCATCTACTTTCCACATGATCCCTCTCATTCTTGCACTTTTTCATGTTTCCCTTTCATTCTTCCATTCTTTTTCTCACTCATATACCATTTTTTCCTCTACGATTCTCACATTTCTTTCCCCGCTTTTACTCCCACTCCTTCCCCACTTTTTTCGCTCGTATTCATTTTGGTCCTATACCTCCCACTCATTTTTCTCCCATTTATTTTCCTACTTATTTGTCCTTTCATTTTTCCCACCCATTGTTACTCATCCTACTAATTCATTCACTTATTTCCCCCCCCCCTTTTTTTTTTCACTTGCATTCATTATTTTTCCACACTCCTTTCTCATTTTTTTCTCACTTATTCCCTCAGTCCTTTTCTCCAATACTCTTTATTCATATTTTCGCTTTTGCCTACCCATTCTAACATTTTCCTCGCTTCCTTTCCCATCCCTCAACGCTTTAAACTCACCCACTCCTTCATCTTTCCGTACTCTCCTAAACTCACTTGCTCTTACTTTTCGTTACTCATTCTGTCAATTGTTTCCCCACTCATTCATCCTCGTACCATTCATTTTTGATCCAAGTCATCATGCCTTGTTCCTTTCTCATTTTTTTACACTTTTGCCCACTTTTCCTGATTCATTTTATCATTCCTTTACCTACTCATTCCCTCACTCATTCTGCAACTTTCTACCATTGTGTATCTGCAATAGGTGGATGAGAAGATAGGGAGGGGGAAGGCGGGAGGGAAGGGAAGAGGGGAGGGGAGAAGAGAAAGCATGAGAGAGAGAGAGAGAGAGAGAGAGAGAGAGAGAGTGGGAAGGTGGTAGTTAAGGGGAGGTAGAGGTGATAGTGATGCAATATATTAGTACCTCCTTATCTCTCTCTCTCTCTCTCTCTCTCTCTCTCTCTCTCTCTCTCTCTCTCTCTCTCTCTCTCTTCGCCTGCGCCTTGATTATATGCAAGAAAGATAAAATCAGATCGGAATCCTTCTTTACTTCTCTTCCTTTCTTCTCTCTCCTTTTTCCTTTTCTGTCTCCTTTTGCTACCCCACCTTTCCCCTCTTCTTCGTCTCTCTCTGTTCCATCCCCCTCCCTTCCTTCCTTCCTTCCTTCCTTTCTTCCTTCCTTCTTTCCATCCTTCCAAGTTCCTCCTCGTCTCCTTCCATTCCTCCTTACCTCTCTCTGTCTATCTCAGCTGCTCTTTCGCTCCATGTTTATCTCTTCTTTCCATCCCACTTCCTTCTACTTCCTTTCTATTATCATATTTCCTCCCACTCATTTAATTTCCCTTCCAGTCTTCTATGCATCTCACTTTTTAAAATTCTTATTTCACAATTCATTTCTTAATGCTTTTTCGTCTCCATATATATTCTTTCCTTCCGTCACACGTCATTTAATTACCACTTTTGTTAATTCTCTCCTTGCCGCTTCTTTTTATTTGCTGTCACTCATCCTTTCTTTCCCACTTCTTTCCATGTTCTCACTCATTCGTTCTGTCCCTCATGCTTTCTGTCCTTCTCATTGGTCATTGTTTCCTTCCCATCTCCTTCTGTTTTCTCTCTCATCTGTTCTCTTTTTCCCACTTCTTTCCATTTCTTCTCTTCAGTTATTTTCATGCCTCACTCCTTAATACAAGCCCATTCAGTCAGAGGAATCCCGTCTCCCCCTGCTATTCTTGTCTTCCTCGCATCGCTGAGTCATATTTGTGGAGGTTAGGTTAGGTCAAATTAAGTTATTATGTCAGGTCAAGCCAGGTCAGGTCTTGTTAAGTTAGATTTCCGTTATGATCCAACCAGCCTAATGCAGTTCCTACTTTTATAAGTACTTGTGACAGATCGTCTGGCTGTAGTACCAGTAAAATAACTTAAAGGGCGGGCGATCATTCTGGATTTTTTCAATACAGACTGTCTGTAATCCCCCCAGTCAAGTCAGCTTCCCCATGCAGAACGGTACCGGTATCGAATACCTGTATGAATTTTGAATATATAAATATCTTATTTAAAGTTTTAACGCCTTCACCACATGGCGTTTCTTCTAAGCTGAATGACTAAACGAAATAAAACGTAATTGTCTTGAACTGATCAATAGAGATTGTTTTTATCCCTCTCACTGTCAAACACTCCTCCATAAACTGAATTGCGTTGTCAAGGGGTTGTATGGATAAAACTAGCAAGCGCTGAGAAAGTGCATACCTCCGCCGGTGCCGTAACCATTAAGAAGGATCCGGATCCGGCCTAAAATATAAATTATTTCTTCCTTGAGCCATGGCCTAACCTTCTACGAAATTTCATCAAAATTCGTTCATAACTTTTTGAGTAATCCTGCTAACAGACAATCAAACAGACAGAGAAACCAACGAGGGGTATATAAGACAACCTCCTTGGCGGAGATAAGGAAAAAAAGGCGTTATCATGCTGACTGGGTTAATGGGGACCACTTTTCACCTCAGTTCAGTAAGTCACCCCTAAGCCAAGTAAAATAGTCATGCGGCATACATATTTAAATACAAACGTTATCATACTGAAGTGGTTGAAGCTTGCATATATCATCCTTGTCTTAACCATGCCACACGAAATATGGCGTGACATACCCTAAGACTTTCTCAGCAGTGCGTCCTGTGATCTGTGCAGTTTATCACGCGCAATCCTGGAATTATTTCGAACTAGAGAGTATAGATATAGCCTTAATTTACCTCTTCATTGTTCCTTAATTTACCTCTTCATTGTTACAGCTTCTTGTTAATTGAGGAAAATCGTTATTCTCCTCCTCTTTCTCCTCTTCCTCTTCCTCTTATTATTATTATTATTATTATTATTATTATTATTATTATTATTATCATTATCATAATTGTTGTTGTTGTTGTTGTTGTTGTTGTTGTTGTTGTTGTTATTTAAAGTTGCATGTTGTGTTTTTCATTTATTGTTTTGCCAGGTCAGTAATTATCTCTGTTAAGTAGTGCCCTACTGTTATGTATATTTTTTCCGTTGCTAAGATTAGCGAGGTTCTTATACCTTTTCTTTGAGATATTATATTCATCAGTCGTATTACCTGGACATAAATAATGTTATTGACCTCTGACGCCTATGTGCTACCGGAAAGATTATGCACTGATGCTCCCTCATCACGTCAGTAGCATTCGTCAGAAATGTGGCTACGCTAACATTACGCAATCACAAATAATTCCCCATTAATATTATGATATTCCTGAAGTGAATTTAGGGAAAATGTAAATCAATGTATTCTTTGTTAAGCTGTTGTAGGTCATTTACAAATCTATCTATCTATCTATCTATCTATCTATCTATCTATCTATCTATTTATCTATCTATCTATCTATCTATCTATTTATCTATCTATCTATCTATCTATCTATTTATCTATCTATCTATCTATGTATATATTGTTACATAGCCTATGATTTCATCATCCTTTGCATAATTCTAACGTACAGTATGCTGCATGTTTGATCACGATTCGCCTCGTGGCTTCCATAGTGCGTGTTCTACCTCACTCCCCCCCTCCTCCCTTATAGTAAAGTAAGTCGTTCTTTCTGTTGTTCAGAGCAGGAGTGTCAACTGTTTGTCCCCTATGGCTTCATTTGCGCGTCCTTCTTACAAGTTGTATCAAGCTCTGCCGGCCCCTATATAATGAGCTCAGTCTCTGCATTAATTGCCACTTAGATCTACTCCTCATTTTGTTCACATCTCTGTCCTCCCCTGTACAGTTGTTATTATTTTTGTGAGTGCTCAGGAAGTCTCCAACCATCTAGCTGCTGTGTAATTTAAGTATAACTGCTGTTGCATTTTTTTCTTGTACTATATAGCATAAGGTGTTAACTCGTAGACCTGGTAAGGTTTTGTGATTCATGTAAAGTTCATATTGTCAGCCATTATTAATAATATTTTGTATCTGTAATAATATATCCTGCATTAACTGAGCATTATCCGGTTTTCTCATTTTATCAGGGCTGACTTAGATAAGTTTACTCTTGTTAACTTCGTGTTAATAGAGGCTATTACACTTAACCATATATTTAACCTGTTTTTTGCCATTACATTATCCTTATGAGTCCTGAATGTTTCGTTGTTAGTTTGAGCATTAAACTTTAACTTGTAATTTTACCTAACTCTTTTGTTTTGAACCTGAAACTTTGCGGGACAGTTTTCTCTGTTCCGTAACATAAATTTGGCGACCTCGCCAGGATATTCAGGATATTATCATAAGGATATTGCTTGATATTTTGTGACTGTGATTTATTCATGATGTCTACTGTTACTACTCTTGATGAGGCCAAAGATTTTTTGTCAAATGTGCAAACAGTGTGTGATGTAGAAAACAGAACAAAGAATGAACTTAAGCTTGTTGCTCAACAATTGGGAATTGCTGTTCGCTCTCATCATTCTAAAGATCAAATTCTTGACATAATTAATAAAAGCTTGTTTAATGTAACTCCTCCAGATGAGCAAACGCAGATTGAATTAGCTAAGTTACAGCTAGCCCTGCAGCAGGCTCGTATTCAGGAGGCACAGGTACAGGCTCAGGCACAAATTGAACTTGCTAGGATTCAGGCAGACCATGAGTATCGCATGAAACAAGGTGGAACTGGATCATCTAGCTCTGATGATTTTGATGTGGATAAAAATGTTAAACTTGTCCCTCCTTTTAATGAATCTGATTTAACAAAGTATTTTCAGTTGTTTGAGAGGGTAGCTACAGGTTTTAATTGGCCAAAAAAGTATTGGCTAGTACTCCTTCAAACTGTTCTCACCGGTAAAGCTCAAGTAACTTATGCATCTTTGCCTCAGGATCAATCTGATAATTATGATGCAGTTAAGAGCTTGATTCTTAAGGCCTATGAGCTTGTTCCTGAAGCCTATAGAGTAAAATTTAGGACAACTTACAAGCAAGATAATCAATCCCATGTTGAGTATGCAAAAATCAAAGAAGATCTGTTAGAGCAGTGGTTAAATTCTAAGAATGAGGATTCTGATTTTGGTATATTTAAGCAGATGATTTTGCTGGAGGACTTCAAAAGGTGTATTAATAATGATGTAAGCCTATATCTTGATGAGAAAAGAATAGATAATTTGTCTCATGCTGCAGTTTTAGCTGATGAATATGTTCTCACTCACAAGAGATATTCTAAAGAAAAAAGGAAAGCTGAGAGTAAGTACGTTGCCTCTACTCAGAGTACAGGTAACAGGAAAGAGAATAAAGATGATGTTTCTCAGGAAGTAAATACCAGCTTCACCTCTAGATTTCAGAAAAGTAAATGTACTTATTGTAGTAAGCTTGGTCATACTACGGAGAAATGTTTCAGGAGACAGCGTGATGTGAACAAAAAGGAGTCTCTAAATATTCAGTCAATTGGTCTAGTGTCCACTCTTGAGAGTTCCCAGAATTCTTTAACTGAGTTAACTGAACCTGCTTTGAGGGGTAAATTAAATCCTCATGATGAAGCTCCTCTTTTGAGCAGTAACGTGGGTGACACTCTCAAGAGTTCATGTGCTAATTTCCTGTCTGATGGTTTTGTCAGTCCTCTGGACAGTAATGACAGGAAATCAGTTAAAATATATCGTGATACAGGTGCTTGCCAATCCCTTATGCTGACCAGTGTTCTAGGCTCTAATGTTAATTCCTCTGATGAAACTGTAATCTTACAAGGTGTAGGGAATAATTACTTCTCTGTCCCTCTGTGCAGAGTGAATTTAGAGTCTGGTTTTGTTAATAGTTCTGTTATGGTTGGGTTGGTTGAGACACTCCCAGTGTCAGGTGTATCTTTCTTACTTGGAAATGATATTGGTGGAAGTCAAGTGTGTCCAGCTCCTCAGTTGTCTAGTGAGCCAGTGGCTGCGACCCAGGATTGTGATGTCCCTGATGTGTTTTCTGCATGTGCTGTCACTAGGGCTAAGTCTAAAGTTACTGGTGACTTAGAGGATAATGATGATGATGATGTTATCCTAGCTGACACTTTTGCTAATTTGGACCACTCACCAGATGAGGCAGTACCCTGTAGTGTTGATAATTTGTCTCGTCAAGAGTTGGTTGAGTTGCAGGTTGCTGACCCTGAGTTGAAAGAGTCTAGCTAACACTGCTTGCAGTGAGGAAGAGTCAGCTGGTGCTTCTACTTGTTATTATATAAAGTCAGGAGTACTTATGAGGAAGTGGAGACCCCCAACAGCATCAGCCGACTGTGAATGGGAGGTTGTACATCAAGTTGTCATCCCTCAGGTTTGTAGGCAGGATATCATTAGAGTGGCTCATGATTCCAGTTTGGCAGGACACCTTGGAGTGAGGAAGACTGTGGCACGCATTTTGAAACACTTCTACTGGCCAGGTATCTTCAGGGATGTTTCCTGGTATTGTAAGTCTTGTCACACCTGTCAAGTTGTGGGGAAGTGTAATCAGACCGAAAAGGTTGCACCTCTAGTTCCCATTCCTCCTTTTGAGGCGCTATTCACCCGTGTGTTGGTGGATATTGTGGGCCCTCTTCCTAAGACTTCTTCAGGATTTTCTTATGTGTTGACCCTGATTGATATGGCTACTCGTTATCCTGAAGCCATTCCACTTAGAAATATCTCAGCAAAGAACGTGGTTAAGGAATTGCTGGCGTTCTTCACAAAGTTTGGTCTGCCCAAGGAGGTACAGTCAGACCGAGGAAGTAATTTCATGTCAAATGTTTTCAAGCAGTCTCTGAAAGAGTTGGGCATCACCCAGATCACATTTTCAGCTTACCATCCCCAGACCCAAGGAGTGTTGGAGAGATATCATCAAACACTGAGATCGATGCTCAGGAAATACTGTTTGGAACATCACAAAGACTGGGATAAAGGTCTTCCATTCGTTGTATCTGCCGCAAGAGAATCTAGAAAATGAATCACTAGGCTTCTCACCCTTTGAACTACTGTTTGGCCATGAAGTAAGAGGACCCCTTAAGTTACTCAAGGAATGCTGGCTGTCGGAGGAAGATGACGTCAACCTGCTGGAGTATGTGATGAAGTTCAAAGAACGGCTGTCCACTGCTTTACAGCTGGCGAGAGAGAATTTAGGAGCTGCTCAGGAGAAGATGAAGACTTGGTATGATAAGAAGTCCAGGTTACGCCACTTTCAGCCAGGAGATCAGGTTTTGATTCTGCTACCAGTTCATGGGCAACCTCTTCAAGCCAAGTTTAGTGGTCCTTATTTCGTGGAGAAGAAACTCAGTGATGTCAACTATGTCATCGCCACACCAGATCGTAGAAAAAACAAGCAACTTTGTCACATCAACATGCTAAAGTTATATCACAGGCGGGACGAAAATAACCCAGTCTGCACTGTAGCTGTTCCACCCGAGTCTGCAAGTGAAGTTCTCCCATGCAGCATGAGCCTGAGTGATAGTTTGGGGAAGAATCCTGATATCATGAATGATCTCCAGACTAAGCTTTCTCATCTAGCTCCCGAGGAAAGGCAGGAGTTTTCGGCATTACTGCAGGAGTACCCGCAAGTGTTCCGTGCCACTCCAGGAAAAACCACTGTGTTGATGCATGATGTCGATGTTGGAGACGCAAAGCCAATTAAACTGCCTCCTTACCGTGTGAACCCAGTGAAAGTTCCTCTCATCCAGAAGGAGCTTGGCTACCTGTTGGACCACAAGATGATTGAGCCCTGTCAGAGCAAGTGGAGTTCTCCTGTCACTCTAGTCCCTAAGCCAGGTGGGTCACAGCGGCTTTGCATCAACTACAGACGTGTTAATCAGATAACCAAAACAGACACTTACCCTCTCCCTCGCGTGGAAGATTGCATAGACAAGATCGGAAAGGCTAGGTACATAAGTAAGTTTGATTTGTTAAAGGGATACTGGCAAGTACCTATGACTGAACGTGCTAGGGAGATCTCATGTTTTGTAACACTAGGTATGGTATGGTATAAAGAATGCACCAGCCACATTTCAGAAGCTCATGAATGTTGTAACAGAGGGTTTGGCAGGTTGTGTTGTTTATATTGATGATGTATTAATCTTCAGTGACAACTGGAAAGATCACCTATGCCATATCAGTAAATTTCTTGAGCGTTTGGTTCAGGCTAATCTTGTAGCTAATTTAAAAGTGTGAGTTTGGTCAAGCTAAAGTTCAGTACCTTGGGTACGTAACTGGTGATGGACATGTTGCACCACCAGGAGCTAAGGTTCAGGTTATAAGTGATCTTCCCAGACCTAAAAGTAGGAAAGAGCTACAAAGATTTTTGGGAATGGTAGGTTATTACAGGAGTTTTGTTCTTAACTTTTCAATTCTTGTATCACCACTGACAGACCTACTGAAAAAGGGAGTTAAATTTGTCTGGACCGATAACTGTGAATCCTCTTTCAGCAAACTTAAAGGTATCCTATTACGTCAGCCAGTGCTCGCTACTCCAAATTTTGCTAAGCCTTTTAAGATGGCTGTTGACGCAAGTGATACAGGAGCTGGGGCTGTTTTGCTGCAAGAGGATGATCAGGGTATTGAACACCCTGTATCTTATTACAGTGAGAAGTTCACTCCACCTCAAAAGAACTACTCAACCATTGAGAAAGAGCTTTTGGCCTTGATTTTGGGTTTACAGCATTTTTCATTTTATTTGTGTTCTGGTTTTGACCCCATAGTTATTTATACCGATCATAACCCACTGAAATTCCTTAATAAGTTTAAAGATAAAAATCAGAGATTGACAAGATGGAGACTACTTCTTCAGGAGTATTCATTAGACATACAGCATGTCAAGGGGAAAGAAAATGTTATTGCAGATTGCTTATCTAGACTTTAGACAGATTGTTTTAGAGTAATAAGAAATTTCCTTTGTAAATTTCTTTTTCTTTGTGGGGAGGTGTTACATAGCCTATGATTTCATCATCCTTTGTATAATTCTAACGTACAGTATGCTGCATGTTTGATCACGGTTCGCCTCGTGGCTTCCATAGTGCGTGTTCTACCTCACTCCCCCCCTCCAAGCTTATAGTAGAGTAAGTCGTTCTTTCTGTTGTTCAGAGCAGGAGTGTCAACTGTTTGTCCCCTATGGCTTCATTTGCGTGTCCTTCTTACAAGTTGTATCAAGCTCTGCTGGCCCCTATATAATGAGTTTAGTCTCTGCATTAATTGCCACTTAGATCTACTCCTCAATTTGTTCACATCTCTGTCCTCCCCTGTACAGTTGTTATTATGTTTGTGAGTGCTCAGGAAGTCTCCAACCATCTAGCTGCTGTGTAATTTGAGTATAAGTGTTGTTGCATTTTTTTCTTGTATTGTATAGCATAAGGTGTTAATTCGTAGACCTGGTAAGGTTTTTCTGATTCATGTAAAGTTCATATTGTCAACCATTATTAATAATATTTTGTATCTGTCATTATATACCTTGCATTAACTGAGCATTATCCGGTTTTCTTATTTTATCAGGGCAGACTTAGATAAATTTACTCTTGCTAATTTCGTGTTAATATAGGCTATTGGAGTTAATCATATATTTAACCTGTTTTTTGCCATTACATTATCCTTATGAGTCCTGAATGTTTAGTTGTTAGTTTGAGTATTAAACTTTAACTTGTAATTTTACCTAACTCATTTGTTTTGAACCTGGAACTTTGCGGGACAGTTTTCTCTGTTCCGTAACAATATATATATATATATATATATATATATATATATATATATATATATATATATATATATATATATATATATATATATATAGTGTTACGGAACACAGAAAGATAATGTACACTTTAAGTTAGAATACTAAAAATCACTACTGTCCCATAAAGTTCCAGGTTCAAAACAAAGAGTTAGGTAAAATTACAAGTTAAAATTTAATGCTCAAACTAACAACTAAACATTCAGGACTCATAAGGATAATGTAATGGCAAAAAACAGGTTAAATATATGGTTAACTGCAATAGCCTCTATTAACACGAAATTAGCATGAGCAAATTTATCTAAGTCAGCCCTGTTAAAATGAGATATCAGATAATACTCAGTGAATGCCAGATATATTATTACAGATAGAAAATATTATTAATGATGGCTGACAATAAGAACCTTACAAAAATCACAAATACCTTACTAGGCCCAAGAATTAACCCTATGCTACACAGTACAAGAAAAAATGCAACAACAGTTATACTCAAATTACACACAGCTGATAGATGGTTGGAGACTTCCTGAGCACTCACAATAATAATAACTGTACAGGGGAGGACAGAGATGTGAGCAAAATGAGTAGATCTAAGTGGCAATAATGGAGAGACTGAGCTCATTATATAGGGGCCAGCAGAGCTTGATACAACTTGTAAGAAGGACGCGCAAATGAAGCCATAGGGGACAAAGAGCTGACAATCCTGCTCCGAACAACAGAAAGGACGACTTACTCTACTATAACGGTAGAAGGGGGGACTGAGGCAGAACACGCTCGTGATCAAACATGTAGCACACCGTGCGTTAAAATTACACAAAGGATGATGAAATCATAGGCTATGTAACACCTCCCCACAAAGAAAAAGAAATTTACAAAGGAAATTTCTTATTACTCTAAAACAATCTGTCTAAAGTCTAGATAAGCAATCTGCAATAACATTTTCTTTCCCCTTGACATGTTGTATGTCTAATGAATACTCCTGAAGAAGTAGACTCCATCTTGTCAATCTCTGATTTTTATCTTTAAACTTACTAAGGAATTTCAGTGGGTTATGATCGGTATAAATGACTATGGGGTCAAAACCAGAACACAAATAAAATGAAAAATGCTGTAAACCCAAAATCAAGGCCAAAAGCTCTTTCTCAATAGTTGCGTAGTTCTTTTGAGGTGGAGTGAACTTCTTACTGTAATAAGATACAGGGTGTTCAATACCCTGATCATCCTCTTGCAGCAAAACAGCCCCAGCTCCTGTATCACTTGCATCAACAGATATCTTAAAAGGCTTAGCAAATTGTAGTAGCAAGCACTGGCTGACTTAATAGGATAGCTTTAAGTTTGCTGAAAGAGGATTCACAGTTATCGGTCCAGACAAATTTAACTCCCTTTTTCAGTAGGTCTGTAAGTGGTGATACAAGAATTGAAAAGTTAAGAACAAATCTCCTGTAATAACCTACCATTCCCAAAAATCTTTGTAGCTCTTTCCTACTTTTAGGTCTGGGAAGATCACTTATAACCTGAACCTTAGCTCCTGGTGGTGATACATGTCCTTCACCAATTACATACCCAAGGTACTGAACTTTAGCTTGACCAAACTCACAGTTTGATAAATTAGCTACAAGATTAGCATGAACCAAACGCTCAAGAAATTTACTGACATGGCATAGGTGATCTTTCCAGTTGTCACTGAAGATTAATACATCATCAATATAAACAACACACCCTGCCAAACCCTCTGTTACAACATTCATGAGCTTCTGAAATGTGGCTAGTGCATTCTTCATACCATATGGCATTACAGAACATGCAAAAGTCTTTCCTAGTGTTACAAAACATGAGATCTCCCTAGCACGTTCAGTCATAGGTACTTGCCAGTATCCCTTTAACAAATCAAACTTACTTATGTACCTAGCCTTTCCGATCTTGTCTATGCAATCTTCCACGCGAGGGAGAGGGTAAGTGTCTGTTTTGGTTATCTGATTAACACATCTGTAGTCAATGCAAAGCCACTGTGACCCACCCGGCTTAGGGACCAGAGTGACAGGAGAACTCCACTCCCTCTGACAGGGCTCAATCATCTTGTGGTCCAACAGGTAGCCAAGCTCCTTCTGGATGAGAGGAACATTCACTGGGTTCACACGGTAAGGAGGCAATTTAATTGGCTTTGCTTCTCCAACATCGACATCATGCATCAACACTGGTTCTTCCTGGAGTGGCACGGAACACTTGCGGGTACTCCTGCAGTAATGCCGAAAACTCCTCCCTTTCCTCGGGAGCTAGATGAGAAAGCTTAGTCTGGAGATCATTCATGATATCAGGATTCTTCCCCAAACTATCACTCAGGCTCATACTGCATGGGAGAACTTCACTTGCAGACTCAGGTGGAACAGCTACAGTGCAGACTGGATTATTTTCGTCCCACCTGTGATATAACTTTAGCATGTTGATGTGACATAGTTGCTTGTTCTTTCTACGATCTGGTGTGGCGATGACATAGTTGACATCACTGAGTTTCTTCTCCACGAAATAAGGACCACTAAACTTGGCTTGAAGAGGTTGCCCATGAACTGGTAGCAGAATCAAAACCTGATCTCCTGGCTGAAAGTGGCGTAACCTGGACTTCTTATCATACCAAGTCTTCATCTTCTCCTGAGCAGCTCCTAAATTCTCTCTCACCAGCTGTAATGCAGTGGACAGCTGTTCTTTGAACTTCATCACATACTCCAGGAGGTTGATGTCATCTTCCTCTGACAGCCAGCATTCCTTGAGTAACTTAAGGGGTCCTCTTACTTCAAGGCCAAACAGTAGTTCAAAGGGTGAGAAGCCCAGTGATTCATTTGGAGATTCTCTTCCGGCAAACACAACGAATGGAAGACCTTTTTCCAATCTTTCTGATGTTCCAAACAGTATTTCTTGATCATCGATTTGAGTGTTTGATGATATCTCTCCAACGCTCCTTGGGTCTGGGGATGGTAAGCTGAAGACGTGATCTGGGAGATGCCAAACTCTTTCAGAGACTGCTTGAAAACGTTTGACATGAAATTACTTCCCCGGTCTGACTGTACCTCCTTGGGCAGACCAAACTTTGTGAAGAACCCTAGCATTTCCTTAACCACGTTCTTTGCTGAGATATTTCTAAGTGGAATGGCTTCAGGATAACGAGTAGCCATATCAATCAGGGTCAACACATAAGAAAATCCTAAAGAAGTCTTAGGAAGAGGGCCCACAATATCCACCAACACACGGGTGAATGGCGCCTCAAAAGGAGGAATGGGAACTAGAGGTGCAACCTTTTCGGTCTGATTACACTTCCCCACAACTTGACAGGTGTGACAAGACTTACAATACCAGGAAACATCCCTGAAGATACCTGGCCAGTAGAAGTGTTTCAGAATGTGTGCCACAGTCTTCCTCACTCCAAGGTGTCCTGCCAAACTGGAATCATGAGCCACTCTAATGATATCCTGCCTACAAACACGAGGGATGACAACTTGATGTACAACCTCCCATTCACAGTCGGCTGATGCTGTTGGGGGTCTCCACTTCCTCATAAGTACTCCTGACTTTATATAATAACAAGTAGAAGCACCGGTTGACTCTTCCTCACTGCAAGCAGAGTTAGCTAGACCTTTCAACTCAGGGTCAGCAACCTGCAACTCAACCAACTCTTGACGAGACAAATTATCAACACTACAGGGTACTGCCTCATCTGGTGAGTGGTCCATATTAGCAAGAAGAGTGTCAGCTAGGATAACATCATCATCATCATTATCCTCTAAATCACCAGTAACTTTAGACTTAGCCCTAGTGACAGCACATGCAGGGAACACATCATGGACATCACAATCCTGGGTCGCAGCCACTGGCTCACTAGACAACTGAGGAGCTGGACACACTTGACTTCCACCAATATCATTTCCAAGTAAGAAAGATACACCTGACATTGGGAGTGTCTCAACCAACCCAACCATAACAGAACCATTAACAAAACCAGACTCTAAATTCACTATGCACAGAGGGACAGAGAAGTAATTATTCCCTACACCTTGTAAGATTACAGTTTCATCAGAGGAATTAACATTAGAGCCTAGAACACTGGTCAGCATAAGGGATTGGCAAGCACCTGTATCACGATATATTGTAACTGATTTCCTGTCATTACTGTCTAGAGGACTGACAAAACCATCAGACAGGAAATTAGCACATGAACTCTTGAGAGTGTCACCCACGTTACTGCTCAAAAGAGGAGCTCCATCATTAAAATTTAAGTTACCCCTCAAAGCAGGTTCAGTTAACTCAGTTAAAGAATTCTGGGAACTCTCAAGAGTGGACACTAGACCAATTGACTGAATATTTAAAGACTCCTTTTTGTTCACCTCACGCTGTCTCCTGAAACATTTCTCCGTAGTATGACCAAACTTACTACAATAAGTACATTAACTTTTCTGAAATCTAGAGGTGAAGCTGGTATTTACTTCCTGAGAAACATCATCTTTATTCTCTTTCCTGTTACCTGTACTCTGAGTAGAGGCAACGTACTTACTCTCAGGTTTCCCTTTTTCTCTAGAATATCTCTTGTGAGTGAGAACATATTCATCAGCTAAAACTGCAGCATCAGACAAATTATCTATTCTTTTCTCATCAAGATATAGGCTTACATCTTTACTAATACACCTTTTGATGTCCTCCAGCAAAATCATCTGCTTAAATTTACCAAAACCAGAATCCACATTCTTAGAATTTAACCACTGCTCTAACAGATCTTCTTTGATTTTTGCATACTCAACATGGGATTGCTTATCTTGCTTGTAAGTTGTCCTAAATTTTACTCTATAGGCTTCAGGAAGAAGCTCATAGGCCTTAAGAATCAAGCTCTTAACTACATCATAAATATCAGATTGATCCTGAGGCAAAGATGCATAAGTTACTTGAGCTTTACCAGTGAGAACAGTTTGAAGAAGTACTGGCCAATACTTTTTGGGCCAATTGAAACCTGTAGCTACCCTCTCAAACAACTGAAAATACTTTGTTAAATCAGATTCATTAAAAGGAGGGACAAGTTTAACATTTTTAGCCACATCAAAATCATCAGAGCTAGATGATCCAGTTCCACCTTGTTTCATGCGATACTCATGGTCTGCCTGAATCCTGGCAAGTTCAATTTGTGCCTGTATCTGTGCCTCCTGAATACGAGCCTGAGACTCCGCCTCCTAAGCCTGAGACTCCGCCTCCTTAGCCTGAGACTCAGCCTCCTTAGCACGTGCTTGAAATTCAGCCTCCTTAACACGAGCCTCCTGCAGGGCTAGCTGTAACTTAGCTAATTCAATCTGCGTTTGCTCAATTGGAGGAGTTACATTAAACAAGCTTTCATTAATCATGCCAACAATTTGATCTTTAGAATGATGAGAGTGAACTGCAATTCCCAATTGTTGAGCAACAAGCTTAAGTTCATTCTTTGTTCTGTTTTCTACATCACACACTATTTGCACATTTGACAAAAAATCTTTGGCTTCATCAAGTGTAGTAATAGTAGACATCATGAATAAATCACAGTCACAAAATATCAAGCAATATCCTTATGATAATATCCTGAATATCCTGATAAGAGGTGGCCAAATTTATGTTACGGAACAGAGAAAGATAATGTACACTTTAAGTGAGAATACTAAAAATCACTACTGTCCCGTAAAGTTCCAGGTTCAAAACAAGAGTTAGGTAAAATTACAAGGTCAAGTTTAATGCTCAAAGTAACAACAAAATATTCAGGACTCATAAGGATAATGTAATGGCAAAAAACAGGTTAAATATATGGTTAACTGCAATAGCCTCTATTAACACGAAATTAGCATGAGTAAATTTATCTAAGTCAGCCCTGATGAAATGAGATACCAGATAATACTCAGTGAATGCCAGATATATTATTACAGATACAAAATATTATTAATGATGGCTGACAATAAGAACCTTACATAAATCACAAAAACCTTACTAGGCCCAAGAATTAACCCTATGCTACACAGTAGAAGAAAAAATGCAACAACAGTTATACTCAAATTACACACAGCTGCTAGATGGTTGGAGACTTCCTGAGCACTCACAATAATAATAACTGTACAGGGGAGGACAGAGATGTGAGCAAAATGAGGAGTAGATCTAAGTGGCAATAATGCAGAGACTGAGCTCATTATATAGGGGCCAGCAGAGCTTGATACAACTTGTAAGAAGGACGCGCAAATGAAGCCATAGGGGACAAAGAGCTGACAATCCTGCTCTGAACAACAGAAAGGACGACTTACTCTACTATAACGGTAGAAGGGGGGACTGAGGCAGAACACGCTCGTGATCAAACATGCAGCACACCGTGCATTAAAATTACACAAAGGATGATGAAATCATAGGCTATGTAACAATATATATATATATATATATATATATATATATATATATATATATATATATATATATATATATATATATATATATATATATATTGTTTACTTGCCCAAAGATGACATAGGCACTATACCCGACAAATAATTATCTCTTTCTTTTTGAGTATTTCAAATTTTGTGTTTGATTCTGGCTATCTCCAGACGATTATTTTAACGTAGGAGAGACTCTTCATTCTGAAGAAGTTAAATTAGATACAGCTTATTTTTCCCCATCATTACTAGAAGTCCTCCCTTAGTTTGGAAGTCATCCTTATGGTGCGGCCACACTTGCTCGAAACATGTGATCGGTAAGATGAAACGAAGCACCGGGTTTGAGCTACGACAGTATTCGACTCTGAACGTTGGATGGACCCCTGAGCCTCGTTTCTTCTTAATAACAATCACATGTTTGGGGCAAGTGTGGACGCACACGTAGGTAACAAAAATATAAGAACAAAAGACGTCATGGGACTGAACGGGTTAACCCCATGAATCCGACGACTAGGGGTAATTCTTGTTATCTGCTGACCTTTTAGTTAGGTTAAAAGAGTGTCTTAATAGTGGGAGAGGGTTTAGGAGGGCTTTGTCGCTCAGTATAAAATAAATATCTCTCCTAAAGTGCATGAAACGGCGTGGAGAAACAAGAATATACGGCAGTAAAAACAGTTGTCACTATACTGACGGGGTTAATATTGCACAGACATAATATCACTATGAACACCTTCACTCAGTGTTGTATTTTCTTTTTTATTCTTTATGTTTCCGTGTACTTTATGCAGTTTTGGGGAGATTTTTTTAAAAGAAGGGGTTGGATACAGCGTTCATTAGCCACTCCATGGCTTGAAGGCGCTCCACACCGGAAGATAGTCGTGTGGTACCAGCAGGACTAAACCAGTAAATGAAATCCTCAGGTGTGAATGTGATGTCAGAAAATTTTTATTGGGTCTTCCACCTTTGCCTGTCTCCAGCATACGTCTATCTCAAGACATTTTGCTATTAAATTCTGGCTATATGCAAACAAGTTTATACAATTTGATGGAGCCTCCTGGTAGTGAAGTGGTTAGTGAAGGTCAGTGTAATCCCATCAGTATAAAACAAGTCTTGCCTAAGTTAAATAGATTCGTCATGAAATAGAAAGAGGGAAACAGCAGTCACGTCCTGGGCAACCAGATTAAAGTAGAAATTACGTCCTCGGGATGGAAAGATTAATACTCATTCTAGCTTTTGTTATCTCTTTCAATACGAGGGGTTCTTCTTGGCTGTAATAAAATCGTCCAGAGATTGCCACAATAACAGGTATAACTACCAGTGTTGTGAAAGGGTTACTGGAAATCATTAACCCCTTGAGTAAGAGACGTGATAGCAAAGAACAAATTGTCTGATTCTAGGAATAACATGATACAACAGTGGCTTTAAAGTGTCTGAAACACAGATAACAGTGTTGTCGTAAGTGTAATTGTTCTGCGATGTGGATGGCGTACAAAAAAATTATTTAATGGCACTACTTTACGTGACATACGGAGTAAAATTTATCAGTACAGTATTATCTTTAATATACACAGATAACACCGTCATTAACTTCTCCAGTCCCAGTCCAGGGACGTCTTAAATATTTTACGCTGCTGCTGTTAGACAGAATTATTGAGTTACAGAGGGCACGCAGAGGAGTTAATGAAGGCTGTACATAACCTCTCCAGTTCTAAAAGTCTCTCCAGAACTACGTAAAATCGTAGCAAAAATAAAGGACAGTTGGTCATAGGTATGGGGTTGATATTACTGTTCTGTGATATAGATGTCTCACTGGATATTTGGCGTTGATTTAATCATCATTACTCTGTTTAATATTTCGAGTAAAAAATATCGTATGTTATTGCATTAAGTTGTCGTTGTTGTGGTGGTGGTGGTGGTGATGCCCCAGGCTTGTTCGTAACGTGAATTCGGTGGACTTAAGTTTCGCCTCCCCTGTAATCCACCATCCTCCTTTCGGGGGACAGAAAAATGGTTGAACAATTATTGCATAACCAAGCAACTGATATGTCCAGTTATATCGTTATACCACATGAAGGTTTCCCTCCCAGCACCGATACCGATATAGATGTATTGGTTATTTCCTCATTACTTAAATACCAACACAACTTTCACCAGTACTCCTTTATATTCAACACACTAATAATGTAATCATCAGTTATTTTCGTGCGTTGTGGATCCATTCGAGCAGGATTTTTTTTTTTCCTCGCCGTCTCCAGGTAGTGGTAGGTGGTGGCGACCATCATCCACTGACTTGATGTAGTGCTGCCTACTTCTTCCTTAGCCTCTATCATTATTTTTCTGTGCCTGCCCTCCTCTCTTCCTATTTCTCCCATCTTTCCTGTCACTTCTTATTGCTTTTCTTTCCTTTACAGGTGGCTCTACATTGAGTGACAAGCCAAATGATTTCCTGTAAGCCAAGAAACCATTTACAACGCTGGGTGGTAACCATATAACCAAAACATACGTACTCCCTATGTGTCAACAAGTGGGTTGGTGGAGGGTTAGTGCCCCTCCCCGTAAAACAAATAAAGTCGAATGGCAACCCCATATGGGATTGTGGCGTCTGGCAATAGATATAGATAATCTCCAGGTAATTTTTGTCACCTTCACATAGAGTTTTTGAACCGGATGGGCCAACACAGGCTTCATTAACCCCTTCCATACAAGACACCTTTCAAAAGGTGAATATAGTAATAATAATAATAGTAACGGATAATAATAATGATAATAATAATAATAATAATAATAATAATGGTGATGCTGACGGTAATAATAATAATAATAATAATAATAGGGCATAAACAAATCACCTCCTTATCGCCCTGTTCAGAGCCATTTCACTGCCCTGCTCCCAGCTCACACACCCCCTCTCTCATATACTTCTCGACTCCATCCCTCCACCTCATCCCCGGCCTCGACCTCCCTCTACCCCTCTCCACCTCATTGACATACACTCTTCTCGTTCGTCTCTCGCTCTCCATCCTCTCCACATGGCCAAACCACCTCAGTGTATTTCTCCTAACGCTATCTATTACATCCACATCCACACCACAATGCTCCTTCACTTCCTCATTTGTCAGTCTCTCCACTTAACCCCACATCCTCCTCTCAAATAACTCATTTCCACTGCTCCCACTCTTGACTTGTGCCCTTCCAATAAGGTTCAAGCTTCGCTTCCAAACGTTGGGGTTGGTATCACAATACTGTCATGCAGCGACTTTTTTTTTTACTTCCATGCTCACTTCTCTGTTCCTTATCACTGCTTTCAAAGAACCAGCAACCTTTCTTCTCTGTTGTACACTTTGAAGCACTTCACTCTCTGAACTTCCATCCTTACTCATCACACCACCCAAGGACAGTACTTGCACTCACTCACATTTTCCATTTCCTCATCCAACCTCACCTTACATTCAGTGGCTTCATTTCTCTAGAAGACTATAACTTCTCTCCATTCATGATAATAATGATTATAAATAATAATAATAATAATAATAATAATAATAATAATATTAATATCACCAGTAGCAATATATGTTCATTAGTATTGTTGTCCAGGTAGTGGGACGAATAAAAATACATAATTATATACATGAAAGCCCGGCCTCATTAGTGTACCTTGTTTCCCAGTCATCATCGTCATTACAGAGGTCATCACGCTCATAATAACACCCTCATTAACCCCGCCGTCGCACTTCGTCATTAATTACATTGTGTGTGTGTGTGTGTGTGTGTGTGTGTGTGTGTGTGTGTGTGTGTGTGTGTGTGTGTGTGTGTGCGTGTGTGTGTGTGCGCCATTAATTGCCTCATTAGTGCCGGGTGATTACCCTCCCTCTCCCTCATTAACACCGTCACAGGGCAACACGCTCTTTGCCCCGCGCCAAAGATTGCTTTTGAAATTTGAATGACGCTGAGATTGCCGCCTGATTGCTTGTGAGATCTTGGTGCACGTCTTTTGAGGTGTGCTTGGCGCCGAGATTTCTGCCTGATTGCATGTAGGATTGCAGTGCACGTACGTTGCTTGTTGATGTGTGGCTGATGCTGGAAACAATGCTGGATTGCATGTAAGACTGAGATGCGTCTATGTTTGGTGTGAATAACGCCGAAATTATCGCTAGACAGATTATGTGATGAGGGCAAGATTGCTTTTTATATGTGAATCATGGTAAGATGCATGTAAGACTTTTTTTTTTTTAATTGCGTTTAAGATTCCTGTTAGATTTGTAAGATGTAGGCAAAATTGTGAGTAAAATCTTAATGGTGCCAAGATTGCTGCTGGAGTGATTGTAAGGTGTACGTAAGGGAGCTAATGCACTGCTTAGATGGGTGTGTATTTATGTATTAATTTACTTCTTTATTTTTAAATATAAATGATGTTGGGATGGATGATAAAGTGCAAATAAGATCAACGTTTACTTCAGACTGCTGTAGAATTTTTAATGTTGGTGAGGGACTTGATGCGGTATATGTGCAGGAGTAGGTGAGAATGAGAGGACAAAAGAAGGAGTGTGTAATGTTGTAAGTATCAGATGGAAGGAGAATATAAGAGAGTATGGATCAGTTGGTTCAAGGATTGTGTGGGTAAGACTGAAAGTTGGACTACAAACG
This sequence comes from Coenobita brevimanus, assembly GCF_032717465.1. Lineage (NCBI taxonomy): Eukaryota > Metazoa > Arthropoda > Malacostraca > Decapoda > Coenobitidae > Coenobita > Coenobita brevimanus. The sequence continues at coordinate 25,728,583 of NC_136982.1, forward strand.
TGGGTGATTGTGTGTGTGTATGCGCCAACGCAAGATCGTGCAAGCAGAGTGAGAGAAGAGTTCTGGACAAATGTGGAAGTGTGCATGGAAAAGTTTGAAAGGAATGAGAGAGTGTTTTCGATTGGTGATATGAATGGTAAAGTGGGGAATGTGAAGGTGGATGGAGTAGTTGGTGAGTGTGGTGTGCCTGCTGAGATAGATGAGAATGGGAGTGCTTCAGTGGACATTTGTGCCGGGAGGGGGTTGGTGATAGCCAATACCCTCTTTAGGCACAGAATGATCCACAGGTATACATGGCGAGTGATGAGAAGGGTGGATGGTGAACTGAATGAAAAGAAGGCAATGTTGATTATGTGTGCGTGGATGAAAGGTTGCGAAGATGCGTAATGGATGCAAGAGCATATAGAAGTTGGGGGAGGTCCAAGTAAAATGGAGAAATAGAAGAAGATGTAAGGAGAGTGTAAAGGTTACAAGAGGATGAGAAAAAGGCAGAATACAAGAAAGAAGTGGAGGAACGATTGGGTAAATATGTATTGGAATAGATGGGGGATGTGGAAGGTGTGTGCAAGATATTCACAGAAGAAATATGTGCAGCATGTGAGGTGGTGTGTGGGGTGAAGAGAAGACGAAAAGGGGTGCAAGAAACAGCATGGTGGAATGAAGAGGTGAGACAGGCTGTGGCACAAAAGAAGAAAGCATATAATGAATGGATGATAAATAGAGGCGTGGAAGAAGTTGAGAGACGGAAGAGAGAGTTATATATAGAAAGGATGAGAGAGGTGAAAAGATAAGTAAGAGAGAGTAAGAAGAGAGTGGATGAGGAATTTGGAAGGAATTTGAGTGCCAAGTGGAGGGAATGTAAGAAAATGTTCTGGAAAGAGGTGAAGAGAGTCAGACAGGGTGGCAATGAAATTAGTAGAGTAGTGAAAGATAAAAATAGTAGGTTAATAGTGGAGAAGGGAGAAAAAGTGAGTAGATGGAGAGAACACTTTAATGAATTATTGAACATCGAGAATGGAGGTAATGCGAGTATAAGTGGCTGGGGAATGGCTGGGAGAAGGAGGGAGGTGAGAATACAGAAAGAAATCAGTGGGATGGAAGTTATGGAAGCAATGAAGAATGTCAAAACGTGGAAAGCCCCAGGAATTGATGGAGTGTGTGGTGAAATGCTGAAGCATGGGGGAGAGATAGCAGAAGAATGGATGTGGAAGATGTGCAGATTGACCTGGGAGGAAGGTAAAGTCCCGGATAATTGGAAGTCAGATATAATTATTCCCTTGTACAAAGGGAAAGGGGAATAACAAGTGTGTGGTAATCATAGGGGCATTTGTCTTCTTAGTATAATAGGCAAAGTATACGGTAGGATACTTATTGAAAGAGTTAGGGAAATAACAGAGGAATTAGTTGGAGAAGAACAGGGAAGCTTTAGGAAGGGAAGAGGTTGTGTTGATCAGATATTCATTCTTAGATCTTTAGTGGAAAGGTGTGTAGAGAAGGGAAAGAAGTTGTATGCGACCTTCATGAATTTGGAGAAAGCATATGACAGGGTGGATAGACAAGGATTGTGGAAAGTATTAAGAATATATGGAGTAGGTGGGAAGTTGTTGAATGCTGTGAAGAGTATGTATGAGGATGCTAAGACTGCAGTGCGTGTGGATAGTGAACTGAGTGAGTTTTTCTATTTGAATGTTGGGTTGAAACAGGGATGTGTCATGTCTCCATGGTTGTTCAATCTGTATATGGATGGGGTTATAAAAGAGATACAAGGTAGGGTGGTGGATGTTTGAGTGGCCCTGGTGAGGGAGGGCAATGTTTGGAAACTCCCTGTGCTGTTGTTTGCAGATGATACTGTGTTGTTAAGTGAAGACGAAGGGGAGTTGCAAGGCTTGGTGGATGAGTTTGGGAGAGTGTATAAGAAACGGAATTTAAAGGTGAATGTAGGAAAGAGTAAACTTATGGTCTTCGAGAGAAGTGAAGTCAGTAAATGTACAGTGAGGTTAGATGATGAAGAAATTGAAAATGTGAGTACGTTTAAATACCTGGGTAATATGATGAGGAAGGATGGAAGTTTGAAGGATGAAGTGCTTGAAAGGGTACAACAAGGAAGAAAGGTTGCTGGTTCCTTGAAGGCAGTGATAAGAAACAGGGAAGTGAGCATGGAAGTGAGAAAGTTATTACATGACTGTATTGTGATACCAACTCGAACGTATGGAAGTGAAGCTTGGACGTTGTTGGAAGGACACAAGTCAGGAGTGAGAGCTGTGGAAATGAGTTATTTGAAAGGAGCCTGTGGAGTCACATGGAGAGACAGACTGACAAATGAGGATGTGAAGGAGCGTTTTGGTGTGGATGTGGATGTGATAGGAAGCATTAGGAGAAACACACTGAGGTGGTTTGGCCATGTGGAGCGGATGGAGAGTGAAAGGCTGACGAGGATGGTGTATGTGAGTGAGGTGGAGGGGGAGAGAGAGAGAGAGGGGAAGGCCAGGGATGATTTGTAGGGATGGAGTGGAGAAGTATTTGAGAGAGGAGTGTGTGAATTGGGAGCGGGGCAGTGAAATGGCGGGGGACAGGGTGACGTGGAGGCTACTTTTTTGTGGCCACTCCGTATAAGGGATTAAGGCGTCTGGCAATAGATAGATAGATAGAGGAACCTGATCTGTAACATATACTCATCTACCGATGCGTGTACCCGAGTCTAAAGTTGGAACCCAAACAGTGGTGGACATTTAAGTGGATGCTGGTAGTATAGTCTTTCTTATGCTTGTACCTTGTCGGTTTACTTTGTGACAAGCACACACCCTAAAACACACGAACACTTCCATTTCCACATGCGTCAGTTTTCGTAATCACTCCTCTTCCCCATTCGTGCTTCACCAACATGAGAATGATTTACCCCTGATGAGAAGGTCTGGTCTTTCATTGAACCTATTATAGACTAAAGGATACAAATAATAATTGTTCCTGCATTGCTCGTATATTCCTTATAGGTTGCATGGATGATTCCTTGTAGACTACATATCAGATTGTTCTAGAAATTTTGTATGACTGATTTTCGTTTGTACTTAACGTACCGTTTTCCTTGTAAGATTTTTTTTTTTTTTTTAAATGTGAATGAAGCGTGTGACTGGTTCTTGACTGCACTTAAATTTACTAGTAGAATGGTTGTAAGGTAGCATTTTGGTCAGTGATGAGGTAGTTATAACTTGCTTTCATCTGCACTTCAGACTCTTCATGTTTAGCACGTAAGATGGTACTTGGTCCTTTCGTGTATACATATGATTCCTTTGGCTAGTTTGAGTGTGTGTGTGTGTGTGTGTGTGTGTGTGTGTGTGTGTGTGTGTGTGTGTGTGTGTGTGTGTGTGTGTGTGTGTGTGTGTGTGTGTGTGTGTGTGTAGAAGAAAAAGAGTGACTGGGCTGATGTAAAGGATGTGACCTGGATTAAGAGAGAGGAAATATTGAATTGATACATAGGAAGTAACTGGACTGAGATATCGGACGTGACTGGTTTTGGGGATAAAGTGCCTGTAAAAAAATAATATAGAAAAATGAATTCCGTTAAGAGATAGAAACCGGCTGGATTAAGGAATAGGAAGTGACAGGATTTACAGATTCGAACTGAGGTAATCTAGTATGAATGTTGGATTAACGCGAGGGTCATCAGAACGACTGATCGATTAGAGAGATGTTGACTAGAAAGAATGCTGGATTTAATTGGGGTTCAGTGGATTCATTCTTACCCCTAACAAACGATTTTTATTTAACTGAAACCAGGACAGCCCAGACAAAGAGTTGAGTGGGAAATGGACAAGTTTGTGAGTTAAAAGAGTTGCCGAAGTTAAAATGAGTGTGTATGCGAGTACTGTTTGCAAAGGTCCCCCTGAGTTTTTTTGTTTTGTTTTTTAATGCTAGAAAGAAGGAACCAAAGGCCACGAGCCCGCAATACCTCTTCCTTCCAAGAGAAAAACAAAATACTAGAGAAAGCCAAATTCAAGTTCCGATCATTTAGAGATGCCTGGACACACTGCGTTTGAAAGACTGGAGATCATAGCTAGCAGGATATAAAGACAGATGGAGACAGTTCCAGAATTGACCTGTTGCATAAATGAAGGACTGGGAGTAACAGTTAACTCTTGCATTAGAGAGCTGGACAGAAAAGGGATGAGAGTTTGCTGCTAGACGGGTGCTGCGCGCCCGTCGTAGAACTGGAGGAATGCAAGCAGACAGTTCAGAGGAGCAGTGACCATTGAAGTAGCAATAGAAAAGAGATAAAGATGCAACAGTGCGGCGAAGAGACAGAGGTTGAAGGGAGGCAGTAAGAGGAGGAGAGTTAATGAGACGAAAAGCCTTTGACTCCACCCTATTGAGAAGAGCTGTATTAGTTGGGAATGTTATCTTTGAAAATGCTTGGCCATGGGAATGAGTGGAATATTTTTAGTTCCGGGGCACTTTGTCTGTGTTACTAAGCTTTTTCATGTGCACGGGTTTTCAGTTCCTGGAGATGACTTGAGGCTTTTCGACTGCGCAGTTCTAGTAAGATGTAGGTCTGTTTCTGCTCTTTATTCCATTCAGCACAATGGCGTCTTATTTTATATTGTTCTTACTCCTCTCAGACTGTTTTATTCAATTTCAGGAGGACCCCTCGTAATGAAAGATACTGAAGTCTTTATCCAACCCCTCCAGTGCGAAAGGTATCCCCTAATCTAAGTAAACTTCCTGAGATCACAAGAAAAAAATACATAATGCTTCCTTCAGCTGAAGAGGTTCAGCTCTCTCACACATGGGTTCGAGCGAGGAGTCAGTGTGTTCAACAGCCTTTGTCTTTGTCTGTGGATCTGTCTCGCACATTTTGAACATGAACTCATTGTACGTCTAATTGTCTTCCTCTGTGGATTTGCACTGTGCATGGTTTCGGCCAAGTTTTTTTTTGTGTGTTTTTTTTTTAACTTGTTTTCTGTTCTGCGTTGCACATAGCTTAGAACGCGACCTATATGTAAATATGCTTTTACCTCCTATCTAATTTGCGTTTTGTATGGGTTCGAATGACGATTTTTTTCCTGTCTTGTACTAGCGTGCACAAAAGGTCCTTCCATCATCCAGGGGACAGGGTAATCTGCCACTAGAGGTCAGGTTAATCGCACACGTCTACCGCCCAACTTCCCCTCCTTACCCCCACCAATGCACTGATTTGTTTGGCGGATGGATCGGAGATATGAAGCTTCAGTAGAGTGACCCTAATATATAGTCTGTTTCCTAAATTTTTATCTAATGTGTTCTAAGTGATATATTATAATCCAGGTAACTGCGACAAGTTAATGATTACTAGCCAGATAAGTCCCTATCTTGCCTTGTCATCTGGGGAGCCACATATCCACCCACCCACTCATCCACTTACCCACTCAACCCATCCAATAAAACCCACCGACCTCGCCCCGGTCACTCACCCTGCCCAGACACCTGGGCGACCCATCCAGCCCACCGATCCCGGCCATCCACCCTGCTAACCCTCGAAGCTCACCCACGAAGCTCACCCAACAATAGAGCACCCCGGCCACACAATCGTCTCAGGCACCCTGGCCACCCACCGTGCCCACTCACCCTGGCGACCCACTCTGCCCACACATTCCAACGACCCATCTTGCCAATCGACTCATACCACCCACCCTTTCCACCCACGAACTCCACCAGCTCTGCTTACCCAACAATGCCATCCATCACATCACCCACACAACCCTCCCACAGTACCCACCCACTTCACCTTGAAAACTCACCCACCCTATCCACCCACTCCACCCTGGGAACCCACCCATCCTACCTGCCCACCCACATGCCTAACCACCATTTTACCCAACCTCATTCCTTCCCCCGTCCCGTTCACTCATTCATACCCGACTCATCCACCAAATTCATCCCATCCAAAGCTAACCTGCCGATGCCTTCCCGACCACCGACATACCCGGCCACTCACCCACCCAGCGCACCCCACGCACCGACTCACAAATCCATCAACCCCTACAGCCCACCCGTAGCCACTCCACACATCACACCCAACCAACCCACCCCCTTAGAACCATCCTACCCACCCACCTTGGCGATGCACCGACCTACCACACCCACCAGTTCAACCCCACCCACCCCACCCACCCAACCATCTGGCTC
>NC_136982.1:25737241-25814741 GCF_032717465.1 Coenobita brevimanus
TGCTTAAAGCCTGTCCTGAGGTGAATTAACTCGTCTGGAGAAACCAAGAATAAGATATAAAATAAACCACGGTATTCAGGGAGTTCAGAAAAATCCCGATTAACACTTCCTCTCCGCGGACACTTATCTTTTACTCAGCCTGATTCCCGTCAAGTTTCACCAGCGGAAGAAACTCTTGCTCGCAGTCGAACCACTTTTTCGCTCGACGCATCCAAGTATTTTATATACTCTAAGCCTACACATTTTTATTTATAATTTTTATATAATACTCAGGTTAAAATCAGGCAACGAAAGTTATTTATTCAGCCTAAAACTAAACTCAGATTAAAACCTGACATGTCACTAGGCTAAGACTTAACAGTGTTAGGACACCGAATTAGTCAGACTAATACTGGCTGTTCTTACTGATCATGATAATTTACTCAGCCTATAACCGGACTTCGTTGTTCATAATATTCATTAATTATGCTATTATTTATTACATTATTCATCATATTAACTCACTTATGTTAATCTTCATCATCTCAACTCAGTTTTCACATTTACCTTAGAGAGACGTCAGTGAGTAAGGAATCCCAGTTTGCAGTTTCCTTCATTGGTGTCGTAAGAGGTACGAGGTTACTTGCAGCTGGTATTTTGGACTGGCAAATCATCTGTCGCTACTCCAGTGTATTGAAGACAAGTGTGTAGTCCCTCACAGCTGCCCCTTTAAGTCGTCCTCCATAGCACACACAAAGTCCGCCGGTAGCATCAGTTCTCCAGCAGCCTCAGAGGAAAGGTTGTATTCGCATCGGCCAAATCTTACCCGCCAGATATACCCTGTCTCTGTGTAGCGCCACAGCTGATTAATTTTGGAGCGAGATCAAGATGCGGTAAGGCCAGGCCAGGTCAGGTCAGGTAAGTGCCATCAAGGTCATTTCGTGCTAGATCAGGTCAGGGCCGTCAGGTCGGGTCAGGTCTGTACCGGTTAGGTTGAATCAGTTCCGCTAACCTGAGGTCACGGCCATTCAGTTCTGTTCGTCAAATTAACATAGGTTATGCCAGGTCGGGCAGATCAGGCCAGTTAATCGTAGAGCAAGTTGGATCATATCAGGTCGTTAGTTCGTCGGAGCTAGCAGGACGGGTCAGGTCAAGTCTGGTCAGATCAAGTAAAGTCAAGTCAGGTCGTCAGGTCTGGTCGGGTAAATCGAGTCAGGTTAAGTAATATCAGTTCAGCTCTGCCAGATGATGAGCTAATGGACATCTCTTGTTCTGTTTTGTTCAGATCATTCCTTGCGAATTCCAACCTTGTATTCTATTCTAACTGTACCGCAGATTATGTTCACTTCAGAAATACACCGCAGAGATGGATAACATATGTGATAAGTTTTTTATGATATATATATATATATATATAATCGATTTATGTGTTTATGTATTTATTTGTTTATATTAATTATCACAGTGAATCAGAATAATGATCACCATACTGAACGGGTTGGTGGGGTTAATTTAAAGTCCCAGAGCATGAAAGGAGTTACCGTAACTGAGTAAAATAGAAAAAATGAAGCAGAAAAATTGTCTGCTTATTGCAGGTGTTACGGTCGGTCAAGTTTCACCCGTCTGGCTGGATTTATTGGCCTTCGGGGCCTTTGCCATGCATCACCTCTTGACTAACGGCGTATTTTGTGTTATATTTTTATTAAGCCTAGAAACAATCCCCAAGTGGTGCTGGCGTTGATAAAACCTATATTTAACTTTCCATTTCGAAAAATCTCCCATAAGTTTAACTAAACCGTATGCAGATAGCAAGAATGAAATGGAATCGTTGGACTGAATTGGTTATTATTGTTGTATATGTTACTTATGAATGGTCTCTGCTGACTAGTACCGACTGGTTGAGGCAAGAATGAACGAAATATACTGTAGGTGTTAGCGTACCGAGAGTGTTAATAGAGTGTTTCTAATTCCGTCACTTCAAGAAATATGCCAGACTGAAAAATTATCTGACAGTAGGAAGGTTACGATTTAAGACGACGTCATCGTAGTAAAGGACAGTATCATTTTTTCAAAGTCTTCACCTGCAAGGGTTGATCTCGACGGAACAAAATCGTCTAGTGTTAACCTAAGTAAAACTTGTATATGTACTAAGAGCGGAGGAGGGTTATTCGAGGTAGTTTTTTACGCCAGTGACTGCCTGAAATTCTCTTAGTTGACCAAAAGCTTTTAATGGTAACCTGAATAAAATACCCACGTGTATCAGCCCCAGCGAAAGGATTAAGTATTAAAAAAAAAGTAAGGAAGAGGTGGTAGAGAATACTGCGCTTTTAATGGTCAAATACGAAGTTTGAATCTTACCTCAGAATAATAGAAACAGTTTTACTGAACTAAAGCACCCTCCACACCTTCCAGCTCATCTCCTCCTCCTCCTCCTCCTCCTTCCTTTCCTTTCCTTTTTTTATATTTTTCTTTTTTTTTCATTTTCTTACCTTCTCTATTTCCTGCACACCATTTTTTACATTTCTTTTACGTTCTTTCTCCTGATTGTTTTCCCCAATATATTTTAATCTCCCTTTACTGTACTCATTCATTTTACTTTTCGATGTTTCCCCTCTCCCTTCCTTCCTTCCCTCAAGTCCATCTCTTCATCTTATCGTCTTCTCAACGTCACGACATCTTTGTTTACAAATTCTCTTCAGGATTATAACACCCCCTTTTATAGTGTTGCTACCGCCTGACGTTATTTCTTAATTATAAAGAGGCTCATCGTGTGTGAGTGGTTAGTAACGCTCTCCAGCAAATCCCTTCAGTACAATGACGTCTTTTTACCAGCCGCGATAGTGAAGCTGGCATTGTTTTCAATTTGTCTGTTAGTCTGAGTGTGTATCTGTTAGCACGATAATTTCACAGCCGCTCAAGATATCAAAAAAAATTTCAGGTGTGTAGTAGGGATGAAAATCTCCTACGAGTTCGAAATTGGTGCAAGTAGGTCAAGGTATGTGTGTCTGTTATCAAGATAACTTCGGAACCGCTCAAGATATCATTACAAAATATTACAGGTGTGAAGTAGGGATGAAAATGTACGAGTTCGAAATTGGTGAAAGTAGGTCAAGATCAAGGTCATATTCCGATCCGCGGCTGGTGTGATTTGAGGGGACCTCTAGTTTTATTTAATACTAATGTCAGATGATTTCTTTATTTCGTTCAGTTTATGGAATGATGCATCGTAGTAAAAGGGTTAGAAAATATACTACTTTAATAACTCCCTTCAGTATGATGACATTTTTTATGTTTTGATAAAAGGCACTGTCAGATTAATTCAGCTTTGGAAATACGAATCATAATGAAGGGGTTACAGAATTTCTTTGTTAAACGCCTTCACTTCAGTTACCCCCCCCTTCTCTCTCTCTCTCTCTCTCTCTCTCTCTCTCTCTCTCTCTCTCTCTCTCTCTCTTCCGTCGCAGACAACTTCTTTCAGCTTTGGAATTGGCCATTGAAGTGAAAGGGGCTGCTTTACTTCGTGTTATTGTTTAGTCACAGGCTCTTATTCTCATCGCACTGGAGGGTCCCTAGCTCTTTTTCCTTGTCATTTTATTTCTTCACAATTTATTTTTTGTCTTGTTTTATTTTTGAAAATTTATGTCTAAATGATATACTCAGCACACAAAGCAACTTTAATAACAGAAATGCAAAATAAATCGCACGGGAATGAGGCAGTCACTCCCTGTAAATTCTACGGCCTCTCCTACCCAGATTTTACTAACTAGCCTTCCTGTGATCTTGCCAGTAATTGTATCATTCATTACGACTGTGACATTTTTATTGTGTTCATGTTACTGCCACGGCATTTAATTCTGTAACTGTATGACCTTTTCAACAATGGACACTAACTCCAGAACTAAGATGGCGGCTTTTGATGTTTACAGATTAGCTCATTCCACGAGAAAGACCCTCTTGGTGTGTGGAGGTTAAGGAAAATGTTTATGTTCCTGTGAAAAATTTTGGTTGGACTATAGTGAACAGTTTATATATATATATATATATATATATATATATATATATATATATATATATATATATATATATATATATATATATATAGGGTGAAATTATCCCGGTGAAGAGTATTGTGAAAATAAAATACATTAGCAGTTATCAGGAAACCTTTGACTCATTAAAAGATATTATCGATAATCCAAAATAATTTGCCCCAGTAAATAATCAGCCGCGACCTCAACGTTGTTAATAAAGTAACAAACAGCCTCTCATTTGAGCAATCATTTAATTAAGTTTTGATCTAAGGATTAATTTAAAAAATTAAAAGAAAGCTGTAGTCACTCCGGCCCCCCTCGCTTCTCCACATTGACCACCACTGCCACCACCACAATTACCACCACCACCACCACCACCACCACCATTATTAAAATCACCACCACCACCACAAAATAGCTACCATCACCACCACCACCACCACAACCATCACTCTACCACCTCTAGTAGAGTTACCACCACTATCACTCCAACTACCGGTATTACTATCACTACTGTTACAACGACCATCCTATCACCACCGCAATAATTGCCACCACCACCATCACCATCAGTACTGTATCACCACCACCTTGCCACCTGCCATCATTATCACCACCACCCTGCCACCTGCCATCATTATCACCACCACCCTGCCATCACTTCCACCACCACGGTTTATGCCACCACCACCTTGCCACCACCTCCATGAAATACCATCACCACCACCACTACTTCCATCATTGCCTCTTATCACCATCACTAGTGCCGCCACGATCATCCTCACCACCAAAACAACTAGTTACCACCACCTGCACTACCACCACCATAACCTAAACCTTCACCTTTACCACTCTCAATCACCACCATCACCCTCATCCTCACCACTATTACCCACACCACCACCATCACCCTGCCCCCTGACCACCACACCTACCCTCACTTTCCTCACTCGTACTCACTCATACCCATTCACTTTCACTCACTGTCACTTCCCCTTCCCCTCCCCCTCCTCACCACACCACTAATGCAGCGAGCCACAATAAGTTTCCGTGATTGTTGCTGGAGGTGGGTCAGTATAATCAGGCATAATTTCCTGTGTGATGGAGGGACCCGGCTCTTCTCTGTTATTAAACCAAATCAGCTTTACGGATCAGCCTAAGGTGCTTACATCAGCGCACTGGAATATATTTAAAGGAGTGGCACAAGTGGGATGAGGGTAGGATTCCCCCCCCTCCCCTCTCTCTCTCTCTCTCTCTCTCCCCCTCTCTCTCTCTCTCTCTCTCTCTCTCTCTCTCTCTCTCCACGTTCAGTTTCTTCGGTATTCATTCTGTTTTCAGCTTCTGCATTATTTCTTGTCTTCCTATTTTATCGGTTTCTCTTCCTTTCACCCTTCCTTCCTGCGTTTTCTTTTTTCTTGCATGTAGTGTTTATTCCTTTCCCTCGTCTCCTTTTTCTTTTCATGCCTCGTGTCCATCCATTCCATTATTTCTGTTTGCTCTTCTTCCCATTTTCCATCCATTTTATCCTTCCCCCACTCACTCACTCCCTGCCTGCCCACAAACATACCTGCCTACTTGCCTGCCTGCCTGCTTGCCTACGTGCCTCCCAATAGTACAACTCGGCGTTCGTGTCAGGAGTGTACAAGCAGGCCACTACAACACCTACACAAGCCTTGTACTCACCCAACACACTTTTAACTTTACCCTCTCCCCACCCTCCTTCCCTCTATCCACCTTTATCCAGTTTTTTTCTGTTTGCTCTTCCTCCATCTCTCTGTCCACTTTCCTACTCACTTTCAGCCTCTCCCTCTTCCATTTCTCTCCTTCACCCTCCTTACCGTCTCCTATCCCTCCTCTACCCCCGCCTTATATTATACTCTAGTGGGATGCGAGGGTAAGCACATCGTACAAATGGTGACCTGATACAGACCTTTCGAGTAAATGACTTCTAATGACACAGTTTGCCTTGTGCATTCATTCTTTCCCTTCTCCTTCCTTCCCTCTTTCCTTCCTACATGTCAACTATTTATCCTTTCTTCTCCATTCCTTCCTTCCTACGATTCATCGGTATTTTCCTTTTTCCTTCCATCCTTGCATCCATTTTTCTCTTCCTCCTCATTTACTCATTCCCTCTGCAGTATATCATCAGTCGATCCTTCCCTCTTTCTCTTCCTTCCTTCTCTTTTCCTTCCTTCCTACTCCTTTCCTTACCTCTAATATGTCTCTTCCTTCCACCAACCTCCGTCGTTTTCTTTCTCCTTCGTCTTTCCCTGTTTCCCCCTTTCCCTTCTCCCTTCCCACTCTCCCTTTCTCCCTTCCTCCTTCCCACTTTCTCTGCTTCCATTTTCTCCACCCTCTTTCCTTTCCTTCCTCTCTTTTCATTTACGAACGTTTCCTAGTTCGCCATCTCTTCCTCCCTCCCTCTTTCCTTTTCCATTCACTTTCCCCATCCTCTACCGTCCTTACCTTCCCCTTCACCCCCCTCTCTCTCTCTCTCTCTCTCTCTCTCGTCTGACCGTATGGGAGGACGTGAGGTTAAACACACATGAGGGGGGCCTGATACATAGATCTTGCGCCTGATTGACCTCTGTTGACACGATTTAGGCCAGGACGGCAAGAGGGTCGAGGGGGGAGCGGAGGGAGAGTTGCAGAAGGGGAGACGAGGGGAGGGGAGAAGGGAGAGTAGGGCAGAAGGGTTGGGAGAGGGAGAGAGAGACAGAAGAGGGGACTGCAGATGGGAAGGGAGAGGGGAAACAAGGGGGATGGAATAGGAGAAGAAAGAGAGGATGGGGACGGTAAAAAAGACAGGCAAGGGGATTGCGGAGGGGAGACGAGGGGAAGGGGGAGGGGAGAGCCGGAAGGAAGGGTTGGGAGAGGGAGGAAGGTATAGGGGAGATAGGAGACAGAATTGCAGAGGGGGAGAGTAGAGAGGAAAAGAGATGGGGCACAAAGTGTAAGAGAGAGAGAGGAGAAAAGAGAAAGGGAAAGAGAGAGGAGAGGTTAGAGAGGTGAGAGGAGGAAAGGGGAGAGGGGTGTTGGCTGTGAATAGCTGAAAGGGAAAGGAGAGAGAGAGAGAGAGAGAGAGAGAGAGAGAGAGAGAGAGAGAGAGAGAGAGAAGAAGGGAGACAGGAGAAAATAAGCTGGAAAAGTGAGGGGAGGAAGAGGGGAGAGGAGGCGTTAGCGAGGGGAGAGAAGGGAGAGAGGGAGGGAGGGAATGGTGAGATGAGAGAGGATTTCGAAGGTGAGAGGTTGGAAAGGGGAGAGAGTGAAGCGGTGTTAGAGTGGCTGTGTAGAGTGGGAGGGGGGGGAAGGGAAGGAGGATTATAGCTAGAGAGGTGGAAATGAGTATAGAAGGTAATGAGAGGAAAGGAGCGAGTGAAGAGCAAGTTGATGGTTGTGTGGAAGACGGGGGAGGGGAGAGGATATGGTGAGAAGTTCGGAGAGGAAAGGGAGGGAGGAGGAGTGATGGGCTGCCTGGAAAGAGAGAGAGAGAGAGAGAGAGAGAGAGAGAGAGAGAGAGAGAGATGGGAATATAGGGGCAAGGATGTGTTTTGTGAGGTAGATCGATCGGAGGAGTAAAAGGAAGCTGCAGAGAAGAGATGAAACGGAAGGTAAGGGAGGAAGGGACTAGGGAAGAATTAACAATAGGAAGCAGTAAAATAGGGAGGAAGTAGAAGATAAGTGGGAAAGAGAATGATGTGGATTAGATTGTAAGGATTTTGCAGAGGATAAGAGAGAAAGATAACAGAAAATAAAGCTGGATAATATCTGGAAGAAGTAACAGAGAAGAGGGATTAGAAGGAAAGGGAAAAAATTGACTCGATAAGAATGAGAAAACCCCAGAAGTGATACGAATTATTTACTTATCGCATATATAATATTTGTCACTCTAGGCAAGATATTACAGATAAATCCAGTAAAAACACAGCCGTGGGGATTATGTTAGCTGTGTTCATACTGCCCCTTTTAGTCTGACATTTCCAGAATCTTTCAAGTTACCTTCTAGTTAAGGAAAAAGAGGTAATTTTCTGATCCTCACCTTTGTGGGCCCGTCTGTACCAGCATTATTAATGAAGGGCAAAGGTGGCTTTTATAGACAACGCTTCCTCCTGCACAAGGCCATCCACACAATGCACTCTAAATTACACTTTTTATGCTGCAGTGATCCGTTCTTGGTGGTGGTGTTGCTGATGTTTGCTTTTGTTGGTATAGTTGAAGCTGATCATCTACTGTGGCTCAGCACACGTGTGGCATGAAGACAGCAGAGCGATTCTTGGGGGTAGGATGATCCAGATTCAACAAACTTGAGATGTGCTGTTGTCTTGGTTGTGTACAGTAGTATCTGCTGTCCGGTGTGGACTATAGGGTGCATCTTTATAATTATGGTGTACAGTCAGTGATAAAGTCATCATAATATTTCACCATATCTGCGTCACATTTTCATTTGCTGGCTAATAATGCCAAGCTGAGAGAGGCTTTGTATGTTTCTCTGCCAATTGATGAGTCCCTTTGATTTGATGCGTCAGAAGGGAAAGCGACGTACAGGTACCAGCACTGAAAACTAGTGAAGTGTTGGAGCGTTTTTATAGATGTGGCAGTGTGTGTTGTTTACATTGTTACGTCAGGGTTATGATCACAAACAGTGTGATCACATCACACTGTTTGAGATTCCCTGTCCCTATAGGCAAAAGTGGTTAGTATATCAAGTATCTGTAGGCATAGAACATCCTTGCGAAGTGCAGCTGCAATACTCGTAGCATACGTAATTTAGACGAATAATGTATATTATTCGTCTGGATAAGTGTGTCGAAGTTGGTTCAGTCCAGGTAAAACATAAGTGAACTGAAGCAGCAGAGATCAGAAGTCTTATGAATAACCTAGTAGGTTAGGAGATGGTGTACAGTCAATAAAACTAGAAGTAAAAATATAAAATCACACACAGAGTAACATGTTTTCAAAATTAGTTTTATATATAAATATCAGGCATGGAAACAGACGGAGTTCGAAGGGTTTGAACGAATCGCCATTTTCTTATGAGGTTACACTAATGAATGAACGTGTAAGAAAATATTTGTTTTTGAAGCATTGCTATATTGACGAGGATTGTTAATATGAGAAATGAAATGGCAATGAAACTGATGGTATTGTTAAAGAAGCTCACTTTCCATCACTTTGAAACACACTCCCCATCCCTTCTCCTGCCTCTTCACTCCTGATAGACGCACACACCCCATTATCCACACTCGCGTAGTCTCTCTCTCTCTCTCTCTCTCTCTCTCTCTCTCTCTCTCTCTCTCTCTCTCTAACCTAATACCGAGAATCCTGGGTGGAATAATGTGAACCCTGTTGAGAGAGAGAGAGAGAGAGAGAGAGGACAGGTGTAATACAGGTGTGCCTATTATCTCTCGTATCCATTGTGGTGAACATTTGGCGTCAGGTGGCCAGGTGTGTGCTGCTGAGGTGGAGCGTCTGTGTGAATAAAATGAATAACTATATGGTGGCTATAAATAATAATAATATATATATATATATATTATATTTCCCTCTCTCTCTCTCTCTCTCTCTCTCTCTCATTGATACACTATTACTCACGCTAATACACAAGAGTATTAAATGAACTGTGTGAAGTAGTCGCTGTGCACTAGTGGGCGATTTTTCTCCTTGCCTCTTCCTATTGTGTCGTATGCAGTGTTAAGGAGTCTCATGTTATAGCGGGAGCAGGAGAGTTGGTGTTCGTAGGGCTAAGTCTTGGGGCAATAGTGAAATAAACAGATATGAGCATTGACTGACATGGAACTTTATTCGGAAAAAAATAAAAACTCTACATATAGATGTAGAGAAGATTAACATAATATTTAAAAGGAGGTGAAGGAAAATATAATGGGATAAATACGTGGAGCGCGACCACTAAAAAAGTGCAATCGCTATCCTAAAACTTGGCCTGCCATAAAAAAGCAATAAAAAGTAGCCTTGATAACTTCGGAATCTTGCCCCATATTTCTTCCCCATTTCTCCCCAAGCTCTCATTACCCCTCCTAAACTCTCCTTCCCCCCCTCCTAGTACCTTTCCTCCATCCCTCTCATCTTCTCTCCACCTTCTTTTGTCGGTATCTTTCTTTTTTTTTTTTTTTATTCCTCTTCACTTTCACCTCCTTTTCTTTTTCGGTTCCATTTCCATATCATCTCCTTCCATCTCCTTCTAATATCTTCTTCTCACGTCGCCATCCCCAACCACCTTCTCTAATCTTCTATTTTCTCTTATTTCCCTGTTTTCCCACTTTTCTTCCGTCTTCTTCACCCATTATTTTGTTCCACATAGTTGTCTCTTCACTGACTTTCACTAAGCAAGTATTACTTTATTCGCTTCATCTTTATCTCCTTGTGCCATCATTTGTCCTTGCCCTGTTCTTTACTTGTCTCTTTCCTTTAAAAGTTTTCATTATTCCCTCCGTTTCTTGTCTCCTCCATTTTGTTTTTACTCTCTCTCTTCTTTCCCCCCTCCCTCTCATTATCATCGATCTTCCCTCCCCTCCGCTATCATCTTCTAACTATCCAGTTTCTTATCTCTCCTCCCCCTTACTTCCGCTCTTTACCTCCTTTGGCTGACGCTGACGAGAAACCTACACGTGGCGGTGCTGTACACCCTGGATGGAACAGCTGCGGCGTCCACCTGGGAGCCAAACCTTCTCACACTTCCCTGCATCTCCCCGTGGGAAGGAACCTGGTCCGATCCTTGTGAGACTCTGTCTTCCACAAGGGGACACCGAATCCCAAGATATTGTATGTTCTATACCTGTAGGACGGCCCAACAGAGAAGCATTTGCTTACCTGTGGTCGACAGGTCTCCCTGGCCAGATAGACCTGGGTTAAGTAACAACAACATCAGCCTCCGTTGGCTTTCCCTATGCTCTTCCCCTTCCTTCCCTCTTCTCCCCTCATCCCTCCTTCCCTCCCTCTTCTTTTTTTCTTAGACGTCTCTCTTACTCTTCTCCCCTTCCTCATTCCAGTTTCCCTCGTTTCTAGTGTTCCTTCCCCTTCTCCTCATCCTTCATCCTTCCCTTCCACACTCTCCTTCCCTTCCTTTCTTCCCTCCTTCCCTCTCGCCCTCCCATTTCTCCTCTTCCTTCCCTACTTCTCAATCTCTTCATCCTTCCCGTCCTCCCCATCCATTCCTTCCCGTCCTCCCCATCCATTCCTTCCTCCATCCTTTCTTCCCTCGTTCCCCTATCGCATTTTCTCCCCTATCTCCCTTCCTCTCATTCTTGGCTCCCCCTTCCTTCTCCCCTCTCCCTTTGCTCCCTTTATTCTCATTCTTTGTCCCCACCCCTTTCATAATCTTTAATCTCCTATTTTCTCATTATTTTCTTCCTCTGTCTTACCTTGCCTCCTCCTTCACCTTGTCTCTTCTCTGTCATTCTTCTTCCTCGTTCTCTTTCCCTTTCTTTTTCTCCTCCTCCTCCTCCTCGTCAATGTCTCTTTCTTTATCTGTCTATCTGTGTGTGTCTGTCTTCTAGCCCCGCTCTTCCTTCTTCATTGTTTTTGTCTCTGTTCTTTCGCCCTTATACTTTTGTGTTACGCCTGACACTCTTTATTGTCTTGTCTTGCTTTCTTCTCCCCTTATTCTCTCCTGCTGCTTTCCTTCTCTTTCTTTCCTTTTCTTCTTAGTTGTTTCTTCCTTTCATTTTCTTCCCTGTTTCTCTCTATCTTTCCTCTCTCTCCACTCGTTTTATTCTCCTTCAGTTTTATTCACATTATATATACTGTATACATTTCCCTTCCAGGCTTCTCTCTTCATCTTCACCATTCTGTTCATCCTTCTCATTCTCCTCCATCATTCCTTCTTCTCCACTTCAATCTCTTCCTTTCTTTTCTCTTTCACTTCCCTGCTCCTCATACCATTTCTGAACTCCTCTTCTCCCTCTTCTTCTCCTGTCCTCTCTTCTTTTTCGTAAATCATCATTTTGTTTCCTTCTCTCCTTTCATCGTCTCTTCACACACATTCTCTTTCCTGTTCTTAATTTTTTCTTTTTCATGTTCGTTCTTACTCTCTTTACTCTCTCCTTTTCTCTTTTCTTCTTTCTCTTGCTCCTCCTCTCTCCTGTTCCGTGCTCTCCTCCTCCATTTTTTTCTTTTCCACTTTTTCTTCTCTCTTCCTTTTCCCAGTCCTTCTTTCTTACCTCCAGTCTCTTAATCGATTTTGTCTTCATTCCTCACTTTCGCCATCCCTTCCGCCTTTCTTCTCTCTCTCTCTCTCTCTCTCTCTCTCTCTCTCTCTCTCTCTCTCTCTCTCTCTCTCTCTCTCTCTCTCTCTCTCTCTCTCTCTCTCTCATCAGTTTCTTCACTCCCTCGTTTTCTCTCTTCCTTTTGCCTATTCTCACTTCCTTTCCCCTACTCTTCATGTCTTTCCCCGATTTTCTCTTCCCTTTATTTCCTCTAGTCCCTCCCTCTCTCTTTCTCCTCACCTTCCCTCCCCATCCCCGTTTCTTTATTTCTTTCCATTCCCTTTGTCATCCCGATATCCATTCTCTTTCTCTCTCGCATCTCCTCTCTTTCCCTCCCTCGCTCCTCTTTTTCTCTCTCTCATTGCCTCCCTCTCTCCTCTCTCTCTTTGCCTTCCTCTCTCCTCTCCCTTTTTCCCTTCCTCTCTCCTCCATCTCTTTTCCTGTCTTTCGCCTCTGATTCTTTCCCTCCCTATCTCCTTTGTCTCATTCCCCCCCACTCTATCCTCGTCTTTCCCGCCCTCTCGCTCTTTCATTCCCTCTCTCTCTCTCTCTTTCTTTTCCTCTCTTCTCTGTCTCTTCCCTCCCTCTTTCCTGTCTCTTTCCCTCCTTCTCTCCCTCTCTCCTCTGTCTCTGACCTTCCCTCCCTCTTTCCTTTGTCTCTTTCCCTCCCTCTATGCTCAGTCTCTCCCTCTCTCCCTCCTCCTTTAATCTGACTCATTCCATCCCCCTTTCCTCTGTCTCTTTTCTTCCCTCTCTCCTCTGTCTCTTTCCCTCCCTCTCTCCTCTGTCTCTCTCCTGCCCTTTCTCCATTGTCTCCTCCCCTCCCTTTATGCTCAGTCTTTCCCTCCCTCCCTCCTTTAATCTGTCTCATTCCTTCCCTCTCTCCTCTGTCTCATTCCTTCCCTCTCTCCTCTGTCACTTTCCCTCCCTCTCTCCTCTGTCTCACTCCTTCCCTCTCCTCTGTCTCTTTCCCTCCCTCTCTCCTCTGTCGCTTTTCCTTTCTCTTTCCTCTGTCTCTTTCCCTCCCTCCCTCTCCCCTCTGTCTTATTCCCTCCCCTCCCCCCTATGTCTCATTCGCTTCCCTCTCTCCTCCGTCTCCTTCCCTCCCCTCTCTCCTCTGCCTCTTTCTCTCCCTCTTTCCTGTCTCTCCCTCCCTCTGTCTCTTTCCTTTCCCCTCTCCTCTGTCTCTTTCCTTCCCCTCTCTCCTCTGTCTCTTTCCCTTCCTCTGTCTCTTTCCTTCCCTCTCTCCTCTGTCTGTGTGTGTGTGTGTGTGTGTGTGTGTGTGTGTGTGTGTGTGTCTCTCTCTCTCTCTCTCTCTCTCCTCACACTCTTTCCTTCCCTCCCTCCTCTGTCTCTTTTTCTCCCTCTCTCCTCTCTCTCTCTCTCTTCCTGCTCCAGCTTTTTACCTACTATCAGCATCTGCCTTCGTTATGGCCGGGGGAAAGTGATCAAACCTTTTATGACTCTAACTTTAAACTCGCTCACTTTTTTTTCTCTGGCTCACTTTTCTTTTACTGGCCTATCTCTCACTTCCTTGATCACTATCTTTAATTTTGCATCTGTATTCACTGTCATGGTTCTCGTCTTCTTGTTTTCTCTTTTTTACCATATTCTCTCTCTCTCTCTCTCTCTCTCTCTGGCTTTTTTTTTTATCCTTATTTTTCCTAATAGTTTGGACTTAATTGATTTTTCTCTCTCCCTGAGTTTCACGAGTTCGCTCACTTTCTCACATCCTGAATAATCCGCTTACTCTGACTAATTTTCTTGACCCAGCTCACTCTCTCTAACTCTCTCACTCTCTCTCTCTCTCTCTCTTTTTTTTTTTTTTACTTCCTGCTCTGTGTAACTCCTGACTTTTTCGCATCTTAAATTTCTGTAACTAGATGCACCGCTGTCTCTAACTTTAATTTTCTCATTTCCTGGTCATGCTTTCTATCTCTAACTCGCCCACCTTCTCACATCTCTGTCTTGCTTGCTGTCCCTAACTCGCTCACTCTCTCACTTTCCGGTCTCTCTTATCTAATTCGCTCACTTTCTCACTTTCCTATCTTGCGTGCCGTTTCGTAACTCGCTCACTTTCTGACCTTCCTTTCTTGCTTTCCTTCTCTTAACTCGCTCATCTTCTCACATTCCTGTCTTGCTTGCCGTCTTTCTACTCGCTCACTTTCACACTATCTTGCGTGGCGTCTCTAACTCGCTCACTTTCTCACTTTCCTCTCTTTCCCCATAACTCGCTCTCATTCTTTATTCTTGAACCGGTTCTCTTTCTTTCTGACTTTATCCCTTTCTTGTCGTGCATACCCTCTCTTACTCTCTCACTTTCTTCCCTGACCCTGCTCGCTCTCTAAGTCGCTTTCTCACTTGATGACCTGACTTGCTTTCTTGCGCTAATTGGCTCACTTCCAGATCCTGCTATCTTTCTCTAACTCGCTCACTTTCTCACATTTTGACCTTCCTACTCACTCTGATTCGCTCTGTTGGTCGCTTCCTGGTTTGACTCACTCGACCCCTTCATTATCTTTAATTCTCTCACTTTTCCATTGCGGTCCTGGCTGTCTTTCTCTATCTCCATCTCTCTCTCGCTTCTTAATCTTCCTCTCTCTTACATTCTCCACTCCACACTCAGTCACTTTCTCACGGTCTTGAATCTTTTAGCACCGAGCCCTCCTGGTTTCTTTAACTCTTTCACTCACTCTCTCTCATTTCTTGTTTGTGCTTACTCTGACTCACTCGCTTTAATTCTCTCACTTCCTGACCTTCCTTGCTTTATTTAACTCCATTCGCTTTCTCATTTTCCGAGGTGGCTTTTTCTCTACTTCTGTCTCAATTCCGATGTTTAATTGCCTCACTCACTCTCTCTCACAGTCTTCTTTCTTTATTGCCCCGCTGTCTCTCTTCCTTTTGCCAAGATTCTTTTATTGCAAATATGTCTTCTCTCTGTCTCTGTCTCTGCCTGTCTGTCTGTCTGTTTCTCTCTCTCTCTCTCTCTCTCTCTCTCTCTCTCTCTCTCTCTCTCTCTCTCTCTCTCTCTCTCTCTCTCTCTCTGTATATAATTGTGTACTGTATCTTTCAGTATCTGTATGTTCATGAATTCGTCCGTCTGTTGTTTGTATGCTTATGTACGCACGTGTTATACATATGTATGTATATACTGTATGTATGCATGTACGGTATATATGTATAAATGTATGGAATATGTTACCAACTATCTGTATCTATTTATCTCTATCTCTAGCTATCTTTTTGTGCTTATATCTACCTGTCACTTTATATATTTGAATTATTTTACCTATATCTGCCTATCGGTATATCTTTATCTGTTCTATCTATCTATCTGTCAATCTGTCTATTTTCCAGTGGCTCTTTCAGTTCTTTTACCTTCTTTTATGTCCGGTGAAACCCATATTCCATCAGCTTGTCTTCGTTTTATCGTTCTGTCTTTTCTCAATTCTCTCCTTTTATTGCTCTCTCTCTACTCCACTCTCTCAGCTGCACAGTTGAGGCGGTTGCAGCGGCCTCCCACTTCTTCCCCACTTTCTTGGACTTCTAGACCAGTTTCAGCCGTTGGAGCTGACTGAGCAGCGTATAAGTGCAGTAAGAACACAAAGACTCTATTGTACTTGTGAGGTGTTGTTGGACTTAGTTTATTTTGCCTTGTGAAAGTTGGGTCTCACAAGCATACCTCCCCCGCGACTTGGTTTGAAGCGGCCGCGCATGCGCAGTAAGGTCCAGCGTTGTCATGGCAACGGTGATTCCACCACCTAATGGAGAGATAACCTTTATATTTACCCTCCCTCACCATCGCCACCATGACGGAGGTAATTGAGATCCCCAGCTTAGCTACTGAACCTTCTGGAAATAATGATGAATGTGGAAACTGTAGCACAATCAGCTCACAACAGATTGGACTAAATAATCCAGAGAGAGATCAAGGAAATAACTTCAACAGCCCAAAAACAACCAGAGGAGACGGCCAGGAAGAAGATGTAGGATTTACCCTATTTTTGAGCAGCACTCAAAAACGAAAGGAAAAGAAGAGGGAGAAGCAAGAACAGCAACAGCAAGAGAATACATTAAGAGAGAAAGGTCCAACATCACTCTACTTGCCAAGAGACTCTGCCATATCAGAACAAGAATTTTTCAGCTGGACTCTCTCACTGGCTGAATCACACCCAGACCTCAAGATAACCTATGTAAAGGGCAAAAACAGGCCATACATTAGAGCAGAAGGAGAAGAAGATGTGACGTTTCTTACCCAAGAGGGATATAAAGGAGTCAGATTAATACCTCCAAATCCTGACGATATCATGACAAAAATTATCATCAAGAGATTTCCCCTACAGGCTAAATTGGACATTGTGCTCAACCACCCTCAAGTACACTGGGCAAAGAGGAATACAGTTAGGGGTGAAGAAAGGGAACAAGTGGTGGCACTGTGGAAAGGGAAAGTACCTGACACTGTAAGATTCTCTTCTATTCTTTCACCCCATCCAGTAGATGTCTACAGGGAACCACCTGCCTTTTGCCTGAGGTGCAGCCGCTGGGGGCACAAGGCTCCAACCTGCAAACGGAGGGTCTGCTGCAGGTTTTGTTCTGGTGGGCATGAATCTCAGAACTGCAGGCAAAAAATCAATGCTGGCATTGAGGTACCACCACGCTGTGTGAACTGTAAAGGAGACCATAATGCCCACTCCACCGCCTGCCCAGCACGCCCTGTCCTCCCCGCTCCTGACTTGACCAGGCAAACGGGTGAATGGGGGAGTCAGTCAACTGTTGCTCTGCCACCCCGACCTCTTCGACCCCAACCTGGCCCAACAAAAGATCACAGCTCACTACCAATAACCAACTCTTCAGCTGCTGCCACTACAAATAAATACCAGGGAGCAACCCAGGTACCTCAGTGGAGACAGAAAGGGTGGGCTTGGGGAGGTGCTGTTGCTGCTTCTGCTGCTCCCCCACCCCTCCACAGTTAAACACCCCACCACTAACGACGAACAACCACCAGGCAGATGACCAGCAGCAGACACCTGTTACACCCAACAGCATCCAGCCTTGCGTTCCCACAATAGAACAGTTCAACATAATGCAAGAAAATATGGCTAAACTGATGTCAGTTATGCATGAGCAACAGAAGAAACAGACTGAGCTCCAGGACCAGATAAGTGTGCTAGTTACTCAGGTGGCTTCATTTGTTTCAAATAAATTTGCACTGACCAATCAAACACATGTAAACACAACACCAAAAGAAATAGAAACTGAAAATGAGTGTAGTAATGATAATGTCATAATTACTAGAGAAGAAAGTAAAACAGATGAAAAGAAACTAGACAGAAAGGTGGTAATGAGTAAGGCTGTACTGCCAAAGAACATCACTGCTAAGTTAATTAACAGTACACTAGATATTATCTCAGATGAACTAGCCCAGCGTCTCCTAGCTGAAGTTGTAAAAGCTAGAGCCCAAGCAGAAAATCTACAAAGAATGGTAGAAGAGTTTAATGGCAAATCAGCATTGAACAATGGATAGGTCTAGACAGGATGTGGGTACAGGTATTAAGATATTATGTTGGAACATTAATGGAATATATCAGCGGTTTGTAGATCTTCAGTATTCTGCATTGTCTCATGATGTTGATATAATATGTCTTCAGGAAACTAGAGTAAATGAATCTTTTTGTCCTAGGCTCGGAGATTATATTCCACACGTTCACAGTTGCACTGAAAATTCTGCTAGAGGATTAGTTACATATGTTAAAAAGTCTATTCCTGTGGAAAGATTTCATTGTTCTTTTGGTCTAAACACTGAAAATATTTCTCTAAAAATACATCTAGACAATTACATAATTAATATAGTAAATTTGTACGTTCCAAGTAATAGCTTGGACCCACATGACTTTCCTGATTTCCTGTATGAGGAGAAGACTCTTATGATGGGTGACTTAAACGCCAATCATGAGGCCTTGTCCTCACCTAACAGCCATAATCTCACTAATACCAATGGACGTCGATGGTATAACTATGTAAATTCTTGTAATGAATTAAGATTAATAGGTCAGCCTGAACCAACACATATTCTAGGAGGTAGACTAGATTATGTTTGTTTGTACAATGAACCTTATCGAACCTGTTCTGTGCAACAAATCAATCTTTTTCTGATCACTCAGCATTGTTAACAACACTTGATGTTAAGAAAAGACAGGTTACTGGCAGGAGGAAGAGGTTACAACTACCTATAAAAGATAAAGGGAAATTTATAGAGAATATGAATAATTGGTTTAAAGCTTACCCAAAAAATTACACCATTAACTCTCTTCTAAATGATCTAACTAAACTTACTGAACAACTTCTGTTACAGCAAGACAGAACCAAAACAAAGAATAAACACAAAACTAAAAATAGAAGTATTGGTAATAGTAATAAGAACTTCTGGAAGAAATGGTATAAAGATGACAAAGAGGTTCAAATTACAGAAAATTTCCTCAGGGTAGCAAAACAGTACTGGAAGGATGATCGGTCAGACATTAATCTAAATATGTTAAAGACCTGTGCTGAAAGAGCAAGACAGGCGAAAATTAGAGCTAGAGAAAAATACTGGGTAGAATTTCTGAACAATATTGACAAAGACACATCATTAGCTATCATTTGGAAAAAAATTAACATAGCCAGAGGTGTTAAAAACCAAACCTCAGCTCATCCTAATCCACAAGAGTATGCCCAAACCCTCATGAATGAATGGGCCTCAGCTTCCAAGTTCACCAACCTCCCTCTCAGGATACAAAATAAACTAACACCTAAGCTACACTTCTTTCGCCAACAACTTGAACAAGCAATAGCACTGCAGGATGACACTTGTAAAGAAATAACTTCATTTGAACTTAAAAGAGCATTGAAAAATAATAAATTTAGTGCCCCAGGTGAAGATGGCATAACCTATCCCATTCTTAATGCCATGGCTGAAGTAGAGGGCAACCCACTGCTCAGTATCTTTAATCTTAGCTACCAAACTGGTAAAATTCCCACTGAATGGAAAAGAGCTGTTATAGTTCCTGTCCCTAAGACAAGTTCTGTGACAGCCATGAGACCTATTTCCTTATTGTCTTGCTTCTGTAAAACACTTGAAAGAATAATTCTAAACAGGTTGTTGTATAAAGTTAGGCATTTATTAAGCCCAAATCTTAATGGTTACATTTCAGGCAGACATACAACATCATGTATTATATCATATCTTGCAAATTCCAATGGTAAATTTTCACTATTTCTAGACTTAAAGGGTGCCTTTGATGTGGCTAATCATGATATAATACTTAATGAGTTGGTGAATTTCGGTGTGAAAGGCAAACTACTTGGCTGGATTAAAGACTACCTTTGCCACAGAACTGCTTATGTTGTTTTTCAAGGAAAGAAATCTAACACATTTGAGCTTGAACTTGGTACCCCACAGGGAGGGGTACTAAGTCCTACACTATTCAATATTTTGATGAATAAAATAGTAAGTTTAAAATTCCCAAATGGTGTGAGTTGCATCAGTTATGCAGATGATATTTTAATTCAGGCCAACAATCATCGTGATATGCAAAAATCACTAGATTTATTGGGAGAGATGTGTGATGAGCTAGGCTTAATCATATCAACCGAAAAGACTAAATTCATAACAAAAGGATCCAACTATGTAAATACGTTTTACTTGCAAGGGAGTCCACTGAAAAGAGTTGACTTTGTTAAATATTTAGGGGTATATGTTGGGAATATTAGGGGAAAGAATGCTGAATTTGATTTGGTCATGACAACATGTATGAAAAGACTTAGGCCTCTTAGAGTGATGTCTTGGAAGGGTCTGGGGGCCTCTATTCCAGTTTTAAAAATGATGTATATTGCATATATAAGATCAGTCATTGATTATCACGCTCCAGTTCTTTCTTGTCTGCCTGCTGATAAACTTAACAAGCTTGACACAATACAGAATGAAGCAATGAGACTAATACTAGCATGCCCAAAGAATGTTAAAGTATCTAATCTTAGACTAGAATTAGGGTTATCTTCTATCCCAGATCGGATTAAGGAGATAAATACACTAATAGGAGTCAGAGCACTGAGAGACAAGAGAGACACACTACCTAAATCAGAGCTCATAAATTTATTAAGGCTAGAAGATTTGACTGGCAGGGACTGGACTCATATAACTGCAGCAAACCTTGTCAACTACCAAATGACTGATCATCATTTAGGAGACTGGGACTGGAGTGAACCTCTGCCGCCCTGGAAGGAGAGACCACTAGACATCGCCTTCACTACATTAGACACAAAAAGGCCGACCTCCTACCGTATGAACTCAAAGTTGACTTTATGACACTTATATCAAGTCTGGCAGGGGAAGACAAAGACCAAGTGTACTGTGACGGTTCTCTTCACACACAGACTGGACGTGCTGGGGCTGCTGTTACCATTGTAAGTGGGGGTAGCTTTGTTCATGGGGCTGAGACACTCAGCAGGCTACATGACTGGGCTTCATCCACCCAGTGTGAACTTGTAGCACTTGTGAATGGGCTGGAACAAGTTTGTCTAAGGAAACAAAATGCCATCATCTTAACAGACAGCATGTCTGCTCTGCAATCTCTCTCTGACCCTCACCCCACATACCCTGACCTTGTTCACAGGATCAGGCGGATTGTTGCAGTGCTTAGGGAGATCGATGTTCAGGTCAAATTTGTTTGGATCCCCTCACATGTTGGAATCCCGGGTAATGAAAGAGCTGACTTTTTAGCCAAGGAGGCTTCTAACAAGGACACTTGTGACTATGACCTGGGACTTTCACTTAGACAACTTAAAAGAAAGATCATGACCATACAAAAAGAAAGGGTGACTGACCTTAGACTCAGAGAACACAACACCAGCACTTCCATACACTACTACAACACAGTTGCACTGATGACAAGTTACGTATATGGCAGACATACGACAAGTAGGTGGGTTGACTCTGTACATGCAAGAATAAGGCTTGGCTACTGTTACCCTTGGGAACTGGGTTGGCAGGTTGATGAGGAGAAGAGGAAGTGCAAAGTATGTGAACAACCCAACAAACACACTTTGAAGCATTATCTATTGGAATGTCCACTCATACGTGAATACAGGAATACTCAGTTTATGACAATAGAGAGTCAGGCAAAATTTATGTTAGAAAATGATATTGTCAGAAAAATACTGAGGAAGTATAAATTATTTGCTCCTCCTCAGTAACACAACAATTGCCCCCAAAATACACTTAGCCTAATATAACTGTTATAAAAATTTTCAACATAAGAACTTATGTCATACATGTGTGATCAGTTCGTCCAACTCTCTCACCCTATGCATACTGATAATATAAAATGAGTTATATTTATGTTGATATACTGTTGTAAGACTTTTGTAATGCAGATAGGGATGCATCTCGCTGAGATACTGCCTTCCTTTTGGATACCCCTTTTAAATTCTTTGTATGATGCTGTATCTATGTATTTTTTTGACGCTGCCCCTTCATAGGATGAAGTGTGGGGTGTCCAATAAACTAGCCCCATTGGGGTCAAATCAAATCTCTCTCTCTCTCTCTCTCTCTCTCTCTCTCTCTCTATTTTTTGGCCGTCCTTTATTACATTGTTGACTTCCGGCCACCGCTGGAATTTTAAGGGAATTTTAGGGAATTTTAAGAGCCATATCTAACCTTTCTACCTTAAAAAAATACTTTAAGTGAATAACATCGGCCCAGGGAACAAAGAGGGGAAGGAAGAAACGCGAGGTAACTTCTGTTTTTCCCTCGGCCATTCCTCCTTTCTTTTATGAAGTTCATTTAACTCCTATTTTTGTGTGTGTTTCGTTTTAATTCGTTTTTACTTTTTACGCCTGCAATCCACCACGCATTTTCTCTTCACATTTATCTTCTATTTCCCGTTTTCTTTCACATACTTAGCCCACTCTTACTCTAGAATAGGACGTTCTCTCCTTCCTTGTTTCATCTCCACATTTGGGCCTTTCTTTTCCCTTGATTCTTATCTTCACGCTTCTTTATATATATTTTATTTTTTTTTAATTTTGACTTTTCCTTTCTTTTATTCCTTTTTTTTCCTTTATCATCATTCTCATTTTTCCACTTCGCTTCCTACCCTCCCTCCCCGCCTTTCCTTTCCCTTACCCTCCCGTAGTCCTAATTTCCTCCCTTCTCTTCCCTTCCTCCTTCCCTTTCCTTACTAGTCCTTCCTTCCTCCTCTTCCTGTGTTTTTCCTTCTCCTGTCTTTAGTTCCCTTTTTCAACTTTCCTACCCATCCAGCCTTCTGTCCTCTCTCTTCTTCATTTTCCCCCTACCTCACTCTCCTTGTTCTACCATCCTTTCTCTCGTCCTTCCTAACCCTCCTGTCTTTCTGCCCATTCTGCATCGCTCCTCCCCCATCTCACCCTCCCACTTCCTCCTCTTCCTCTGCCTCCCTCCCACTTCCTGTTCTTCCTCTCTTCCCCTCCCACTTCCTCCTCTTCTTCTTCCTCCTTCTCATGCACTCCTCTTCCTCTCTCTCCCTCCCACTCCCTTCTCTTTCTCTCCCTCCCACTTCCTCCTTTTCCTGTCTCTCCCTCCCACTCCCTCCTCTTACTTTCTCTCCTTCCCACTTCCTCCTCTTCCTCTCTCGCCCTCCCCCTCCTCCTTTTTCCCCTCCAATTGTTAGTCGTATGAGGATCAAAGATACCTTTCTTTTTTTTTTCTTTTCTTCTTATTCCTCTTCCCCTCGTTTCTCTCCTTACTCCTCTCGTTTTTTCCATCCTCTCCCTCTTCCTCCTCTTCAAAGTCCTCGCCCACATCATCGCGTTCCTTTTCCACCGTCTCCCTCTTCCCCCCCCCTCCTCTCTCTCTCTCTCTCTCTCTCTCTCTCTCTCTCTCTCTCTCTCTCTCTCTCTCTCTCTCTCTCTCTCTCTCTCTCTCGCTCTCTCTCTCTCCCTCCTCCCCCGCCATCCCTCCCGCTCCTTTTTTTCCCCTCCGTGTGTGAGTCGGGTCAGGACCGGAGTTGCCTCAGGGTAATTGAGTTATGTCTTTCTTCCTCCTTGATTCACTCCCCCCCACACACACTTCTTATTCTCCCTTACACTCTTCCTCCCTGATTCACTCCCCCCCCACACACACACACACTTCTTATTCTTCCTTACACTTTTCCTCCCTGATTCACTCCCCCCCGCACACACTTCTTATTCTCCCTTACACTCTTCCTCCCTGATTCTTTCCTCCCCCACACACACACTTCATATTCTCCCATACTCTCTTCCTCCCTGATTCACTTCTACCCCCCCACACACACACACATACACACACACGCGTCTTATTCTCCCTTGTACTCTTCCTCCCTGATTCATTCTCCTCATAATGTAAGGGAGGCAGGAAGGATAAATGAAGTAAGGAAGGAAGGGAGTGAAGGACAAATAGATAGATAGATAGGTTGGTAAAGTGAGAGGGGGAGTGGGAGGGAGAGGTAAATGAAAGAGTGGGGGAGTGAGAGGATAAATGAGAAGGATTTAAAGAGCAAACGAAGGAGAGAAGGTGAGGGAGAGGGAAAGATGATTAGAGAGAGAGGGAGGGAGGAATTTAGAGGAAATAGTGAGGATGAGATATAGTAAGAAAGATGAATACGGGGCGAGTGAGGGCAGGATTTACAGAAAAATAAATGAGGGAGAGAATGAATGAGTGAGGGAGGGAGAAATAAACGATAGAGTGTGGGACAGGGAGAGAAGGAGAAAAAAATGGGGTGAGAGAGTGAGAATGGGGGAAGGAGAAATATATGATTGTGAGGAAGAGGTGAAGAGAAGTGAAGGAAGGATTAAAGAAAAGGCGAGTGAAGGCGGGAGAGATCAGCCAAGGACTGAGGGGGAGTCCTAGTGAGTGGGATATAACAGGAGTGAAGGGAAAACGTAAGGGATGAGAGAGAGAGAGAGAGAGAGAGAGAGAGAGAGAGAGAGAGAGAATATTATAATTTTACGATGTCCGTGAGAATATTCCTGAGCCCAACCCTCACGTCCAGTTCTTACTCACTCCTTCCTTCTTCCACTCCTCTTCCTCCTCTACTCTCCTTTTCTTTTTCTTTCTGCCTTTCACTCCTCCTTCCTCCGTCACTGTCTCATTTCCTTTCTCTGTGTCCATCCCTCCCCTCCATCTCTCCCGTCCTACCTCTCATCTTATTGTTTTGTTCTTTCCTCCCTTTTTTTACTCCATCTTACTCTCAGTCTTTCTCCTTCCCGTCTTCTCATACTCTTTCTTTCTTCCTCCCTTTCACTTTCTCATATTCTTTCTCATTCCCTCTCTCCTTCATTTTCTTTCAGTCTCTCCCATCAGCATTTTATATTCTTCATCCCCCCTCCTCTCCGTCCGTTCCATCCTACTTCCCTCCCTGCCTTCCTCCATCCTATTCTTTAGCCATTCCTCGCTCCCACCCTCCCTTCTTTGTCAGTTTCTCGCTTTCGTCCCTTTCCTGTCTTTCCATGCAACTCCTCCTCTCAATTTTCCTTTTCCTCCCTCCTATCTCTCTTTATCTCTAATCTACCTCTCTCTCTGTCCCTCCTTGCTTTCACACTCTACAATTTTTCTTCCCTTTTCAATTCCTCTTCTTTCTCTCCTTCCCTTCTTCCTCCCGTCCTCTTCCCTTCCCTGCCCTGCCCTCCTCTGCCCTGCCCATCTCTCCTTTCACTTCCCTTTCCATCCTCTCCCTTACTTCCTTCCGTCCTTCCTCATTTCCTCTGTCCAATAATCTTTCCCCCCCTCCTATCTTTCTTCATTTCCTCCTGTCATTAATCCATTCCTCTCTCCTTTCCTTCTTTCGTTCTTTCTTCTTTCATTCTCTCTTTTTCTCGTTTTCTGTCATTCTTTCCTTCGTTCACCAGTTCCCCATGTTCTCTTCCATCATTTGCTGCATTCTTCCTCCACTCTTCATTCTTCCCTCAATTCCTTTCTGCTTTGTCTTGCTCATGCTGTCTATCCCTTCCCCCTGTCTAATCATCTCCTGTCCATTTTTTTTGTTTCTCCGTCTTTGACCAACCATCGCTCCTTTATTGCCCATCTTTGTCTCTTCTTCCTTCCTGTACTGCCCATCTTTGTCTTCGTCCTTCCTTTACTGCCCGTCTTTGTCTTCGTCCTTCCATTACTGCCCATCTTTGTCTTCCTTCCTTTACTGCCATTCTTTGTCTTTTCATCCTTCCTTTACTGCCCATATTTTGTCTTCCTTCCATTACTGCCCATATTTTGTCTTCCTTCCATTACTGCCCATCTTTGTCTTTTCATCCTTCCTTTACTGCCATCTTTGTCTTCTCTTCCTTCCTTTATTGCCCGTCTTTGTCCGTTCTTCCTTCTTTCCTTTCTTCCTTCTTTCCTTGCTTCCCTCCGTCCTTCCGTTCGTCCTTCCTTCCTTCCTTTCTTCCCTCCTTCCTTCCTTCCTTATCTCTCCCCTTCTCTCTTCTTTCGTTCCTCCTTTTACCTTTGTATATCCAATTCGTATCTCCCCATCTCTCTCCGCTCATCCGCCTTTTCTCCTGATCTCTCCGCCTTTCTTTCTTCACCTCATCGTTTTTCTCTCCCATTTCTTACCCATATCTATTATCCATTCCTCTTCTCTCTCGCTTCTTCCCCCATTTGTCTGTCCTTCGCTCCTCATCTTTGTCTTTTCTTACCAATTATTCACATTTCTTCGTCCCTTCCTATTCCTTTTTTACACCTGTTTACACCCATTTCTCAGTTTTTTCTCTCATTCCTCCGTTTCTTTTCGTCTAGGTTATCTCTTATCATCACTTAATCTCTTTCCTTTTACCCCTTCCCCCTCTCCCTCCATTTCATTCTTCTTCCCTCCACATTCTTTTTCCGTCCTTCCACTTTGTTTTTCCTTCCCTCCATTTCCTTTTTCTCTCCCTCCATTTCATTCTTACCTTCCTCAGTTTCATTGCTTCCTCCCTTAAATTTCACTTTCGTATCTTCCCTCTCCTTCCCTCCCATTTCCTCTTCACTCTTTATCTCACTTCGTTCAGCAAGGTTTCTCCCACTGTTATCCCCTTTAGTCATTTTATTTCATTTTTCAGCTCAGGAGACTTTTCATACTGGAGGGATTAACTGTCATCTTCATTAACCCTTCCGCTGCTAGGGTACTCTCAAGAGCAGAAAGGAAGTGTCTTTTAGCAGCAGGAATAAAATAGAAGGGATATCCTCGGACTGAAAGACTTTATTTTTCTGCTTGTAGTATTATTTATGCCAGTTATAGGTGGACAGGTTTCTAGAGAGAGCACCCCAAGTCGTATATCGTTATTGTTTTTGCCTTACTTTCATTTCTTACTTTTTACTTGGCCCAGATTTTCGTCCTTGTGCAGCTTCATGGCTCCGTGGCAGAACAAAATGACACTATTACAACTTTACATTCTCTCCATAGCAATTCTTTCTTGACTGTCATATGTTAATTTTAAAGAAACGTAACAACTCAGCATTCAGGTTGGAGAGACGGCAGTTTTAGGCCAAGGTATCACAGTTGGTTCCTCCTCCCGGGGCCTGACTCTTTCACCGAACGTCCTGTGATATTTCGCTGACACACCACTTCTGCGTTAGCCCTGCCAGCCCCTCACTTCCCCACCCGACCCGACCCCACTCACCCCGCCCATTGATGCATCCCCACCATTGGCCCTCACCCTTAACTCCTTCGATTTGGTGAATCATTTGCCATTATATGTTTGACAGTGACAGACATTTTTATCCAGCCTACGAGAATTTTTCTCGAACTGGAGGGGCAGGATACAGCTTTCTATTATCTCCTTGCTATAAGACATGTCCCTTAAGTTGAATAATGCTGTCTAGTGATGGCCTGTTAAAAAAATGTACTCGGAGTGAAGGGGTTAACTTTCTCATCTCAAAGGCCTTCTATAGCTGAATAAAATCGTCTGGAATTATCCCTTGCATACCTTGACGACTTTTTGTACTGTGTTTTTGCTATCTCCTGGCGGTTTGATTCAGCTGAGGATAGCCATTTAAGAACCTTAGGAATTATATGGTGTGTTAAACGGAAACAGGAAGGGGGGAAGAAGGCATCCTGGGACTGAAGTGGCTAATACAGATCTTATGCTAGCCCAGTGAGTGAGGAAGTTTGAGACGCGTGTTCCTCTGTCTGGAATCCTTGGAGCTTTTGATATGAGATTTGATACTTTGGCAGATTTTCTTATGGCGGGTTTGAGGAAGAAATTTTGTGTTAGTGCTACTGCTTGATAACTTTATTCAGCTTATTAAGACCATCTCAGTGACGCGAGGCAACACATAACCCCTCCTGTTGTAGAAATCTATTGCCATCTGTACATCAGTATCAGAAGGCAGGGGTAATAAAATAATGTCGTCCTAGATGTGAAGAGGTTAACATTCATAAGCGTTTGATGGAGGGGTGAATATTACACTTGGTAGATTTTAGTGCTGAGATGTACGTAAAACAGTACAACTGGACGCGTTATAACTATAGCCTGGGGTACCAGATTATTTATACCTGTCTGAGGGATTTGTATATTTTAATATCCACTGGACCTCAGGGGCACAATGCTTTCTTTAATGGGAGAATGGCTGAACACAAATATCACTGCATTTTGTGTCACAGAATTTTGAACAGTTTATTGGATTCCGAAAATAGTATGGCTGAGATTCGAAAGCCATTGCGTACTGACCCTTCTTTATCCCAGTAAAATGAATGGATTAGTATGCTCCTAAATATATATTAGAACATTTAGTTGATACTCTGGTTATTTCATTCATTAGTAGCAACCATGTTTTATAATAACTGACCCCCTCAGTCCAATGACGCATTTTTTTCACATAACGATATTGTTCAGGGCACAAGAGACTTTCTGAACTGGAGGACAAGATTATAACCTACATTATCCCAGTCAGAATGAGATATCTTGCATAGCTTGGAAAATGTCGTCTGGGAATGGCTAATATAATGGTGTAATGTCCTTATTGGCGAAAGAGGACATCGCTTCCTTACCAGCCTTCTCCACTCTCCTCCATTCTTTATCACTTTCCTCCTTTTGTGATCGTTTTTTCTATCTTCCCATTCTTGATCATTCTGTTATCTTATCTTCCCCTTTCCCGTCGTCGCCGCCTTTATCACTCTTTATTTTGTAATTCTTCCTTTTCTGTCTTCCTTCTCTTTATTACTCTGCTTTCTAACCTTCTCTTTTTTTTTTCTCTTTTTTTTTCAGTCTTCCCCTTCTTTTTATCATTTTCTTCTTTGCTAATCCTCCCTTTCTCTGTTTCTTACTGCATCGCCCCCATGCCAGTCTTGTCCACGCTTCTTCCTTCCTTTATCAGCCATTTGTATTATCTTCCCTCTCGCCCTCCTTCACCGTGATATATTAGGGACAAGAAATATATATTGCTGTCTTACCAGTCGTGTCCTCTCTCCTCCCAGCTTTATTACCTTTTCCCTTATTCCTACATTTCTTTGTCTTTTTTCTCTTCCTCTTGCTTCCTTTCTTCTTATTTATCACTCTCGCCCTTTCTCTCTCTTCCCTTTTATCACTCTCTCCTAATTCGATTTCTTGTCTTTCTTGCATTTTATTAGGCTAAATGAAGGAGAGGCATAATTACTTTCATACCTGTTGTGTCCTACTCCTTCCCCCGTTATCACTTCCCCTTTTACTTTTCATTTCTTCCTCCTCCATTGCACTGATTTCGTCATATTCCTTCCCTTGTCTCTCCCGCACTATATTAGGCCAAGTGAGGGAAAGATGATACCGCTTACGTAACCAGTTTTATTCACTCTCATCCCTTCTTTATGACAGTCTTCCTCTCTCTCTCTCTCTCTCTCTCTCTCTCTCTCTCTCTCTCTCTCTCTCTCTCTCTCTCTTCCATACCAATTATATCAACTCGTTCTCTCTCCTCAGCTGTAATGAAATAAGGGACACTTAATATCTTTCTTCCTATTATTCTTGCCTACTGCTTCCTTCTTTATCACTCCCTCCCTTGTTCCTCCCTTTCTCCCTCATCCACTATATTAAGATAATGTACAGTGATATACTAGCCCCATACTATATGATTCACTCCCTCCCTTTATCACTCCTTCCTATGTTTATCTTCTCTATCCGTCTTTTCCATCCTCGTCCCCTCTTCAGCATTCCCTCTCTTACTTCTCCCGCGTTCATCTTCCTCTTTTCGCTATCATTCCTTCCCTTCTCGCTCTTTTTCTATTCTCCCTTCTTTATCATTCCCTTCTCTTATTTCTCGCTAGTCCCTTCGCTTCCCTTCTTTATCTCATTTTCAATGATTCCTATTGTTCTCCTTCATCCACATTGAACATAATTATCTTGTCCTTTCTGATCTTGTCCATTCTCCTCCCTCCTTCATCACTATCGCTTATTCCTTCCATTCTCCCTCCCACCGATCTCCATCTCGTCTTTCTCAGGCGTGACGACGGGGAGGAGGGGCAACACCAAAGACAATATTATCGTGGAGGCTCCCTAACACGCATCCTTAGTGATCTATTCTGTAAATTAACCTTGATGGTGTCTTACATGCTGCCTATTGAATATTACCGCTGATATAAGTAGCTATGGACAGGATGGTGTGGAGGCGATTTGTTTACGGGATTCATGCGTCTGTTAAAAAATACATAGTGTAATTAAATAGATATGAATACATGGATAGATAGATAAACAGATAGCTAGATAAATATATGTCTGTGTAAATAATGATAGCTTCATGGGATTACTGACGCTCCATGTAGAGCTAGGAACTAAGGAAGAGGTGCTGGAAGGATGTACAGCTCGTGGGAGTATGGTTCAGTCCTGGAATACTGAGCCTGGGCAGTACGAATAAATGTTGTGTGTGTGTGTGTGTGTGTGTGTGTGTGTGTGTGTGTGTGTGTGTGTGAGAGAGAGAGAGAGAGAGAGAGAGAGAGTGAGAGTATATTTCGTAGCCTGATAAAGTAGCGAAAGCATAACAGTTCTGAAGTTGCATTTGGGGTCACTGGTGTGGGGGGGAGGAAGGGGAGTCATGGCTGATGGCCTCACGTGATGAGGTTGGGGTACACGAGGGTATTTGTCTGGAGGGGAGAGGGGAAGACAGGAGAGGTGTGAGGGAGGAGAGGAGTACAATGAGGAGGAGAGAAGAAGTGTGAGGGAAGAGAGAAAATAGAGAGTGAGAAGCAGAAGTTTATGAAAAAGTTGAGAACAGAAGTGCTAAAAAGTGAACAAAGAAGATGAATTGAAACGGAGAGAAGAGGTGAGAAGAGGGAGAAGTGTATGAGAGGGGAGAAAGGAGAGAATGTGGAGAGGGGGAGGTGAAACTGAGTGGGGTGAGAGAGGGGAAGAGAGAGTTAAGATGGCAAGAGAGATAATATGAGATAAAGGAGTAGAAGAGGAGAGATGTGAGAGAGGGAAGAGAAAGAGAAGAGGGAGGAGAGAAATTTTCAAAGGAAACTGGGATGAAGGAGAGGGAAATGTGAGGGAAGGGAGGGGCAAAGGGAGAGGCGGGCGAGAAATATGAGGGAGTGGGAAAAGAAGAGGGGTGGGAGAGGGTGGGTATTGAGGTGTGGAGACGAGGTGAATGAGTAAAGAGAAGACGTGTGTGTGTGTGTGTGTGTGTGTGTGTGTGTGTGTGTGTGTGTGTGTGTGTGTGTGTGTGTGTGTGTGTGTGTGTGTGTGTGTGTGTGTGTGTGTGTGTGTGTGTGTGTGTGTGTGTGTGTGTGTGTGTGTGTGTGTGTGTGTGTGTGTGTGTGTGTGAGATAGAGATAGAGATAGAGATAGAGATAGAGATAGAGAGAGAGATAGAGATAGAGATAGAGAGAGAGAGAGAGAGAACGGATCGGGGATGGAAAGGGCGAGTCATTTTCAGATTATAACGTTTTGGTTTTGTCAGTAACAATTTGTCTGGTGGAGTGGGAGGGGGAGCGAAGAGGGGGGAGAGAGACGGAGGGGAAAGAGGCAGGGAGAAAAGGAGGAAATGAATAAAGTGGAGCAAGAAGACGAAGAGGGAAAAATTGGAGGATAGTGGAGGGGAAGGAAAGAGGGAAGAAGGAGAAGGCTGGGGAAAGAGGGAGGGTGAAATGGGAACGAATATAACGAAGGAGGGAAGAAGACAGCAGGGAAAGGAGAGGAGAAAGAAAAGGATGAGAAAGGAAAAAAAGTGTGGAGGGAAAAAGGCGAAAAGGAAAAGGACAGAGAGGGGAAAATAGACTGAGAAGAGGGAAGGGAGGGAAAAGGGAAAATGGATGATCGGTATGGAGGAAAGAAGGGGAAGGAAAAGGGAAGAGTGAGGAAGGGAGGCGATGGGTAATAGAAGGGAAAAGGGAGGAGAAACAAAAATATAAGAGCGAAGGAAGGGTAAGACGGAGGAAGAATGGGAAGAGAAAGGAGGGAGAGATATAAAGGAAGAGGGGAAAAGAGACGGAGGGAATAGGGAGAAGGGAAGGAGAGGGGATAAAGAAAGGACTAAGAAGGAAAGGGTGGAGAAGAATGAGAGAGGAAAAGGGTAAGATGAATGGCATAAGGAAAGAGAACAGAGAGGAAGTAAGGGAACGAATTCTGGAAGAGGAGAAAAAATAAATATAAATGGATGACTGTTACAGTCTTTTTGCATATGTTTATTTCCTGAATGAGAGAGAGAGAGAGAGAGAGAGAGAGAGAGAGAGAGAGAGAGAGAGATGAAACTGGGAGGGTGAGAGAGAAGTAATGAGAAAAGGAGGAATAAGAGAAAATAAAGAGAATGTGTATAGGGACAGTAGCTGAAGAGTAAGGAGCTGGGAGAATACATGAAGGTACGGAAAAATTTTGATGGATATGGAGAGGAAATGGGGGAAATGGGAAGGGAAATGAGAGATATTGGAGGTGGCGGTAAGAAGGGAGGGAAAGGGAGAGAGGAGGGGAGAATGGAGAAAGTGGTAAGGGAGACTAAAGTGCAATAATACAAGCAAATGTGACCGAAAGAGTAAATTGATAATGAAATAATACAAAGAGAGAAGAGTGATAAACAGAAGAACTGTGAAGGATATGTAGAGGGAGGAAATGGGAAAATGGAGAAAGAAGGAATAATAGGGTTAAAGGAAGATAAGAAACTGACAAGGGAGAAGTTAAGGAAAGGGAGAGGAAGAGAAGCGAAGAGGTAAAGAGGAAAAGTGGAGAGTAAAGGCGTAGGGGACACTTAAAAAAGGAGAGGGGGGGAAAACATGTGATTAAAGACAGAAAAACTTAGAAGGAAGGAAAGAAACGAAAAAGTGAAAAAAGTGGAGGGAAAAAAAGAGGAAAGGAAAGCTGAATAAAGAAGAAAAGACGAGAAAGCGAAAAAGGATTGGAAAAATCTGAAGGTAGGATAGATAGATAAATAGTTTGATTGAAAGATAGATTTAGATATATGGATAGACAGATAGATTAATAGATCGAGAGATTTAGATATATGGATAGATAGATAGATAGATAGATAGATTTAGATATATGGATAAATAGATAGATACAGAGATAAATAGAGATATAGGTGAATTGATAAATATAGATAATATTGATTGAAGGATATATATATATATATATATATATATATATATATATATATATATATATACTGGAGAGAGAGAGAGAGAGAGAGAGAGAGAGACCGCATTACGACGGCAGCTGATGTGACCAGATGATAATATTTTTGCATCATCCTCACGCATGTGTTTATTGGCTTTTTTTTTTTTTTTTACGCCGGGGGAGGGGGGGGAGGACGACGAATATAGGTGAAAATGTGAGAGTAGGAGAGTTAAGGGAAAAAAGTATTAAGGACTAGAAAGAGGAAGAGTACTGATGGAGGATGAGAAAGAGTAGGAAGAGAAAGTAAGGATATTCATACAGTGCAGAAGAGCAGTGAGGAGGATAAAGACGAAAGAGAGAGAGAGAGAGAGAGAGAGAGAGCTCCTCCACCCCCTCCCTCCCCGTGGCGCCTAATTCAGCTAAAGATGTCACAGGGGCACAAAACCACACTCTAATAGATCGCCCCAAGGGAATATCCGGATATCCACCCGCCAAATGGTGTACAGTGTGTGGCTTGACAGCAGTAAAAAAGCAAGTAATTAACTGCCTCTCCCCTAACTGCCCCAACGTTTGCCACACACAGTGTCTAGACGACTCCCAGCCTGACTTTGACTGCACCACAGTAGGAGATCTGGGGCAGCGCCTGAACATCACTTATCCTGTTGTGCACCTAACCACACCCACCAAGGACACATCACCTAGCAACACTGCTTCCCCGTCCAC
Organism: Coenobita brevimanus; assembly: GCF_032717465.1. Lineage (NCBI taxonomy): Eukaryota > Metazoa > Arthropoda > Malacostraca > Decapoda > Coenobitidae > Coenobita > Coenobita brevimanus. Next base: position 25,770,714 of record NC_136982.1, read on the forward strand.
CTCTGAGGAAGTAGACGAGTTATTCCAGCTAGATGCCACTGGACTGGTGAACATCATCCTAAACCTAAGATAGGAAAACAGGATATATAAGCTCATCCTCAACGACTTCGACAGGATCTCCAAGGACTTGACTGAGAAACGCGATGCTGTGGTAACAATCCTCAACTTTATAGATAACATCGCCGCCACACAGACCAGCCTCGATAACTTGACTGTCAACAATATCTCCAGCTCTGCCCGTGGCTACAACATTGACAAGGACTGGCAGAAACAAATCAACACTCACAAAGAAGCAAGAGATTGGTGGGCCCCAGGGAAACCACGTGCCTTACAAAGAAGCTCCACCAGCACCGTCACCACAGGTACACAAGTACACCTGCCTGACCCCATGTCCACCTCAACACCGGTGCATATACCCAGCCCACAGGCTTCTTTACCACAAGTGCACATACCTAACCCCCTATCCACCTCAACACAGGTGCACAAACCCAACCCACAGGCTTCCCTACAACAAGTGCAACATACCTGACCCCTGGGCTCCCTCACCCCAACCAAGTAACCCTTATCCACCGCCTCCACCTATCAAGACTGGAGGTACACCGGCAACGCCACCCATTACTCAATCCACCAATCCCATGAACTCAACTGACACGAACATCAGTAATACCAGCAACAACACTAGCAACAACAACATTAGCAGTGACATGAACAACACCAGCAGAATCACCAACACCACCAGCAACAACTCCAATAATACCAGCAGAACCACAAACACTTGCAGAAAGACAAACAACAACAGCAGATACACCAACAACACCAGCAGATACACCAACAACAGCAGTGGCAACAACAACAGCACCAGCAGCAACTCCAATAACACCAGCAGCGGCACCAACAATATCAGTGGCAACACCAACAACACTTTAGAAAATCATCCAACGAAGTGTACCTTCATAATCTGCACCCACAACCCAAAAGGCAAAGCAGGTTGTTGCTTCAACGACAACAACAACAGCAAGAGTTGCCCATCACAGCCTTCTTGGACCTCCCAGGATCATACGCACCCAGCTGCACCCCAGACCCAAAAACCAGGTGGACCTGAATCACAACCAGCCGACTCATTGCCCCCTCCCGCAGTCCCCAGACGTGACAACCTACCTGGTAAGAAAGTCAGGACTCGACCCCACACATCAATCAACAAGATGGATCGGCCAGCCCCACAGTACAGCACTGCACATTCACACAACCCTCGTACAGTACAGTGACACCTCACCAACCAGCCCCACCACTGCCCTCATTAGCTACCCGAGGCTCATCAAAGACTTAATGCTACCACTGCAAAAGAAGTGGACATTCCGACAAAAATTGTTGCTGGCTTAGCTGGTGTGACCACTGTCACCGAGCAGGTCACACCATTGAAAACTGTTGCACCCTTCAAGCTCATGAAAGGGAAGAGACAATTTCCCGCCAGCTGTCACTGCTGGTTGACACCCTCAACAGGCACTTCTTGAGGCTTGCACCCATCAGTGGCTCTCAAAACCCCATAACACACAATTCCCCCAATCACGCCGGAACTATGCCAGCCGTTAATAATACAGAGAAATTGACAATCATTTCAGCAAATGTCAGGGGCCTCCAAACCAACATAGGAGACCTGAACCACTCTTTTATTATACCACACAATCCAGATATCATTGCCACTGTTGAGACCTTTCTCAATCCTTCAGTACCTACTAACTTCGGCCAAATAAAAGGATACTCAGCATGGCATCGAAGGGATCGTGCTCACGGCACCTGTGGGGGCGTCGCTGTCTGCTTCCGAGATGACCTTGCTGTGATGGCCCTAGATGTCGACATGGAGGAGCACCTGGAGATGTCATTCTTCAAGCTGTGGACAAACAACAATGACACATTCTTACTCTGCGTCTACTACCGGCCTCAGTGGCAGGGAAGTGCCCCTATCCAGTTCATTCATGCCAACTTAGACTCACTGCCCCTCCAACACTCCTGCAAACACCTTATTATTGTTGGTGACCTGAACCAACACCTTGTGGCAAGACCATTTCAGGAGCTATTAAAAAATTATGGACTCACCAATCATGTCACTTTTCCCACCCACATCTCAGGCTCATCCCTGGCCCCAGTCATCTCTGACCTTCCAGAGGAAGCCATCACCTGTGGCCCCTTGGGAACGGTGGGATCATCAGACCACTCAGCGATCCTCACCACTATCAGGACCTCAGTTGAACAGGACGTGCCTGTGCCCCGAACCAACTGGCCGTGGGCTCGGGGAGACTGGGACAGCCTCATAGGGGAGCTGGACTCAATGGAGTGGACGATATTACTCCATAGTGACGTCGACTCACAAGTAGACGTCTTCAACAACGTCCTACTATCCCTACAGAGGATATACATACCCAGCCAAGAGTACAAAACCAAACCTCAGGATCAGCCATGGTTTGGCTTTCAGTGTCGGACTGCTGCTGATGCCAAGAGCAGGGCCTGGACGAGGTACAAGTCTCACCCCTCACAGCAGAACAAAAATGCCCACAAAGAAGCCTGCAAGAACATGAGACGGGTCCAAAAACAAGCCATACAACGCTGGAGAGAAGCTGTAAAAACTAAACTCAGTGGTCGGAATGTAAGCAGCAAAGAGTGGTGGAGTGGGGTTCAACAGCATCAGGGCCTGGTTGCTGACAACACCATCCCACCGCTCACCAGGCCTGATGGAAGCATAGCCACCCGTGTCACCGACAAGGCCCAACTATTAACTGCTCACTTCTCCTCCAAAATGTCTGTACCGGATCCAACACTGCCTCCCCCTAAGATTCCTCCTCTCACCAATGCCTCACTGGACAATTTTACCATCACCACTGAGGAGGTCAAGAAACAGCTGCTCCTGCTGGATCCCAAAAAGGCACTTGGGCCTGACAACATCTGTCCTCACGTCCTCAAGAGATGTGCTGCACAGCTGGCCCCACCCTTCGCCATCATCTTCAACAACTGCCTCTCCTCATGTAAGTGGCCAATTCAGTGGAAAGAAGCTAGGGTGGTGGCAGTAAACAAGAAAAATAACAAAAGTGACCCAAAGAACTACAGACCAATATCCCTTCTCTCCATCGTTGGAAAGGTAATGGAGTCAATCATGGCAAGCAAGATCACCAGCTTCCTGGATTCCCACCATCTCCTCAACACCAAGCAGTTTGGCTTCAGGAACGGGAAGTCGGCTGCAGACCTCCTCCTCCTTCAGTCCGCTGCTTGGAATCACTCTCTTGACAGAGGATTGGACACCTTCGTTGTGGCTCTAGACATAGCTGGAGCCTTTGACAGGGTGTGGCACCAGGGCATCATTGCCAAACTGGAAAGCCTGGGTGTGCGTGGTGCCCTCCTGAACCTCATCCAGGATTACCTCAGTTGTAGGACCCTCAGAACGGTAGTAAGCGGCCACACATCCAACCTATTCCCCATAATGGCTAGTGTTCCCCAAGGCAGTATACTCGGGCCTCTCCTCTGGAACGTCTACTTCAATGACATCCTCCAACTCATCCCAGAGGCTAAAGCATATGCAGATGACTGCACTCTGTCATTCTCCTGTGACAGAAGTGAGTGGCAGGACACAGTCTACCGCATCAACCAGGCAGTGTAGAATATTTATTGTTGGTGCTTATTTAGTGTTTGAGTTATGGAGATAACTGAAGTAAGTATGTGTATGTAAGTTGTAACTATACAGCACGTTTGATATGTTTGTGCAGAAGTTTTTTGTCTATCACTGTGTATTGTATAAATGAAGTAACTATGTAACTCACTAATTTTTAACGTGGTGGAAATGATGTGAGTGGTGTTGCACGTGGTGATAGCGTTGTTCTTCACGGGTTGATTGACGTGTTGTGGGGTGTCAGACACACTGCTTAGCGTCGTCTCAGCACACGTATGGTGACGTTGACTTCCCACACTGGTAGCTGTGGTGAGTAAATGCGTAGCGATGAGTAACTTGAGTGAAGATGAGTAAGATGAGTTGTGAATATGGGCTTCATATTTGCTTCGTCGTCTTTACCTCTTGACTCCTGCGTCAGCGGTGGAGGTTGGGTGGATGTAGCAGAGAAAGGAGGGTGAGGTCTGGTGGTTGTGAGTTGTGAGTCGTGTCTCACTCTCCATTTGTTTGTTTTGTTTTTCTTTCTCGAGGTATTCGTGGTCCTTTTTTCTTGTGATTTACTCGTTGTGGGATGAAGACTGTCGCTACTTGTAGGTGCGCGTAGAAGATTATACAGACGACTCGTAGAGTTGTTACTTGTAGTTGATTGTAGATGGTTGTAGTTCGTTGGTTCGTCGTAGAAATTGCAAGATTGTTTGTATCAGTATTTTGTTAAACTACTGGCAAGGCGTCCTGTGACCTCTTCACCTCTACATCAGCATGATGATCGGGGAGACGGAGGGGGCTGGTTGGAGAGAATACTGTCAGGAGCTGGTTGTGAGAGGTATTTTTTGTTTTCAATCTTGATATTTTGTAGGAATTCACTGGAGATTCGTAGACGAGGTTCTTACGTTCGCTGCCGCCATATCTCACAATAACTTTGTAGCTTCTTGTAGAGATGTTTTGTAGATTGGTTACATATATATTAGACTTGTGGACGAGCGGTTGTTATACTTGAGTAGCTTTGTAAGTAGATAATCTTGGTTCCCTTTTTTGTCATGCAATGACAGGAGAGGTAAAGAATAGTATGGGACTATTTTTATTTGTCTTGGAAATATTAACAAAGTCTCTCACACGAGTGAAGTATAAGCAGAGTCCCGCCTGCTACCTCCCTGTCTCTCTCTCTCTCTCTCTCTCTCTCTCTCTCTCTCTCTCTCTCTCTCTCTCCCATGTTGCTAGGCTCGTTCTTCCTACTACCTGCCGGTTCTATGGCTAGCCTCCTTCTGCCCTCTGCTTCCTAAATTTTGGTGAAGCAGGGGTCGTGTCACGTGTGTTACACTGTGGTTGGAAAGTTCTAGAAACCTGAGTGTGAGTATGTGCGTATGTCACTAGGCTTTGTTCGTATGCTGTCTCGCTGACACACTACCTACATCATCCCCTGACTTGCTACTTCCTGTGTATTGTCAACATTTCCTCAGTTAACTTGCAAGATCATTTCCCTTTCCCAGGCTTGCCTGGAGCTCCGTCCATCCATCTATTTATCTATCTATCTATTATGATTTGTAATTATAATATGGAGTCCTGACACATACACTACCAGGGTAGCCCCATTCAGACAGCAACAAGTCGACGTCCCCTACTCCAGGACGGAACACCACCTCCGCTCCTTCCTACCCCGATATGGCCGCCTGTGGAACAAGCTGATGCGCAACACAGACATCGGCCACAGCACCTCCCTACAAGCCTTCAAGCGAGAGGTCAACTAGTGTCGACAACACTAATTATAATCGATATGTATGTCAATATGTAAATTTTCTACTACCAATTAGCTATAGATAGCACTAGATTCAAACCTAGTTACTTTAGCTTAGATTTCGAAAGTAACTCTTAAGACCTTGACAACACCAAATGTAACTCTGTAATAAACCATGTTAAAAAAAAAAAGAAAAAAGGGAGGAGGAGCTATAGGATGAGTGGAGGAAGATAGGGTAGCAAAGAAAGAGGAGATGGAGAGAGAAAGATGGAGTCGAGTAGAGAAGGAAGGAAGGAAGAAAATGGTACTAAGAGTGGATAGAAAGAGAAGGTGGGGAGAAAAAGGAGAGAGAAGAAAAAATATTTAATGGCGACCATCATCCACTCACTTGATGTAGTGCTGCCTACTTCTTCCTTAGCCTTTATCATTCTTTTTCTGTGCCTGCCCTCTTCTCTTCCTATTTCTTCCATGTTTCCTGTCACTTCTTATTGCTTTTCTTTCCTTTACAGGTGGCTTTACATTGAGTGACAAGCCAAATGGTTTCCTGTGAGCCAAGGAACCATTTACAGCGCTGGGTGGTAACCATATAACCAAACCATACGTGCTCCCTACATGTCAGCAAGTGGGTTGGTGGAGGGTTAGTGCCCCTCCCCGTAAAACAACTAACTCAAAGTCAAATGGCCACCCCTTACGGGATTATGGCGTCTGGCAATAGATAGATAGATAGACAGAAAAGGATGAGGCAGGAGGAATACCAAAATAAAGAGAGAGAGAGAGAGAGAGAGAGAGAGAGAGAGAGAGAGAGAGAGAGAGAGAGAGAGAGAGAGAGACGGATGGGGAGTAAGGAGAGGATGGGATGAAGTTGAGAGAGAAGTGAGAGAGAGTGGTTGGGCCTCAGGAGGTTAAGTTTATGGAGGTACTGAGTGAAGGGAAGTGGGACAGGAGGCAGGGGAAGAGGAAGCGAGGGAGGAGGGGGGAAAGAGGAAAGGAGAGAGAGACAGAGAGACAGACAGACAGACAGACAGACAGACAGAGAAGGACGTACTGGTGAGGAAGGAAGGAGGAGATAATGAAGGTGAAGAAAGGAAGGAAATGAGGAAGAAGTGATGAAAGGGGGGAAGAGCGAAAGGGAAAGATGAGGAGGGGGAGGGAGGAAGGAAGGAATAGAGGAACAGGGGAGAGAGAGGGAGAGAGGGGGGAGAGGAGGAAAGGGAAGACAAACACACTCTACTATGACAACGGTGTCAGAAAGAGAGAGAGAGAGAGAGAAAGAGAGAGAGAGACCGGCCATTTCCCTAATTCTCACGTTTCTAGGGTTATGGAATGTCACTTACATTTTACTCACTCTTTCTCACTTTCTCACTTTTACTTTCTCTTAACTTTTTTCTCTCACGTTCTTTGAGATTTTGATACTCGTTCTTGGCTCTTATTTTCATTGATGTTCCAGTATTTACTCTGTTGTCACTCACTAGCCATTCTAATCTCTCTCTCTCTCTCTCTCTCTCTCTCTCTCTCTCTCTCTCTCTCTCTCTCTCTCTCTCTCTCTCTCTCTCTCTCTATCTCTCTCTCTCATTGTCACATTCGGTCAGCCTCACATTCTTTCATTCACTCATTCGTGCACTTGTTCTCTTAGTCAGACTCTTAAATTCTCGCCGTCACTCTTATATTCACTCTCTTCTTCCAACTCTCACCCCTACTCACATTCACATCTTCACTTAGTCTATCAATCATTCACTCAATTTCTTATGCGCGTGACCCACTCGCCCTTCAACTCCTATCCTCCAACTCACTCACTCACTGGTACGCCTGGACTACTCACTCACTCACTCACTCACTGGTACGTTTGAACCACTCACTCACCCACTCACTCACTGGTACGTTTAAACCACTCACTCACTCACTCACTCACTGGTACGTTTGAACCACTCACTCACTCACTCACTGGTACGTTTGAACCACTCACTCACTCACTGGTACGTTTGAACCACTCACTCACTCACTGGTACGTTTGAACCACTCACTCACTCACTGGTACGTTTGAACCACTCACTCACTCACTGGTACGTTTGAACCACTCACTCACTCACTCACTGGTACGTTTGAACCACTCACTCACTCACTGGTACGCCTGGAACACTCAAACTCCCTGGCCTTGCTCTCCCTCACTTGCTTATTCCGCAAACTTTCTTTTTCACTTCCTGTCATGGTTATATATTCCGACACACACACACACACACACACACACACACACACACACACACACACACACACTCTCTCTCTCTCTCTCTCTCTCTCTCTCTCTCTCTCTCTCTCTCTCTCAATACATCTATCTATCTATATACCTACCTATATCTATGTGTCTATATTTCTTCTACCTACATGTCAATCTGTATATCTATATCCATCTATCTATCTGTCTCTGTCTGTCTTTCTGTTAGTCTATTTGTCCATATATCTATCTATATACATACGAGCACCGTATATGTATATCTGTCTATCTATCGTACTGTAATAAAATTTTCCCCCATCTTTCTCTCATCACCTCTTTATCCCTGTTTCCATTTCTGTTTTCTCTCAGTCCCTTCCCCCTTTCTTCTCTCTTTCTCTCTCTCTCTCTCTCTCTCTCTCTCTCTCTCTCTCTCTCTCTCTATCTATCTATCTATCTATCTATCTATCTATCTATCTCTCTCTCTCTCTCTCTCTCTACCCCTTTGCCCCCTCCCCCTTCATGTTTATATGCAGTGCGCTGAAAAGTAACCTCTCTATTGAAAACTTTTGCACTCGACTTACAAGTAGGAGGAGAGGGAGGGCGCACTGGGCCAATAACATAAGTAATAAAAGTAGTTCTAATGGCAGTTCCAGTATTTACATACTAATAAAACTAGTAATGACGGTAGCGAAATTACCTTAGCAAAATATAGTAGTGGTGATTGCTGTGACGGAATTGACTTCCTTCAAAAAGAATTTGGAATGTCAGTCGGAAAATTAATAATGAAAGTATTTGCAGTGGACATAGTAAAATAAATTAACCCAATAATGAAAGCGTTTTTATTGGCAGTAGTGTAGCAGTGAAAGTTGCTTCGAGGATTATTGATAAATTGATCTGTTATGGCCGTAGCAAATTCTGATGAATGGATTTTTAGTAACAGCAAAATTGAAGTATTATTGGTGAGTGAGTTACGTAAGGCAGTACGAAAGCCAACCGATTATTACTAGTCATTTTATTTACAGTCCAACCTTCATCATCATCATCATCATCATCTTCTCACGTTTACATGGGGTTAACCTTACTTCACACACACATTCCAGTCCGGTAATATGAGGACGGGGGATAGTGAGAAATTAGCCTTGTTTCTCATCAGTATTGGGGGTTCCGCGCTTGAAGGTAAAGGGTAATTGCTGTAATCTTTGTTTTACATCTCTAACTTTTTTCCTGCGTTCTCTCTTTCAGTCAGCCATCCATATCTCCTTTCCTTCCTTCCATTTTCCTTTCTTTCCTTCTTTCTTTCCTTCCTTCCTTCTTTCTTCTTTCCTTCCTTCCTTCTTCCTTCCTTCCTTCCTTCTTTCTTTCTTTCTTTTTCTTTCTTTCTTTTTCTTTCTTTCTTTCTTTCTTTCTTTCTTTCTTTCTTTCTTTCTTTCTTCCTTCCTTCCTACCTACCTTCTTTCATTTCTTCCGTTTTTTCGTTCCATACCAAGTTTTTTATTGTCTTATTTCCCCCAGTCAGCGCTTGTGAGATTATGCTTTTCCATTTTTACAGCCTGCTTTTTCAGCCATCCTCTCTCTCTCTCTCTCTCTCTCTCTCTCTCTCTCTCTCTCTCTCTCTCTCTCTCTCTCTCTCTCTCTCTCTCTCTCTCTCTCTTCCTTCCCCATCCTCCTTCCCTCCTTACAACCTCCACATTTCCATTCTCTCCAGTCCCCCTCGCCCATCTTTCCCTCTCTTCCCCTCACTTCCTCCCCACTCTTCCCTCCTTCTGCCCTCAGCTCTGGTTGTTTTTTTCCTTCCTCCCTCACTCCCTCCCTCCTTCCCTTCCTCCCTTCCTCCTTCCCCTCTCGTTCCTTCCTTTCTTCCCTCCTTTGCTCCCTCCCTCCCTCTCTCTCTCTCGTTCCCTCCCCCCCTCTCATTCGTAAACCTCTCAATCCCTTTCCCCTCCACCCTCACCTCTCACTTCTTTTTCTCTCCATCCTCATCCCTTCCTTCACATTGTCCTCGCCCTTTCTCATTCTCTCTAACTCCTCACTCCCTCACTACTACCTCCTTTTTCTACCCTCTCCTCTCCCTCCATTCTGAACCCTTTCCCCTCCCCTACTCTCCTTCTTCCCCTCCACTACCCTCCTTCTCCCTTCTCCTCCACTACCCTCCGTCTCCCGTCCCCTCCACTACCCTCTTGCCCTCTTCTCCTAACCCCTCGCTCTCCCTTTCTCCCCTTCACCCTCCCGTGCATTCCGAATGAAGAAGGGAGGGGGATGACTGATTCGGAGTGGAGTGAGGGCGAGCGAAAAGGAGAAAGGGGAGGGGGAGTAAGAGGGAAGGGGAGGGAGAAGGAAAAGGGAAGGTGGAGGGGGATGGACAGTGGATAGTGTTGAATTGAGCGTGGAAATTATCATCACGAGAGAGAGAGAGAGAGAGCGAGAGAGAGAGAGAAATTTCCTAGCGGCGCAGCGAGCAACAGAGAGACGAAGAATGATCATGAGACAGAGACAGTGATTGTGTGTAATGGTGTTTTTGAGGATAATCATGTATGTTAATGATGATGTTTGTTTGGGCTAATGAGAGTAATTAGTTTTGTGTGATTAGGTGGAGTGGATGTGTAGAAATGATTGAGCTAATAAACGGACGAGAGTGAATGTCAGAGAGTGGAGATGTTCTTAGTGAGTTAATTGAAGAAGCTAATGAAGGAACGAAATTGAATGTTTAAGAATAAGTGAATTAACGAGTGGAGGAAAGTGAGTAAGAGAATGTACATTATTTATTTATTTATTTTGTGTATGACCGAAGTAAGGTAAAGGAATAGAAGATAATGTAACTGAATATCTTGCCAGTGAGTTAAAGTGAATGAACTGAATTTTGAAAGCGGGAGAGAACGTAGGAATTTACGAACATTTGGGCATTAGAACACAACGAAGAAAAACATTAAAACGTAACCATAAGAAAAGAGGAATACTTGCAACACACCAGATGAAACATACGAAGCTGCTCATACCATCATCATCATCATCATCATCATCATCATCGTCATCGTCATCATCATCATCATCATCATCATCATCATCATCACTCCAAAGATGAAGGTATAAAAGTTACTATGTGAATCAGAAAAGTATAGCAACGAAGTCTTCCCCCCTCCCCCCTACTTTTAGGTCAGCAGGAAATACTCAGAACGATCACTTAAAAACTGACATGGAAATTATATTGGATTAAAGTAAGTGGAGATATTATAAGTGAATTAAAAACATTATTAGTGAGCGAGAGTGCATAGTAAAGGGTGGGACTAAGTGGATGAATTTTCAGGGAATGGGTAGGCCTGGTTGGAAGTGGGTGTGTGGGTGAGGTGTTGGTGGGTGTGGGTGGGTGTGTGTGGGCGGGGCGGGGCGGGGCGTGGTGGAAATGCTCCCTTGAGGCGCATCTCTCACCACCATTTCCACCCTCGCTCGTCAATCATCTCCCCCATCCCCTCTCCATCCCCTCCTTTTCCTCCCACTCTTCATCTCTCCTCTCCTCCCCTCTCTTTTAACTTTTTCCATCTCTCCTCTTCTTCAGTCTGTTATTTGTGACCTCTCTCCCTTCTTTTTACCTTCTTCCATCCCTCCAACTTTTCAATTTATCATTTCCCCTCTTCATCCCACCTCTCCTTTCCCAGTTAACCCTCTTCCCTTTCGCCATCCTCCATCCTTTCTCATCTCTTAGCCCCTCCCCATCCACTCTCTCCCTCCCACCTCCTATTTTCTTCCATCCTTCCAACCCATTTGTTTATCATTTCTCCCGTCCTCTCCCCATATCCAATCCACCTGCCCTCCACCTCTCCACCTGCCCTCCACCTCTCCACCTGCCCTCCACCACTCCACCTGCCCTCCACCACTCCACCTGCCCTCCACCTCTCCACCTGCCTTCCACCCCTCCGCTCCCCCACACCTTTTGGTGGAGAAAAATGGACATACTTTTATTTCCGTGAGTAATGTCAGAGTGTTTTATTCATCTGGTAGAAAGCCGCTGCGGCAAAGGTTAAAACAGTGCAGCCGACGTATCTCAGTCTCGCTACTTGAAGCGAGTTTATTCAGCTCAGAAGCACCCACCGCGGCCAAGGGTTTACTTTCTTTCTTCTTTTCTTCCACATCTCCTCTTCTCTCCTCTCCTCTCCTCTCCTCTCCTTTCTTCTCTCCTCTCCTCTCCTTTCATCTTCCCTCCTCACCTTTCTTTGAGATGGTTGATGATGATGATGATGACAGAGTTTTGCTTTTTCTTCACCTTTTATCTCTGGTTAGAGTGAGTTGACGATGTTTTTTTTTCTCTCTCTGTCCTTGACGACGACGGTAATGATGATGATCTTTTTCATCTATATTTTTTTAAACGGCACCAGTCATATCATACGGAATTTACAAAGTTATCCATGGCGACGACAGCGATGATGGTGGTGATGATGATGATGATGATGACGATGATGATGATGATGATGATGATGATGATGATCTGTTTTATTCTTCCTTGTCTGAGGCTATATTCTCAGTAATAAAGATTGTGATGATGATCCTCCTCCTCCTCCTCTTCTTCCTCCTCCTCCTCCTCATCCTCATCTTCATCCATCTGTTTCTTCCCTCTCCCTTCTTCGCCCCACCCCTTCTATTGTCTCTTAACATTCTGTCTTTATTACTGTTGGTATGACTCGTTATAATCCACCGCTTCCTCCCCCTCCTCATATTTTCCCTGTTATTTTCTCCTTTGTCCCCCTTTTTATTACGTTTTCTTCTTTATTTTCATTCTTCGTTTAAAGGTGTTGTGTCTTCAAGCATTTCTTTAACTTTTTTTCTGTGTGTCCTTAATCGAAATTTCTTTCATAATTTTCTTTCTTCTCATTCCTTCCATCACCATTTCATCCTTTTCTTTCTTGTTTCTTTCTTTCCTTCCTCATTTCACACTTTTCTTTCTTCTCTTTCTTTCCATCCTTCTTCGTTTCATTCTTTTCTTTGTTTTCTTCCTTTCTTTTGTTCTACAGTCTTCCAATCTTTCTGTCTTTTTCAGACATCATCATATTGTGCTAGTACAAAATGTATTGCATGTTTACGCGCGCACATAAGATATTCTACATTATTATGGTACAGGTATACTTTCGTAAAGTAACTCATTCACGCATGCACACATTCACTTACTCACTCACTCACTAACAACACAACACAACACAACACAACACAGCACAGCGCAGCACAGAACAAAACAGAACAGCACAACACAACACAAAACAGCACAGCACAGCACAGCACAACACAGCGCAGCACAGAACAAAACAGAACAGCACAACACAACACAAAAAGCACAGCACAGCAAAGCACAGCACAGCACAGCACAACACAATTAAGCACAGTACAGTACACCACAGCACAGCACAACACAACACAACACAACACAAAAGAGCACAGCACAGCACACCACAACACAACACAAAAGAGCACAGCACAGCACACCACAATCCAACCCAGCACAGCATAGCACAACACAACACAACACAATAGAGCACAGCACAGCACAGCACAGCACAGCACAGCACAACACAACACAGCACATTACAACACAACAAAACACAACGCAACACAACACAACACAACACAACACAATACAACACAACACAACACAACACAACACAGAACAGCACAGCACATTACAGCACGGCACAGCACAACACAACACAACACAACACAGCACAGCACAGCACGGCACAGCACAACACAGCACAACACAACACAGCACAGCACAGCACAGTACAACACAACACAACACAACATAGCACAACACAACACAACATAGGACAACACAACACAACACAACACAACACAACACAACACAGCACATCACAACACAACACAATACAACACAGCACGGCACAGCACAGCACAGCAAAACACAACACAGCACAGCACAGCACAACACAGCACGGCACAGCACAGCACAACACAACACAACACAACACAGCACGGCACAGCACAACACAACACAGCACGGCACAGCACAACACAACACAGCACGGCACAGCACAACACAACACAGCACGGCACAGCACAACACAACACAGCACGGCACAGCACAACACAACACAGCACGGCACAGCACAACACAACACAGAACAGCAAAGCACAACACAACACAGCACAGCAAAGCACAACACAGCACAACGCAACACAACACAGCACAACACAAAAGCACAGCACAGCACAACACAACACAGCACAACGCAACACAACGCCACACAACACAACACAGCACAACGCAACACAACACAACACAACACAGCACAACGCAACACAACGCCACACAACACAACACAGCACAACGCAACACAACGCCACACAACACAACACAACGCAACACAACGCCACACAACACAACACAGCACAACACAAAAGCACAGCACAACACAAAAGCACAGCACAACACAACACAACACAGCACAACGCAACACAACGCCACACAACACAACACAGCACAACGTAACACAACGCAACACAGCACAACACAACACAACACAACACAGCACAGCACAGCACAACACAGCAGAGCACAACACAACACAACACAACCTAACACAGCACAGCACAACACAACACAACACAACATAACACAGCACAGCACAACACAACACAGCACAACACAACAGCACAGCACAGCACAACATAACACAAAACAACACAGCACAGCTCAACACAACACAACATAGCACAACACAGCACAGCACAACACAACACAACACAACACAACACAACACAACACAGCACAACACAGCACAACACAATAGAGCACAGCACAGCACAGCACGGCACAACACAACACAACACAGCACAGCACAACACAACACAGCACAGCACAACACAACACAACATAACACAGCACCGCACGGCGCAGCACAGCACAACACAGCACAGCGCAACACAACGCAGCACGACACAACACAACACAACACAACACAGCACAGCACAACACAACACAGCACAGCACAGCACAACACAGCACAACACAACACAACACAGCACAGCACAACACAGCACAACACAACACAGCACAACACAACACAGCACAACACAGCACAGCACAACACAGCACAACACAGCACAACACAGCACAACACAGCACAGCACAACACAGCACGGCACGGCACATCACAACACAACACAGCACGGCACGGCATAGCACAGCACAACGCAACAGAGCACAGCACAGCACAACACAACACAACACAACACAGCACAACACAAAAGCACAGCACAACACAAAAGCACAGCACAACACAAAAGCACAGCACAACACAACACAACACAACACAGCACAACACAGCACAACACAACACAGCACAGCACAGCACAACACAGCACAACACAACACAGCACAGCACAACACAGCACGGCACGGCACATCACAACACAACACAGCACGGCACGGCACAGCACAGCACAACACAACACAGCACAGCACAGCATAGCACAGCACAACGCAACAGCGCACAGCACAGCACAGCACAGCACAACACAACACAGCACAACACAAAAGCACAGCACAGCACAACACAACACAACAAAGCACAACGCAACACAACACAACACAACACAATAGAGCACAGCACAACACAGCACAGCACAACACAGCACAGCACAACACAACACAGCACAACACAGCACAGCACAGCACAGCACAACACAGCACAACACAGCACAACACAGCACAGCATAGCACAGCACAGCACAACAAAACACAACACAGCACAGCACAACAAAACACAACACAGCACAGCACAACAAAACACAACACTGCACAGCACAACAAAACACAACACTGCACAGCACAACAAAACACAACACTGCACAGCACAACAAAACACAACACAGCACAGCACAACACAACACAGCACAGCACAGCATAGGACAGCACAGTACAGCACAACACAACACAGCACAGCACAGCACAAAATAACACAGCACAGCATAACACAACACAGTCCCCCACAGCACAGCACAGCACAACACAAAATAACACAGCACAGCACAACACAACACAGTCCCCCACAGCACAGCACAGCACAACACAACACAGTCCCCCACAGCACAGCACAGCACAACACAACACAATCCCCCACAGCACAGCACAGCACAACACACCACAGTCCCCCAAGACACAGCACAGCACAACACAACACAGTCCCCCACAGCACAGCACAACACAATAGAGCACAGCACAGCACAACACGCACAGCACAGCACAGCACAACACGGCACAGCACGGCACAGCACAGCACAGCACAGCACAACACAGCACAACACAACACAACACAACACAACACAACACAACACAGCACAGTACAGCACGGCACAGCACAACACAACACAGCACAACGCAACACAACGCAACACAACGCAACACAACACAACACAACACAACACAGCACAACACAACACAACACAGCACAACACAGCACAACACAACACAACACAACACAACACAATACAATACAACACAGCACGGCACAGCACAGCACAACACAGCACAGCACAGAACAGCACAGCACAACACAACACAGCACAACACAACACTACACAGCACAACACAACACAATACAGCACAACACAACACAACACTACACAGCACAACACAACACAATATAGCACAGCACAGCACAACACAGCACAGTACAGCACAACACAGCACAGCACAGCCCAACACAGCACAGCACAGCACAGCACAACACAGCACAACACAGCACAGCACAGCACAGCACAGCACAACACAGCACAGCACAGCACAACACAACACAACACAGCACAACGTAACACAACACAGCACAACGTAACACAACACAACACAGCACAGCACAGCACAGCACAACACAACACAATACAGCACAACACAATACAGCACAACACAATACAGCACAACACAACACAATACAGCACAACACAACACAACACCACACAGCACAACACAACACAATACAGCACAGCACAGCACAGCACAGCACAGCACAGCTCAGCACAGCATAACACAACACAACACAACACAACACAATACAACACAGCACAACACAACACAACACAGCACAGCACAGCAGAACACAACACAATACAGCACAACACAATACAGCACAACACAACACAATACAGCACAACACAACACAACACCACACAGCACAACACAACACAATACAGCACAGCACAGCACAGCACAGCACGGCTCAGCACAGCATAACACAACACCACACAGCACAACACAACACAACACAGCACAACACAGCACAACACAACACAACACAACACAGTACAGCACGGCACACCACAACACAATACAGCACAACGCAACACAACGCAACACAACACAGCACAACACAACACAACACAGCACAACACAACACAACACAACACAGCACAACACAGCACAACACAACACAACACAGCACAACACAACACAACACAACACAACACAATACAACACAGCACAGCACAGCACTGCACAACACAGCACAGCACAGCACTGCACAACACAGCACAGCACAGCACAACACAACACAGCACAGCACAGCACAGCACAGCACAGCACAACACAGCACAGCACAACACAACACAACACAACACAACACAACACAACACAGCACAGCACAACACTACACAGCACAACACAACACAATACAGCACAACACAACACAACACTACACAGCACAACACAACACAACACTACACAGCACAACACAAGACAATATAGCACAGCACAGCACAGCACAGCACAACACAGCACAGCACAGCCCAACACAGCACAGCACAGCATAGCAAAACACAGCACAGCACAGCACAGCACAACACAGCACAGCACAACACAACACAACACAACACAACACAACACAACACAGCACAACGTAACACAACACAACACAGCACAGCACAGCACAGCACAACACAGCACAGCACAACACAGCACAGCACAGCACAGCACAACACAACACAATACAGCACAACACAATACAGCACAACACAACACAATACAGCACAACACAACACAATACAGCACAGCACAGCACAGCACAGCACAGCTCAGCTCAGCACAGCATAACACAACACAACACAACACAGCACAGCACAGCACTACACAACACAACACAACACAATAGAGCACAGCACAGCACAACACATCACAACACAACACAACACAATAGAGCACAGCACAGCACAGCACAACACAAGACAACACAACACAACAGAGCACAGCACAGCACAGCACAACACAAGACAACACAACACAACAGAGCACAGCACAACACAGCACAACACAGGACAACACAACACAACTGAGCACAGCACAGCATAGCACAATACAACACAACACAGCACAACACAGCACAACACAACACAACACAACACAGCACAGCACAGCATAACACAACACAACACAGCACAACACAATACAACACAATGGAGCACAACACAATACAACACAATGGAGTGTGACTCTCGATTCTTGTAGTAGGAGTTAAAGATGAATACAGGGAGTTGATCTTAATTTATCATCTTCAGAGAAAATCTAAGTTGAGCAGGGTATGTCTTACAGAGACTTTATATACTAAGTAAGTCTAGTTGGACCCCTCTTCTTGTTCACTCTCTCCACTACCTGTCGGTTCTATGGCTAGCCTCCTTCTCAGCTCTGCTTCCTAAATTCTGGTGTAGCAGGGGTCGTGTCACGTGTGTTACACTGATGTTGGAATGTTCTAGAAACCTGTGTGTGAGTATGTGTGTATGTGTGTGTATGGTCACTAGGCATTGTTCGTATGCTATCTCGCTGACACACTACCTATATCATCCCCTGACTTGCTGCTTCCAGTGTATTGTCAACATTTCCTCAGTTACACTTGCAAGATCATTTCCCATTCCTAGGCTTGCCTGGTGCTCTGTCTGTTTATCTATCTATCTATCTATCATGTTCTCTATAATTAATTGTATTTATAATATGGAGTCCTAACATTGCTCGGTCATGCGCTGGAGGTCCTCCGACAGTAATTATCATTGATATATGCTAATCTATTAGTACATAATATTGATTATAATATTGTATACATATAATATTCATAGTAATTTGCAATGATCTAGTAATATTACATTTTAAACAAGTTGTATACATATTTGAATAAATGCACTAAAGGTAAACTGTTTAACTGTAATACAGTATGTACAAGGGTTATTGTAGTGAAATGCATACATGCAAGAAAAAAAAAAATGTTTAAAATTAAGATTATCGTAAAAGGTATTAATATTTCATTTAAAGATAATGCTACTGGTATGCCATACTTCTATATCATGGGTCATTCTTCTTTGTATATTATATATATATATATATATATATATATATATATATATATATATATATATATATATATATATATATATATATATATATATATATATATATATATATATATAATTAAGTCTAGTTGGACCCCTCTTCTTGTTCACTCTCTCCACTACCCCCACTAAATACTGACTTCAAATTTGTAATTCTTGCATGCATTCTGTGCATTGCGAACCGCAGTACTGCGAATACAATGCAGAAGATTATAAAGACAGTAGGTGCTCGGCTATACACATAATATGGGTTGAACATACTCAAACTCAAATCTTCCCAGGGCTTCATTGTTTCATTGATCAGTTGCATAGTTTCAAACTTAGGTGAAGTCAACTTAATACTTGTGCCCATGTTTAAGTCCATATCAGGCAGTGGGTGGAAATGTTTGTGTGTATGATTGAGGATGGCGTAGTGATTGATGGTGGATAAAGTAGACATGGCTGTTGTAAATACCGCACAGTAGTCTGGTGCTATGTATAATCCTGAGGCTGAAGTATGAAATGGTGGTATATCTGGACAGACTATGTGAACGGATGCGTTATGAGTGAAATAAACAAACTGTGAGTGTCCGATGCGTTGATGGTGTACAAGCTTATCTGGAGCAAAAGTGAAGTTGTAATGATTATGAATATTGTTATTTCTGATGATAGCCATTTCACAAGGGACTGTATCAGTAGGCTGAAACGTGAAAATGTACGCAGGACAAAGATGAACACCATGTAAGGATGTGTGGCACTTTCGTTCAATCGTTGATTCACTTGCGAAAGTGACAGTGTTCCGTCTCTTGGAGACCATGATGAGTTCGGTGTCTGTGTTGATGTTGATGATGACCAAAGTGTTGTTATTTTTAGAGGGGAAGGGGTGTATTTGGTATACTGTGAACAGTTCTTAAGTTATGAATGGTACATGAACTACTACTGATGTTGGTGTTAGTGTTGCTTCTAAATATGGATAATATTGCATGAATTTCCTACTTCGGAACAAAGGCTTCAATTTATGTTTATGTATGCCTTGACTAATTATCTGACGTAGCTCATGAACTGGGAGTAAGTCAATTGTGATCTTGCCATCCCCAGCATTCGAAATTCCTTGCATAAGTGCCCTGTAACGAACTCTAGTATTGTCTAATTGTAGTAGAATTGTGTCAATATGTTCTGTGATGATGGAGAAGTGTTGGAAAAGTGTTATGTTACCTTCCATTTCATTTATTTTATCTACACTTTCGAGAGCTATGTTTTCTGCCTTTTTCAGATTTTTCACAATTGTCTTCATTGCTGAGTTATGTCCTGTGATGAATTTATCTTGGTATGTTAGTACCTGACCTATTTTATTAAATTTGTTGTTTATTTCTTTAAGGTCATCCTCTGTAGCCAATCCAAAGATGTTCCCAAGAACTGCGCCACCCAGGTCGAACATACCGCGCTTTTGGCGAGTACGTGTGATGTTCCTGTCGCTCAGTACCTCCGTTCCATAAGATGGGAGATCTTGGATCATGATGAGCATAGTTAACTTTGCCTGTTCTATTTTCCATTTCTCTAACTTCACTCTTTCATTCACTTCTTTTGTGTTATGTGCTTGTGAAACATAGCCTCCTATCATGAAGTCCAGGGTTCGCATTGGTTTCGCGATATTTTCTAGATAAGAAGGTAATTCATACAAGTAATCCAGACTTATTTCAGTACTCATGACGTCTTTTATGATTGAAGTCGTGGCCGTTGGAGCTATGAGGCATCCTTGTCGTACTATGTGTTGGGGGTCTAAGTGCGCATATCCTCTTGCTATGTAGAGGAGAATCCATAGCATAAGTCCCTTCATCGCTACCTACCGAAAAAAAAATCTATTAATTTCCTAATATGGTCATGCTTTGGTCGATGATAGTGATGATGTGCGTTACGGTTGATTGTTATTTCATTTATAGAAGGAGATTAAATCGATATTTAATTCTCGTAAATGATGTACTGTTGATTGTTTGGTATATGACCTTAATTTCTTTTTGTAATCATTGTTGTGTTCTTGCTTGGTTTCTTGAGTTACGTTCGCCTGTTCGGTTGTATCCGATGCTGAATAATTATTGGATAGTTCCCTTGAAACTCGTTTTAAGTGGTCAATATGAACTTGTTTCTCTTCGCCACTTGACAGTGACTTAATTAAAACTTTGTTTGCTTTTATGTTAAGTACTCTGTATGGGCCCTCAAATTTTGGGGATAATTTATTGTCTCTCGTATGAATGATACCATAAACAATGTCTCCTAAGCTGATAGGTGAATCTCTTGCCTTCTTGTTATATGCCTCCGTCATTTCTTCCTTGGACATCTTTTGACTCTTTTGTGTATGTCCTGGAATTCACGTAAACGGAGTTTAGAGTAATCATCGTAATTGTATATGGGCAGACTGTCACCTTCTAGGAGCTCATATGGTAGTTTTTTATCTGTCCCATATATAATGAAATGTGGTGTGTCACCTATGGATTTATTTATAGATCCATTAATTGAGGCTTTTACTCTGGGAATCCAATCATCCCAGCTTGCATAATTTTCATTGAGAATACTTCGTATGTCGTAGCACATCTAATACTTTTTTGTTTTGTCTCTTGTTACGGAACAGAGAAAGATAATGTACACTTTAAGTGAGAATACTAAAAATCACTACTGTCCCGTAAAGTTCCAGGTTCAAAACAAAAGAGTTAGGTAAAATTACAAGTTAAAGTTTAATGCTTAAACTAACAACAAAACATTCAGGACTCATAAGGATAATGTAATGGCAAATAAACAGGTTAAATATATGGTTAACTGCAATAGCCTCTGTTAACACGAAATTAGCGAGAGTAAATTTATCTAAGTCAGCCCTGATAAAATGAAAATACACCAGGTAATGCTCAGTTAATGCAAGATAAATTATTACAGATACAAACTATTATCAAAAATGACTGACATAAAACCCAACATCAATCAAAAACCTCACTAGGCCTAAGAATTAACCTTATGCTACACAGTACAAGAAAAAATGCAACAACAATTATACTCAAATTACACACAGCTGCCAGATGTTTGGAGATTTCTTGAGCACTCACAATAATAATATCTGTACAGGGGAGGACAGAGATGTGAACAAAATGAGGAGCAGATCTAAGTGGCAATAATGTAGAGACTGAGCTCATTATATAGGGGCCAGCAGAGCTTGATACAACTTGTAAGAAGGACGCGCAAATGAAGCCATGGGGACAAAGAGTTGACAATCCCGCTCTGAATAACAGAGAGAACGACTTTATTATAACGGTAGAAGGGGGGAACTGAGGCAGAACACGCTCGTGATCAAACATGCAGCAACTGTGCGTTAAAATTACACAAAGCATGATGAAATCATAGGCTATGTAACACCTCCCCACAAAGAAAAAGAAATTTACAAAGGAAATTTCTTATTACTCTAAAACAATCTGTCTAAAGTCTAGATAAGCAATCTGCAATAACATTTTCTTTCCCCTTGACATGTTGTATGTCTAATGAATACTCCTGAAGAAGTAGACTCCATCTTGTCAATCTCTGATTTTTATCTTTAAACTTACTAAGGAATTTCAGTGGGTTGTGATCGGTATAAATGACTATGGGGTCAAAACCAGAACACAAATAAAATGAAAAATGCTGTAAACCCAAAATCAAGGCCAAAAGCTCTTTCTCAATAGTTGAGTAGTTCTTTTGAGGTGGAGTGAACTTCATACTGTAATAAGATACAGGATGTTCAATACATGAGATCTCCCTAGCACGTTCAGTCATAGGTACTTGCCAGTATCCCTTTAACAAATCAAACTTACTTATGTACCTAGCCTTTCCGATCTTGTCTATGCAATCTTCCACGCGAGGGAGAGGGTAAGTGTCTGTTTTGGTTATCTGATTAACACGTCTGTGGTCAATGCAAAGCCGCTGTGACCCACCTGGCTTAGGGACTAGAGTGACAGGAGAACTCCACTCGCTCTGACAGGGCTCAATCATCATGTGGTCTAACAGGTAGCCAAGCTCCTTCTGGATCAGAGGAACTTTCACTGGGTTCACACGGTAAAGAGGCAATTTAATTGGCTTTGCGTCTCCAACATCGACATCATGCATCAACACAGTGGTTCTTCCTGGAGTGGCACGGAACACTTGCGGGTACTCCTGCAGTAATGCCGAAAACTCCTGCCTCTCCTCGGGAGGTAGATGAGAAAGCTTAGTCTGGAGATCATTCATGATATCAGGATTCTTCCCCAAACTATCACTCAGGCTCACACTGCATGGGAGAGCTTCACTTGCAGACTCGGGTGGAACAGCTACAGTGCAGACCGGATAATTCTCATCCTGCCTGCGATACAACTTTAGCATGTTGATGTGACACAGTTGCTTGCTCTTTCCACGATCTGGTGTGGCGATGACATAGTTGACATCACTGAGCTTCCTCTCCACGAAATAAGGACCACTAAACTTGGCTTGAAGAGGTTGCCCATGAACTGGTAGCAGAATCAAAACCTGATCTCCTGGCTGAAACTGGCGTAACCTGGACTTCTTATCATACCAAGTCTTCATCTTCTCCTGAGCAGCTCCTAAATTCTCTCTCGCCAGCTGTAAAGCAGTGGACAGCCGTTCTTTGAACTTCATCACATACTCCAGCAGGTTGACGTCATCTTCCTCCGACAGCCAGCATTCCTTGAGTAACTTAAGGGGTCCTCTTACTTCATGGCCAAACAGTAGTTCAAAAGGTGAGAAGCCCAGTGATTCATTTGGAGATTCTCTTGCGGCAAATACAACAAATGGAAGACCTTTGTCCCAGTCTTTCTGATGTTCCAAACAGTATTTCTTGAGCATCGATTTGAGTGTTTGATGATATCTCTCCAACGCTCCTTGGGTCTGGGGATGGTAAGCTGAAGACGTGATCTGGGTGATGCCCAACTCTTTCAGAGACTGCTTGAAAACATTTGACATGAAATTACTTCCCCGGTCTGACTGTACCTCCTTGTGCAGACCAAACTTTGTGAAGAACCCTAGCATTTCCTTAACCACGTTCTTTGCTGAGATATTTCTAAGTGGAATGGCTTCAGGATAACGAGCAGCCATATCAATCAGGGTCAACACATAAGAAAATCCTAAAGAAGTCTTAGGAAGAGGGCCCACAATATCCACCAACACACGGGTGAAAGGCACCTCAAAAGGAGGAATGGGAACTAGAGGTGCAACCTTTTCGGTCTGATTACACTTCCCCACAACTTGACAGGTGTGACAAGACTTACAATACCAGGAAACATCCCTGAAGATACCTGGCCAGTAGAAGTGTTTCAATATGCGTGCCACAGTCTTCCTCACTCCAAGGTGTCCTGCCAAACTGGAATCATGAGCCACTCTAATGATATCCTGCCTACAAACACGAGGGATGACAACCTGATGTACAACCTCCCATTCACAGTTGGTTGATGTTGTTGGGGGTCTCCACTTCCTCATAAGTACTCCTGACTTTACATAATAACAAGTAGAAGCACCGGCTGACTCTTCTTCACTGTAAGCAGAGTTAGCTAGACCTTTCAACTCAGGGTCAGCAACCTGCAACTCAACCAACTCTTGACGAGACAAATTATCAACACTACGGGGTACTGCCTCATCTGGTGAGTGGTCCAAATTAGCAAGAAAAGTGTCAGCTAGGATAACATCATCATCATCATTATCCTCTAAATCACCAGTAACTTTAGACTTAGCCCTAGTGACAGCACATGCAGGGAACACATCAGGGACATCACAATCCTGGGACGCAGCCACTGGCTCACTAGACAACTGAGGAGCTGGACACACTTGACTTCCACCAATATCATTTCCAAGTAAGAAAGTTACACCTGACATTGGGAGTGTCTCAACCAACCCAACCATAACGGAACCATTAACAAAACCAGACTCTAAATTCACTCTGCACAGAGGGACAGAGAAGTAATTATTCCCTACACCTTGTAAGATTACAGTTTCATCAGAGGAATTAACATTAGAGCCTAGAACACTGGTCAGCATAAGGGATTGGCAAGCACCTGTATCACGATATATTTTAACTGATTTCCTGTCATTACTGTCCAGAGGACTGACAAAACCATCAGACAGGAAATTAGCACATGAACTCTTGAGAGTTTCACCCACGTTACTGCTCAAAAGAGGAGCTCCATCATGAGAATTTAAGTTACCCCTCAAAGCAGGTTCAGTTAACTCAGTTAAAGAATTCTGGGAACTCTCAAGAGTGGACACTAGACCAATTGACTGAATATTTAAAGACTCCTTTTTGTTCACATCACGCTGTCTCCTGAAACATCTCTCCGTAGTATGACCAAGCTTACTACCATAAGTACATTTACTCTTTTCTGAAATCTAGAGGTGAAGCTGGTATTTACTTCCTGAGAAACATCATCCTTATTCTCTTTCCTGTTACCTGTACTCTGAGTAGAGGCAACGTACTTACTCTCAGCTTTCCCTTTTTCTCTAGAATATCTCTTGTGAGTGAGAACATACTCATCAGCTAAAACTGCAGCATCAGACAAATTATCTATTCTTTTCTCATCAAGATATAGGCTTACATCTTTACTAATACACCTTTTGAAGTCCTCCAGCAAAATCATCTGCTTAAATCTACCAAAATCAGAATCCACATTCTTAGAATTTAACCACTGCTCTAACAGATCTTCTTTGATTTTTGCTTACTCAACATGGGATTGCTTATCTTGCTTGTAAGTTGTCCTAAATTTTACTCTATAAGCTTCAGGAACAAGCTCATAGGCCTTAAGAATCAAGCTCTTAACTACATCATAATTATCAGATTGATCCTGAGGCAAAGATGCATAAGTTACTTGAGCTTTACCGGTGAGAACAGTTTGAAGGAGTACTGGCCAATACTTTTTAGGCCAATTAAAACCTGTAGCTACCCTCTCAAACAACTGAAAATACTTTGTTAAATCAGATTCATTAAAAGGAGGGACAAGTTTAACATTTTTAGCCACATCAAAATCATCAGAGCTAGATGATCCAGTTCCACCTTGTTTCATGCGATACTCATGGTCTGCCTGAATCCTAGCAATTTCAACTTGTGCCTCAGCCTCTTTAGAACGGGCCTGAAATTCAGCCTCCTTAGCACGAGACTCCTGCAGGGCTAGCTGTAACTTAGCTAATTCAACCTGCGTTTGCTCATTTCGAGGAGTTACATTAAACAAGCTTTCATTAATCATGTCAACAATTTGATCTTTAGAATGATGAGAGCGAACAGCAATTCCCAATTGTTGAGCAACAAGCTTAAGTTCATTCTTTGTTCTGTTTTCTACATCACACACTGTTTGCACATTTGACAAAAAATCTTTGGCTTCATCAAGTGTAGTAATAGTAGACATAATTAATAAGTAACAGTCACAAAATATCAAGCAATATCCTTATGATAATATCCTGAATATCCTGATAAGAGGTCGCCAAATTTATGTTACGGAACAGAGAAAGATAATGTACACTTTAAGTGAGAATACTAAAAATCACTACTGTCCCGTAAAGTTCCAGGTTCAAAACAAAAGAGTTAGGTAAAATTACAAGTTAAAGTTTAATGCTTAAACTAACAACAAAACATTCAGGACTCATAAGGATAATGTAATGGCAAATAAACAGGTTAAATATATGGTTAACTGCAATAGCCTCTGTTAACACGAAATTAGCGAGAGTAAATTATCTAAGTCAGCCCTGATAAAATGAAAATACACCAGGTAATGCTCAGTTAATGCAAGATAAATTATTACAGATACAAACTATTATCAAAAATGACTGACATAAAACCCAACATCAATCAAAAACCTCACTAGGCCTAAGAATTAACCTTATGCTACACAGTACAAGAAAAAATGCAACAACACTTATACTCAAATTACACACAGCTGCTAGATGTTTGGAGATTTCTTGAGCACTCACAATAATAATATCTGTACAGGGGAGGACAGAGATGTGAACAAAATGAGGAGCAGATCTAAGTGGCAATAATGTAGAGACTGAGCTCATTATATAGGGGCCAGCAGAGCTTGATACAACTTGTAAGAAGGACGCGCAAATGAAGCCATGGGGACAAAGAGTTGACAATCCCGCTCTGAATAACAGAGAGAACGACTTACTGTACTATAACGGTAGAAGGGGGGAACTGAGGCAGAACACGCTCGTGATCAAACATGCAGCAACTGTGCGTTAAAATTACACAAAGGATGATGAAATCATAGGCTATGTAACACTCTCTACTAACCCATTAGATGCTGGGTGATAGGCTAAAACGTTAACCTTTTTGATGTTGTATTGTTTACATATTTCTTGTAAGATATCAGAATTAAATTCTCCTCCATTATCACTTATTAGTACCTTTGGGGGTAGTAAAGCAACATATTATATTATCTTTTATTGCCTTTGCTACTGTCTCTGCTGTTTTATCTTTAATTAGAGCTAAAATGACATAACGGGAAAAATGATCCGTTGCTACGAATAGGTATTGGTTATTATTGTATGATAATGGCATCTTAAGTAAATCAACAGCAACAACGTCCCATGGTTGATGTGGTACAGGGTAATTACCCATCGGTGCTGGTGTGATTGGGTATCCTTTGTGTTTTGCACATGATTCGCATCTGTCTATGTGATTGTTTATATTTTTTCGTAATGAAGGCCATTAATATAACAGCTGGGCTTGTTTGAATGTCTTATCCTTTCCAGGATGTCCTGCATGTGGGCTATCGTGTATCGTTCGTAATACCTGGGGTGTCTTGTCATTAGGTATTACAAACTGGTTAGTATTTCTTTGGCGTTTTGGTTGTTTTGGGTTGATCTTGTATAATGTATTATTGACCAATGTGAATTGTTCGAGTGGTACATGCAGTTTGGGTAATTGTATGTCATCTCCACTTTCTAACTTGTATATAACTTTAGACCATATAGGGTCAAGTCTTTGTGCTTTTGCGATATCATCGTGGTTTGGGATATTTCCTTTGAGATCCAATGCCGCGACCTGAATTGTGTTCGGGTTCCTAGATAATGCGTCAGCTACTATGTTCATTTTACCTTGCATATAATGAATTTGTACATTGTAGTTTTCAGCTGTACATTTCCATCTTGCTCTCCTCCCAGAAGGGAGTTTTTCTTTAAACATACCCGCTAGTGGTTTATGATCGGTGAATAAGTGGATTTCGTAACCATATACCAAATCTCGAAACTTTTGTAATGCAAAAACCACTGCAAGTGCCTCTAAGTCTGTAGTGCAATAATTTTTCTCTGCACCTTTTGTTTGTCTGCTGGCAAATGCAACTGGTTGATTCTTTCCTTTTTTTTTTTTTTCTGCATCAGTACAGCCCCTAATCCTTTAACTGATGCGTCTGTACAAATAAGAAATGATTTTGTGTAATCTGGATATGCTAAACAAGGTGCATTTGTTAGTTTAATTTGTAGATTGTTAAATGTCTTTTTTTGTTCTTCTTCCCATTGGAATATAGCATCTTTTTTGAGTAGTTGGAATAGAGGAAAGGCTATATGAGAGAATTGTGGTACGAATGACCTATAGTACCCAGCTAGACCTAAAAATTGTCTAACTTCGTCAGTCGTAGTGGGTTCAGGAATATCTCTCACTGCCTGTATTTTGTCATCAGTGGTCTGAATACCATTAGAACTTAATTTGTGGCCTAAGAAATTTATTTCCTTAAAGCAAAATTTGCATTTAGAAAGCTTAATTTTTAAACCAGCATCACTAAGCATTTGTAAGAGTAAGTCTAATATCTTGAGATGATCAGTAATATTTTTCGTTGCGATTATAATATCGTCAAGATAAACAAATATTCCTTGTCCTAAAATTCCGGACAATACGTAATTCATAAGATGCTGGAATGTGCCTGGGGCTGTCCTCAGTCCCATCGGCATCCTTGTATATTGGTAATGGCCTCTATTTATGGAAAAGGCAGTGTATTTACGTGACTCCTCTTCAACCGGTATTTGATAATAGCCATTTAGTAGATCGATTGTTGAGAATATATTATTTTCCGGTCCAATATTCTGTAGAACGTCGCTTAGCAATGGCATGGGAAATCGGTCTGGGATTGTGTGATTGTTTAGTTTATGGTAATCTACTACCGCACGCATTTCTCCATTTCGTTTGGGCACAAAGAATAATGGGGCATTCCACGGGGAGACTGAAGGTTCAATAATTCCAAGTTTTAACATTTCATCGACATACTGATTTGCAAGTGTAAGTTGGGAGTGTGGGATGCGGTAGGCTGGTACGAAAATTGGTGGTGTTTCTGGGTGCACATTAATCATGTGATTAATCAGGTTAGTACACCCTAATTGTTCTCCGGGTAATGCTACGGTGTCCCTGTGTGTTTCCAGCAGGGTTAACAAATCATTTTCTTCATCAAATTCACCTGAGTGAATTAAATTCTCTTTTATGCTTTCTCTGTCCGTAGATTTTATCTCACTTGTCACTCCAGCTATACAGTAACTATTTCCTTCACAGGGGCGGGACATTTTTCAAAATTAACTATGCAAGTCCTTTTTTTCAACTGAACTTCCCCATTCATGTGATTAATTATGAATATCTGAGTTTGCCCTTCGTCGTTCATCTGACATAATGCGTTTTCTACTGACAATCCCTTTACATAATTCTTCTAAGAAAAGAACAGTACTATTCCGTAATTTGCTCTTTATGGTAACTTTCATGTAGGAATTAGGTGGTATAACTAAATCATTGGTGAGATGGGCTGGAAAAACTGATAAGTCAGTACTGTTATCTGGGTCACTAATTCTGGAGGCTGGGGCTGGTGGTGGGAGTGGATCTATACACTCATCTGTTTGTGTATGTTTGTTTAAGCCTTTAATATTACCAATTCTTTTTGGTTCTCCTTTACTAATCGGTGAGTGTTCTGATGGTATTTCCTCTATGAATTCATTGTCAAAGTCTATTCCATTCATTTGTGGGAGTAAAGTTATGTTCTCGGCTCTAATGCATCTTAAGCCCAGTAACATATGAGCTTTAATTGCTAAGTTTTCAACGATATAGAAAAATGCAGAGAATGGTCTTGTAGTCTCTGTGAAACTGATATTTAACCTTATCATACCTTTTACTGTAATTTTTTTTTTCCATCTACCATATATAAATCTAAATCAGCTTCTTCCAGAAAAGTTACTTTCTTCTTATTATTAAGAATTCTATTTATTTCTTCATGTGTTATTAAGTTCACTGGAGAGCCTGTGTCTAAAAATAAAAAAAGTAGGAGTTAAAGATGAATACGGGGAGTTGATCTTAATTTATTATCTTCAGAGAAAATCTAAGTTGAGCAGGGTATGTCTTACAGAGACTTTATATACTAAGTAAGTCTAGTTGGACCCCTCTTCTTGTTCACTCTCTCCACTACCTGTCGGTTCTATGGCTAGCCTCCTTCTCAGCTCTGCTTCCTAAATTCTGGTGTAGCAGGGGTCGTGTCACGTGTGTTACACAGTTCTTGGAATGTTCTAGAAACCTGTGTGTGAGTATGTGTGTATGTGTGTGTATGGTCACTAGGCATTGTTCGTATGCTATCTCGCTGACACACTACCTATATCATCCCCTGACTTTCTGCTTCCAGTGTATTGTCAACATTTCCTCAGTTACACTTGCAAGATCATTTCCCGTTCCCAGGCTTGCCTGGTGCTCTGTCTATTTATCTGTCTATCTATCTATCTATCTATCTATCATGTTTTCTTTAATTAATTGTATTAATAATATGGAGTCCTAACAGGAGCACAACACAACACAACACAAGACAACAGAACACAGCACAACACAACACAACACAACACAACACAACAGAGCACAGCATAACACAGCACAGCACAGCACAACACAGTACAACACATCACAACACAACACAACACAACACATCACAACACAACACAACACAACACATCACAACACAACACAACACAACACAACACGAGCACAGCACAACATAACACACACAGCACAACAGAGCAAAGTACAACACAACACACCACAGCACAGTACAGCACAACACAACACAACACAGCACAGCACAACAGGGCACAGCACAATACAACACAACACAGCACAGCACAACACAACACAACACAACACAGCACAGCACAGCACAACACAACACAACACAACACAGCACAGCACAACACAGCACAGCACAGCACAGCACAGCACAGCACAACACAACACAGCACAGCACAACAGGGCACAGAACAACAGGGCACAGCACAACACAACACAACACAAAACAGCACAACACAACACAACACAACAGTGCATAGCACAACACAACAGAGCACAGCACAGCACAACACAACACAACACAACACAACAGAGCACAACACAACACAACAGAGCACAACACAACACAACACAATAGATCACAACACCACACAACACAACAGAGCACAGCACAACACAGTACAACACAACACGAGCACAGCACAACATAACACACACAACACAACAGAGCACAGTACAACACAAAACAACAGGGCACAGCACAATACAACACAACACAGCACAGCACAACACAACACAACACAACACAGCACAGCACAGCACAACACAACACAACACAACACAGCACAGCACAACACAGCACAGCACAGCACAGCACAGCACAGCACAACACAACACAGCACAGCACAACAGGGCACAGAACAACAGGGCACAGCACAACACAACACAACACAAAACAGCACAACACAACACAACACAACAGTGCATAGCACAACACAACAGAGCACAGCACAGCACAACACAACACAACACAACACAACAGAGCACAACACAACACAACAGAGCACAACACAACACAACACAATAGATCACAACACCACACAACACAACAGAGCACAGCACAACACAGTACAACACAACACGAGCACAGCACAACATAACACACACAACACAACAGAGCACAGTACAACACAAAACAACAGAGCACAGCACAACACAACACAACAGAGCACAGCACAACACAGCACAACACAACACAACACAACACAGCACAGCACAGCACAGCACAGCACAACACAACACAGTACAACAGAGCACAGCACAACACAACACAACACAACACAACACAACACAACACAGCACAGCAGAGCACAGCACAACACAACACAACACAACACAACACAACACAACACAACACAACAGAGCACAGCACAACACAACACAACACAACAGAGCACAGCACAACGCAACACGATACATTAGAGCACAACACAGCACAGCACAACAGCACAGCATAGCACAGCACAGCACAGCACAGCACAGCACAGCACAACACAGCACAGCACAGCACAGCACAACACAGCACAGCACAGCACAGCACAGCACAACACAGCACAACACAACAGCACAACACAACACAACACAACAGCACAACACAACACAACAGCACAACACAACACAACAGCACAACACAACACAACACAACAGAGCTCAGCACAACACTACACAACACAACACAACACAACAGAGCACAGCACAACACAGCACAGCACAGCATAGCACAACACAATAGAGCACAGCACAGCACTGCTCAACACTACACAGCACAGCACAGCACTGCTCAACACTACACAGCACAGCACAACAGAACAGAACACAGCACAACACAACACAGCACAGCACAACACAACAGTACAGCACAGAACGGCTGAACACAACTCAACGCAACACAGTACAGCACAGAACAACACAGCATAACACAGCACAGCACAGTAACACCTCCTGCCGTCCCCTTAACCCCATTCTCAGGCAGCACTGAAACAACTAAAAACCCAACAATAATATTAGTCAGCAGATATTGAGTCACCCGGAAACCAGAGCTGGTGAATTAGCAGTGAAAGGAAGATGAAAGAGGGAAAGGCAAGCGAAAGAATAAAAGAGTGATTGAGAGTGGAGATGGATCAAAGGGAGGTGGAGGTTCTTTGTTATGGAGGAGAAAGAGGAGGACGAGGAAGGAAGGGAGGAAGGAAGGAAAGAAGGAAGGAAGAGGAGGGAGAGGTAGAGGAGGAAAAGGAGTAAGAGTAGGAGGAGAAACAGGAAGAATCAGAAGAGGAGGAGGAAAGGTAGATACAGGAGGAAGACTGCAACGATGATTGGGGAGAATGATAATAATAAAAGTAATAATGATAATAATAATAATAATAATAATAACAACAACAACAACTAAAGGGACGCTTAGTGGAGCGCATCTCTGCTTTCCGATAAGGGCAACGTAATTTCCAAACCACTCTTCATAATGGGTTAGGTTTTCTCATTATTGATTAGGATTCCGCAAGAAGTGTTTTCCGGATCCAGAGTCTGTAATACGAGCCGGATCGGTTCCAGAAGTTAATTGATCGTTCCCTGGGACATGGGCTATCTACCCACCATATTTGGTCCAAGTTTCTCTCTTAGTTTTTGAGTAATCCTGCTAACAGACAAACAAACATCGGTCCATTGTTCCCTGGGACATGGGCTATCTACTCAGCAAATTTGGTCCAAATCTCATTTAGTTTTTGAATAATCCTGCTAACAGACAAACAAATGAATAAACATGGATGAAAACATCCTCTCCTTGTCGGAGAGAATAATATTATTAGTAGTAATAGTAGTAGTAGTAACCCAGACCGACGTGCCAAAGCAGACAAAGAGTGGATGTGCAAGCAAGGGAGGCGATGGACAGAGGTGGACAGATATGAGGCACGCTGATGGACGGATAATAAGAGACAGACAAATGAACGGATGGGCAGAGGGACAGACTGACAGGCAGATTGATAAAGGACGGACTGACGGGAAACGTAACAGGAAGACATAATGACAGGCGGAGATAAAGTGAGGGTTGGGGCAGATGATGGATAGAGGACAGACAGGCAGACAGACGATCACAGAAAGGCAGTCGAACAAGGCGCCAGTATAACCAGGTCTATGTGAGGCAAGCACAGATAAATACTCATACGTGCAGACATATACAGTATAGATAATGACACAGGAAGAGAGAGAGAGATTGACAAACTGATAGACTGGTAAAGGAACAGATGGTAAGATGTGAACAGACGTAACTTAATGGCAAATAAGTAAACAGACATGAATGTGACACAGACACATACGAAACAGACACACAGCTCACAAGACAAAGACTCTAGACACTGTAAGATACAAATGGGTAAAAGTCAATTGAAAACAGAGACAGAGGGACAGACACACAGACATCTCCAATTACCCGTATAACGAAATAACGAATAGCGGAATAACAGGGAAACTCGATAACGAAGAAAGCGGTGAATGGGAGAAAACAAGTATATGAGAACGAGGGACTTATAAAAAATCGCTAATTACTCGGAAACTAATGGAGACGGAGCCAGGGCGAGACGGGGAAGTGATACGAGACGATGATGATAGAGAGATAGAGAGAGAGAGAGAGAGAGAGAGAGAGAATGGTGCAAGGGAAAGAAGAGGGGAGATGGGGGAAAAGGAGGAGGGTGGGAAGTAGAGGACAAGGAGGGTGGGAAATGGAGGAGAAGGAGACGGAGGCCATGAAGTATGTCTAGCGTTTGTAAGAATAAAATTAGTAGGCCTGACCTCCCTGAAAAGGCTATGGCTATTTGCATCCCTTTCAGCGAGAGATCTTTTCTAAGGTGAATGAAATAGCCCGTCGGTAACGAGAATACTCTAGAAAAAAGACGTCATCAAGCTGCCACCGTGCCTTGCCTCTGGAAATGAAGAAATAAATGAAGTGTGCGCTGAAATCATTTTCGTTCTCAAATTGATTAAAATGTCAAGTATTACTCAGACACCTGGTTTTACTCTCCGATAAGAATTTAATATTAATACTGTAGATAATTCGATTAACAGATTGATTGATAACCTGAGCAATCGGGAAGATAGACTACTGTAGGTTGATGAATTTTTGCTTCCGTTTATATGCAAGGTTGGGTAGAATTTATATTAACAGGTAGACATTCATCGCTTGATAGCTAGTTCAACAGATGGACATACTGTTGATTGGTGGATGGTCGTTTGGGATGGCGATGATGTGGCTAATGTTGACGATATTAATGTGCGATAAAGAAGATCATAATTGAAGTGGTGATGGAGTGGATGATAGAGAAGGTGGTGGTGATATTGTCTCTACGATTGATGGTGATATTGATGAAAGTGAAGCTGGCGATGAACTGATCAAGATGGACAGGATGGTGGTGACAGTGAACCTGAATATGAAGTTGATAATGAAAATGAAGGTATTGGTAATGGTGATGATGGATGATAACGGTGAAAATGATGATGATATAGATAATAATGTTGATGACAGTAAATGCAATAATGGTGATGATGCTGAGGCTGACAATGGTGACGATGTTATGATAATGAGCGTCATAATAGGTTGAATGATGTTAGTGATGAAGATGGTTATAATGGAAAAGATAATGGGTGAAATCTTGACCCAATCAGGGACGGTGCTTCCCTTGACAGTCCTCCGATTGGGTGAAACTAGAGAGAGAGAGAGAGAGAATGTAGTCACAGTAGAGAGACGTGTGCACATTTGCTCCCTAAACTCGGTGCACACATCGAGGAGACAATCTGACATCCCAGGAAATGAGTAGGCCTATTGCAAAATGCTCAGTGATTCCACTCTACGTGTAAGCCTGCTTTCATGAGGATCAGCTATATTGAATGTTTGTGATATTTCCCTGTCAATATTGCTGCCGGAAGATATGTAGATAATAAAATATTAATCTTTGGGGAATATCCAGAGCATTATTTGTCATTTCGGTTATCCTGGGAGCCCTCCAGCGCCATACTTTTTGCAGACTAGTGTACAGTGGATGTCTCCTGTGTTAAATGAACTTTCTTTTATTATTACCAGACCCGATCACTGAGCATGGATTCATAAACTATACCTGTGTAACGTCCAGAATGACTTCCTTGTGACTGAAGTATGCGATATGCTTGTAAACTGTTGAGTGTGTTGTAGTATTAAATGGATACAGTAACGTTTGATTGGTGCCAGAAATGTAGATGAAGGAACCATCGTTGATTGCTGTTTGTAATTCTTGCGACGACGACAGTAATATTGTACTCATTAACTATACTACTACTACTACTACTACTACTACTACTACTAATAATAATAATAATAATAATAATAATCACCCATTGGTGAATTATATTGTAAAGATCTAAACCAACCTTCCTAATACAGTTCACCATTTGGAGTTGTAATGTGAAGGTTAACACTAACCCTCATATTACAATCCGTTGGCCCCAAGCACGCCAACGGCTGTGGTTACCAACCATCTACTATTACTATTATTATTTTATTTTTTTATTTATTGATATTACACTGTAAATAAAGACATTAAACTATTGGAGTCGCTGGTCTATGCGACTCCCTACCACTGTTGCTTCGTAATCCATACCGCCAGAGAGACAGGCCTGAGGGCTGATGATCTTGTGCCCCTGAGACATAGCAGAGCAGACCTCACGAGGGAGAATGAGAGTCGACATCTCATCCAGACCATAACAGAACTCTGCGGTTGACGTTTCTTCTCAGAAAGAACCTCTGCCAGTCTCAAATAGAATCTCACAGCCTCTGGACCCATCCTACTTGATGTCGTGAACACAAGGGGAGTGAATCGACCGTGGTTCACATGTTGGATCCTTTCTTGATAATTTCTATTTTTTTCTTGTTCATTCCTCTTGTGTGCAGCTTCGAGAGACAGTTCACGATGACATGCTGCCATGAGATCGAATATCCTGATGTCAAAGAACGCCCTCTGCTCACGTGTCCAGAAACCTTGAGCACTGACATCCACTCTTACATCATTTGATGTGTTTGATGTTCTGTGGGTGAAGTGCTCGCCACCCAGGGGTAGCAGAGCTGGCTCAATCGTGACATCATGGCATATTTCCTGCAGCATTTTGGCAGTGAGGTCGCGTACTTCATCGTGTCGGATGCAAACAAAGCCTCCCTTCTTGCATACCATTGCATGGTCTGCATCAAAGGTAGTGCCACAGGCACAGTGTTTAGGTAGGTTCTCTATTGGCCACCCATATCTCAAGGCTGTGGCGTCAATAAATTCTTGTTTGTTGAAGTGGAAGCCTTTTGCCTTGAGAGGCAGGGTTGTGAGACAGTTCGATGCCCCAACCTCCTGTGCAATTTCAACTCTTCTGCACTGGTCTAGTGTTAGATGTTCGATTATGTGCTGCAGCTGGTCTTTTTGTCTTGCTTCACGCTCCTTGCTTATCTGTGTCTCTATGTCTTTCTGCCTTTGGTGGTCGATTTCACTCGCCTCAGCCTGGGCGCAGATCTTCTGTGACAAGGATTCGGTGAGCCTGAGTGAATTTCTGTGTTCATAGCTTGCACGGCTACTGGATTTGTAATGCCAAGGCCTCCCGTCCTGGGTGGTAGTGCTAGAAGGTCCCTCTCTTCTGGTGTGGGGATGTGGCCATTGGTTAGAGATGGAAGGAATGAATCCCTGATTGCATCCTCCAGTGGTTGTAGCAGCAACTCGATGACTTGTATAGTCCTCATCACGGAGGTCCACTTGTGCTTTACACCATAGGTAAATACGCTGTATGCTGCATGGAGTTCTGTTTTTACGTGGCTGGATAGTGTATGAATTTCTTCTACCCATGTCTTTACCTTATCACTCACATATTTGTCTTTGAATTCCTTAGTTCCAATCACAGCCCCTAGATGCCTCTGACGTTCCTTGGTCACTATCACGTTTGTGCCTCTAAATGCTTCTTGTGCATCTTGATAGTAAGCTGGTTTCACGATCAAGATGGACTTACTTACATTAGGGTAGTAACCTATTTCAGGGCCATGAGATGTTACAAGGTCCCACCATTTCCTCACATCCTCAATCTTGCCAGCACCCGTGAGATCATCTGCATAGGCTACCTGTTTTACATTGGTGGCCTCGAATTTGATCTGTTGTTGCAGCACTGTCATCGCCAGGGCGTACATAGCCATGGCAACGGGGTCTCCCTGGGTAGTTCCTTCTGTGGACTGGATTACACCGACATCGTGAGCCGCTGTCTTACCCACAATGTAGAGGTCTGCTGGTTCTTTGTAGGTGTTTTCCACATACTGGGCAAATGCTGGGCATTTAACCTTGATATTGTGCAGCATTGCCTCCCGGTTGATGGAGTTAAATGCATTTGAGGCATCAACTAATAATACTGCCTGACAGTCCTCTTCCCCAAATATTTTCCTCATGGAGTGAACTGCTGCCTCACCTCCTGCCTGCTGGCCTGCACACACCTGGAGGTTGCCAACTGCCTGCTTCACATCATCTTTCACCACCTCCATGATGCATTTTCCTATAATCCGTCTTAAGACTTCACCCACCCCGATGGGCCTGCATCCAGGATTCTTATCAAGGGGGATTAGTCTGCAAGCCGTCAGTGCTTCTATGTTAGTGCACTGACTTGAAGCCAGCTTCCTCGCCAGTGAGGCAATGGTGTTACATAGGTCTGTTGCTGCCTCCCCAAACTTGATGTTACTGAGGATTACTCACCAAGATTTTGCATCCAGGCCTGACGGTCCTGCCCCTCCCTGTGTGTGCATTGCCTTCCGCCACACCATATCTCCAGTTATCCTGTCATATATGATGGGATTGGGAGGAGTGTAGTTGCCGTCAAGCTTTGACTGGGCATTTGCTTGTCGTGCAGTCGGGTGTTTTTCTTTTAGTTGTTGCATTGTTTCATCTGTCAGGTCAAGTACTCCGTTTGGTGATTCAGCTGACAGGGATCTTGTTGCCATCGAGACCTTCCCCTGTCTCATCTTGCTGCCAAAAATCCTTGCAACATCGCTGGTATTCTGATTTCTTCTGCCTCGGTTGTTTATTCTCATCTGCAAGGCCCTTGATTCCTCAAGTAGGTTGTCGATTTCACCTCTTTTCCATGTTTCAACCCGCCTTTGGATGGCCTTAATATTTTCTGCAATGCTAGCTCCTGGGCGGGTCTTGTTGAGGAAGAGATGTGGTATTAGTGCAAGGACCTTAAGAGAGAATGAGGCAATGGGTGTGTTATTGTTGTAGTTGGCTATCAGGCGAGTGATTTCCTAGATCATGTCAGTTGTAGAATTGCATTTGGGAGGTTCAAAAAGGTTACTTGAGGACCATCCAACTATTTCATTATATGTGGTGTTCACCCAGGTTACTGCATTTTTTCAGGATTTGCCCATCCAGTATGTGGGACGACTTTCTCGCAAAGACCTTTGAGGCTGTTCTGCTTCCTCGTTGTTTGTGTCACTACCGTTCTGAGGACGTATAATACCTGGATGATTCCCTCTTTCATGCACTCCTCTTTGGTGGTCTTCAACCTGAGTTTCATTTCTATCATAAATCTCATGATGTTCCTCACCCCCAACTTCACTACTGTTCACTTCCCCATGGTGATTTAACCCACTCAGCGCTTCCATATCTCTCGCATCTTGGCGTCCATCCCTATCCCTCGCTTCACCACGGGGTCTTTCACCACCACGCATGTTCGTGTGATCGTGCATATTGTCAGTGACCGCCCCATCAATTTCCATGTCACCAATCTGTCGCCCGCCATGGTGGAAGCGGTCAAGTGCCGCATCTGGTGGGCTGTGATTCCCTAACACATTCATACAGAAAGGTCCCATCCTACAGTATGTACACGGTGACCTATTTGTTGCACATGAGCACCTGATACACTTATGCTGCCTACTGGAGCACTGACAACAATACTGTGGCGTGGCCATTGTGTTAAAGTTTTTATACTGTGGTACAATATTAATAATAATAATTATGGCTACTTTTTGTAGTACTTTTAAATGAAAATTAAATATAATGTTACTAGAACTACTGTTTTACTATACGAATTTTAAATTTAGATTTTATATAAATAGTAATAATAATAATAATTATTATTATAATGAGAGAATGGGAATACGGTGTAGGTATATGTGCGGGAGTCAGTGAGAAAGAGAGGGCAAGAGAGGGAATATGTCTGATGATAAGCAAGAAGTGGAAGGAGAATATAAGAGAGTATGGAACAGTGGGTGCAAGGATTGTATGGGTGAGGATGAAAGTAGGTATACAAGCATGGGCGATTGTATGTGTGTATGCTCCAACAGAGGATCGAGTGGCAAGAGTGAAAGATGAGTTTTGGGCGAGAGTAGAAGCATGTATGGACAAGTTTGAGAGGAGCGAGAGAGTGCTGTTGATTGGAGACATGAATGGCAAAGTTGGGAATGTACGAGTGGATGGAGTGGTTGGTCAGTGGAGTGTGCCAGCTGAAGTAGATGGGAATGGTAGTGCTTTGGTGGACATCTGTGCTGGTAAGGGGTTGGCAATAGCCAACACCTACTTCCGTCATAAGATGATCCACCGATATACATGGAGAGTAATGAGGAGGATGGATGGTGAACTTGTTGAACGAAAGGCAATGATAGACTACGTGTGTGTGGATGAGCGAATGAGAAGACAAGTGTTGGATGCAAGGGTGTGGAGAGGGTGGGGGAATGGAGTCTCGGACCATCACTTAGTGATGGCCAAGGTAGAGCTGCAAAGAAAGTGGTTGAGGAGACGAAGGGGAAGACAGGAGGAAGCAGCTCCTGTCAGAAGAGTGGAGAAATTGCAAGATAGTGAGAAAATGACAGAGTATAAGAGCATAGTGGAAGAAAGATTGGGAAGGTATGAGCTAGAGCAGATGGAAGGGGTGGAAGACGTATGTAAGATATTCACGGAAGAGATAAGCGCAGCGTGTGAGGCGGTTTGTGGAGTGAGGAGGAGATGCAAGGGTGTGCAAGGGACAGCATGGTGGAATGATGAGGTGAAACGAGCTGTGGAACAAAAGAAGAAGGCATATGGTGAATGGTTGGCGAGTAGAGGTAGGGGAGAAGATGAGAGAGAGAAGAGAGAGGTTTATGTGAGCAGGAGAAGGGAGGTTAAGAGACTGGTGAAGGAGAGTAAGAAGAAAGTAGATGAAGAGTTTGGGAGGAATCTGAGTGTGAAATGGAGGGAGAGTAAGAAATTGTTTTGGAAGTAGGTAAAGAAAGTAAGGCAGTGTGAAAAGGGAAATAGTAGGGGAGTGAAAGATAGGAATAATAGATTGTTGGTGGAGAAGAGAGAGAAATTGAGGAGATGGAAGGAGCACTTTGAGGATTTGTTGAATGTAGAGAGTGAGAGCAGTGTGAGTATAAGTGGTTGGGGAATGGCTGGGAGAAGAAGAGATGAGAGGAGGGAGGAAGAGATCAGTAGGTCGGAAGTAGTGGAAGCGATGAAGAAAATTAAGCTGGGAAAGGCCCCAGGAATTGATGGAGTGTGTGGTGAAATGCTTAGGTATGGGGGTGAGATTGTTGTGGAGTGGATATGGAAGTTGTGTAGATTGGCTTGGGAAGAGGGAAGGGTTCCAGAGGACTGGAAATCAGGTATAATTGTTCCTCTGTACAAAGGAAAAGGGGAGAGAGAAGTATGTGGTAACCATAGAGGTACTTGCCTTCTTAGTGTGACTGGTAAAATATATGGTAGAATACTCATTGATAGGGTTAGGCATATGACAGAGGAGCTAGTTGGAGAAGAACAAGGGGGATTTAGGAAGGGAAAAGGGTGTGTAGATCAGATATTTGTTCTAAGATGTTTAGTGGAGAAGTATCCAGAGAAGGGAAGGAAAGTGTATGCTGCCTTCATGGACTTGCAGAAAGCTTATGACAGAATAGATAGGCAAGGTATGTGGAAGGTATTAAGAATATATGGAGTGGAGGGGAAATTGTTAAGTGCTGTGAAGAGTATGTACGAGGGAGCTGGGGCTACGGTGCGAGTGGATGGTGAGCTGAGTGAGTTCTTTGATCTCAATGTGGGACTGAAACAGGGGTGTGTGATGTCTCCATGGCTGTTTAATATATATATGGATGGGGTTGTAAAGGAGGTGCAAGGTAGGGCAGTGGGTGTGGGGGTGGCCCTAATGAATGAGGGTGAGATTTGGAAGCTTCCGGTGTTGCTGTTTGCTGATGATACAGTATTGTTGAGTGAAGATGAATGGGAGTTGCAAGGTTTGGTGAAT
The DNA here is from genome assembly GCF_032717465.1 of Coenobita brevimanus. Classification (NCBI taxonomy): domain Eukaryota; kingdom Metazoa; phylum Arthropoda; class Malacostraca; order Decapoda; family Coenobitidae; genus Coenobita; species Coenobita brevimanus. Next base: position 25,812,736 of record NC_136982.1, read on the forward strand.
GAATTTGGGACAGTGTGTAGGAGGAGGAATCTGAAAGTTAATGTAAACAAAAGTAAAGTTATGGTGTTTGAGAGGAATGAAGTCACAGAGTGTGCAGTGAGGTTGGTTGGTGAGGATATGGAGAATGTGAGTGCATTCAAGTACTTGGGTAGTGTGATGAGTAAGGATGGAACTTTGGGGGATGAAGTACGTGAAAGGGTACAGCAGGGAAGAAAGGTTGTTGGTACACTGAAAGCAGTGATGAGAAATAGGGAGGTGAGTATGGAAGTTAAGAAGTCACTGCATGATGGTATTGTGATCCCTACCCTGACGTATGGAAGCGAGGCGTGGACCTTGCAAGAGGGGAACAAGTTAAGAGTGAGAGCAGTGGAAATGAGTTACTTGAGAGGAGCATGTGGAGTGACGTGGAGGGACAGGTTAACGAATGAAGAAGTGAAGGAACGTTGTGGGGTAGATGTGGATGTGGTTGAAAAGATTAGGAGAAATACACTGAGGTGGTTTGGACATGTGGAGAGAATGGAGAATGAAAGACTGACTAAGAGGGTGTATGTAGGTGAGGTGGAGGGAGGGAGAGGGAGGGGTAGACCGAGGATGAGGTGGAGGGATGGAGTTGAGAGGTATATGAGGGAGGGGGGGGTGAGTTGGGGGGAGGGGAGTCAAATGGTGGGTGACAGAGTGACTTGGAGGCGTTTTGTCTGCGGCCACCCTTTGCGGGATTAGGGCGTCGGGCTATAAAAAAAAAAATTATAATAATAATAATAATAAAAGTTATAACAGCAGTAACTTTAATAAGAGTAAACATTCTCCCCATAAACCAAGGACCTTACTCCATCTTCCCCTCTAACCTCCCCCGCCCCCCTTACCGTGGTTAAGGGCGTATCCAGGAAGTGACCATTACGTATAAATTACTGGGTTAGTGGGCCAAGATATCACCCTTAATGTCTCGTCTCTTTGTTTTGTGTCTTCTGGATCTCTCTCTCTCTCTCTCTCTCTCTCTCTCTCTCTCTCTCTCTCTCTCTCTCCATATCCTACTTTCTTTCCTTTTTTCCCCTCCCTCACTTCTTATCCCCTCTTCTTATTAATTTTCTTTCTCAAGCCCGATTCTTTAGGCTGTCCTCTTTGTTTCTCTCTTAATCCCCGTATTTGTCTCTCGTCCTTGTTTTTCTCTTCTACATCTTTCTTTTCGCTTATATGCTTCTCTGTTTCTTCCTATCCATTCCGACGCAATCTTCATGTCGTTTTCTCTGCCTTCGTCGTTTTTTTCATTATTCTAGTTTTCTCTTTTCCTCTCTTAGTTCATGCCATTTCTCTTCTTATCAGTTTTCTCTTTGTTATTTCTCCTCCGTTTCGTTTCTTTTTCATTTGATATACATTTATTTTCTTTTATTTCTGTGTTCGTTCCCGATTCCTATCCATGTCTTTCTTTCTTTCGATTTTTTTTATATTAAATATTTTCATGTTATTTTTCTCTTCCTGTCTCATCCACACTTCTTTTATTCATTTAGTTGTTTCTCTCTTTGTTTTCATTCTACCTTCCTGCTTCCTTTCTCTTATCTTCCCTTCGTCTTTCTTTTGTTCTTCCATCCTACTAATCCACTTTCCTTCATTCCTTCCATATTTCCTTCCTCTTTTTGTATTCTAACCTAACTTCCCTCCTTCCTTTACTTTTCCTTTTTCTCTTCCTTCTTCCTTCTTTTTTCATATTATATCTACATACCTTCCTACCTAACTTCGTTCCTTCTTTTCTTTACCGTCCCTCCTTTCTACATTCCTGCTTACCTTGTGTCTTCCTTGTTTCTTTCATTATTTCTTTCCTCTTCTATCCCCCATTTCTTACCGACTTCATTTATTTTTTTTTTAACTTTTATCTATCTTGCATCCTCCCTTTCCTTCTTCCCCGCCTCCTTCCTCCCTTTCCTTCTTCTCCGCCTTCTTCCTTCCTTCCGTTTTAAGCTGCTCATCACTCTGATGTCCTTTACCCCATCCTCCTCTACTTTTATTATTCT
>NC_136982.1:25817241-25887241 GCF_032717465.1 Coenobita brevimanus
AGTTTAAGGGAATATTTGGTCTAACTTTAGTTTAAGTAAAACTAAGATTAATTTGTTAGATTCGCCCTGTACATATTATGATGTAATCTAACTGTATTTAGTACTGTAATTAATTAATAGTAGGCAACCTACCATTCTATGAGGGAGATAGATCCCGCCACACACACTCTGTGCTTCTAGATCTCGTGGAGTTAACACTCTGCTCCCAGACCTTGTGGAGTTAGCACTCTGTTCCTAGTCACTCATGGTAGCACGGTTGTACAGTACATATGCACCTTAAGGACGCTTGATTGCTCAAGCAGCTTCATCTAAGCAGCCCTATCGTCATCGGTTATCGATCACTCCCTCTTCACAAGCTAAGTAACCTTTACGAATTGGCCAATTCAAGGGGGGGATTAGCTATGAGTTAGAAGAGAAATAGTTATTGTAGGTGAGTTAAGGTTAAGTTACGTTTCACCTAACTCTATGAGACTTGTTTGATTTACATAGACAACTTAAGGGAAGAGTAACGACGTACGAGTTGTTTACCAGAAAATTCTTGCATAGCGGTGCCCCGGCAGGGATACCGATTTGTATGCTTTAAATACTTTTCACATTTTGGTGCCCAGAAAGAGGACCCCTATTTGTTTACCAGAACTATTAAACATTTTTCACATTTTTGGTGCCCCGACCGAGTGAGGAGAACCGATGTGTGCCAAGGTGCTGAATGTGTTTAAAGTTGCTTTCATTGGGCATAGTTTACTACCACGTTCGGTTGAAGTGGAGGATGTGGAAGTACGAACATATCGAGTTCAGGGAAAATGGGTGTTTTGGCAACTGAGTGTGGGGATGAGATAGAACCCTAGAGGTTTAATAACCCTGGGGGTTAGTTTGAAATTATAGACCTAATCCCTACACTCCTCAAATTTAAATGAATAATTAGCTGAGCTGTAATCAATATTTGGATATTGAGTGAGGGGATAATTTGCACAATGAGGCCTTAATCCCTACCCTCTACAAAATTTAAAATAATCAAATCATTACTAAGTTGAGGTAAATTTGTGGTTGGAAATCATAATTAAATTATTAAGTTTAGAAATCATTCAACATGTCTGTTTCTTTATTACAAAGATCTTCTAGTAGTAAGGCAGGATGGGTAACTAGAGCCATAAATGATTGTAACCAGTCGTTGGACCAAATACTTCTGTCCAAGGAGAAAATAGTCTCCTAAATATCCTGAGAGATCGATGGAATAAGTACGAAGAGAGTTACTTAACTTTAGAAGCGGCTATAGTAAAGGCTGAGAATATGGAACTCTAAGAGTCAGAGGAACACCATATCAACTGATAAAAGAATTACCAGTAGAAGAAAATAATTATGAGGTGGCTTTGACCATCCTTAGACAAAACTACGAAGACAGGGAGCAAGTTATAAATCAATTACTGAAGGCTCTAATAGAATTACCCACGCCTAGGCACGATTTTGATTCCTTGCAAAAATTTAGGATTGCAATAAGTTGTAATTTAAAGGCCTTAGGTACTTACGAAGATATTAAGACATCAGATTGGGTGCTTTCAAAAATTGTGTCCTTAAAGCTACCACCGAAAACCAAGGATGCTTTGTATGGTAGGTACCAGAAGAATAATTTCTCCTGTGAAGAGACTGAGCAACTCTATAAACATTTGCAAGGAACATTAAACACTACTGAGGTCAAACAGAAAACTGAAGTAAAGAAAAAAATCCACTAACCAACTGGTTGGGAAAGTTAAGTCAGAGAAGACTAAGTATGTGCCTAAAGAAGAGATAGGTACTTTCCTTAGCACCTTAAAAGCTGAGGATAAAGTATTAAAGCCAAGGAACAGACATGCTGAGGATATTAAGGAAGTAAAACCTTCCATGGTAAAAGACAGGTAAGTTTGTATCTTTTGTGGTGAGCAACATTCCAGTGCATCTTGTCAACAGTACCCTGATTATGCTTCTAGAGTAGGGATGCTTCAGGAACTGGGGTGTTGTATAATCTGTATGAACTCCGAACATACTGCCGCGGAGTGTAAGACTAAATTAAATCTTTGCTTTAAATGCAAAAAAGATCATCATCATAGTGCTTTATGCCCTAGGATGAAAACTGAGGTTCCTAAACCTGCAAGCGTCAATATGACAATTGCAAAAGGGAATGCTCCATTAGTAATGCCAGCTGCAGTACCAATAGCAGATGTGAAGGTATTGTTTGAGAATAGAAACCAATTAGTATGTTCCCTGTTTGATATGGGTGCTCAGAAAACCTTCATTTCTGCAGACATTGTGAAGAAATTAAAGTTACCAGTTATCGGCAAGGTAAATCTAGCCATTACAGGATTCTTGACAACTAGGAAGGCTCAGTATTTTGATTTAGTTAGACCTGTAATACAATTAGGCAGATATAAATGCCGTATAACAATAGCTGTGCTTGATAATATGGAGACAAGTATATACATAAAAGGATTGAAGGAAACCTCTGATCATGTACAAAGCTCAGGGATAAAGTTGGCTAAACAGAATGTGGAATCAGATACTGTGGGTCCCACAAAAATGATAATTGGTTCTGATTATTGTGGAAGATTCCTACACATGACTTTCAAAAGGAATAAGGTACAGTTGTTCAAGAGTCCAGGAGGTAACCTTATTATGGGTCAGTTGCCTTTTCCAAAACAAGTTAAAGGAGAGGCCAAACTAGTAGACTCAGTCTTTGTTACCCCCACACAGTCATTGATGGTAGCTAGAATAGGTGCAGAATTAGAACCTACTCAGATAAATGACTTGTTGGATGACAATATTGAACCTGTACACAAACTGTGGGACCTAGACAGTGTAGGAATACACTCTGGGGAACCAACCCCTGAAGATAAAATAACATTGGACTTGTATAATTAGTCTGTGGAATTTAAGGATGGACAGTATTGGGTAGGATTACCACGGAAACTAAACCATTCAGAGTTGCCAACAAATTACCAAGCAGCTAAAGCTCAGTTAAATTCTCTTCTAAGAAAGTTGAGAGATAAACCAGAACATTTGACCCTATATGATAATATTATAAAGGATCAATTGAAGAATAAATTTATAGAAGAGGTAGAATACCCTGTTAACCACAAAGAAGGACACTACTTACCACATCATGCTGTAAGCAAGGATTCAGTAACTACTCCCATAAGGATAGTATTCAACTGTAGTAGTAAAGCGTCCAAGGGATCAGCTAGCTTGAATGATTGCCAATACTCTGGACCTACACTAACAGAGAAGTTAGGAAATGTGTTACTAAGATTTAGAGAGAAACCTTATGCTTACACAGCGGACATTAGTAAGGCTTTTCTCAGAATAGGACTGAGAGAGGAGGATAGGAAATTTACAAAATTCCTCTGGCCTCATGATCCTCAAAATGAGGATAGTCCATTGAAAACTTACTGTTTCCGATCGGTGCTCTTTGGCTCTTGTGCTAGTCCTTTCCTACTTTGCAACACTTTAAAGCATCATTTTGAAAATGCCAAATGTCCAGAAATAGGGCAGGCTTTTTATATGGATAATTTGCAAGGTGTTGCTGATACAGAGTCGGAAGCTTTGAAGGCTTATGAAGTAGCCAATTCCGAATGTGAGAAGGCAAATTTGCCGTTACAGAGCTGGAATACAAGTTCACCGCTTTTGAGGAATAAAATACAGGAGGACTATCCAGATTCTGACATTCTCAAAATTCAAAATGTGTTAGGTCTTAACTGGGATACAACAACTGATGTAATAAGTTTGAAACCAATTAAGTTCTCTGATGTCACTCTCACCAAGAGGTCCTTGTTAAGTCAGGTTTCCAAGCTATTTGACCCATTAGGGTTGGTCAGTCCTATAGTTATTTGGGGCAAATGTTTAGTACAGGAGGCTTGGCGAGAAAAGTTAGACTGGGATACTGAATTAGATGAGACATATGTGGAACAATGGGAACAGATTAGAAAGGAGTTTGAAACTACATCAAGCATATGTATTCCCAGGAAAATAAACAGTAATGAGAAGTCGCACTTACACATATTTTGTGATGCTTCTCAAAGGGCCTATGGGCAGTAGCTTATTGCGCAACAGGAGAGGATAGTAAGATTATTATGTCCAAAGCCAGAGTTGCGCCAATTAAAGGAAGAACCCTACCTAAAATGGAATTGGCTTCCATAGAAGTAGGAACTAAATTGGCCAGGTATATAACCACTATTCTTGATACTCAGTTTGAGGATATTTACATATGGACTGACAGTGAGATTTGTCTTTACTGGATAGGGAAGGAAGACAGTAAAATTCCTTTCGTCCGTAATAGAGTGAAGACTATTTAAGAGCTGTCTTCCAAATTTAATTTCATGCATGTATCCTCCAAACAAAATCCAGCTGATCTGCTCTCGAGAGGTTTGACCGTAAAGAGACTGATCAAAGATAATTTGTGGTTTAAAGGTCCTAAATGGTTACTTACTAAGGATTGGCCTGAACAAAAACAGTACAGTATTGCTGAGATTAGTGTAGTGAACTTGGATCCTATAGTACCTGAGCCAGAAGTAATTGACATCAGCCGATTCTCGTCAATAAGACAACTTCTAAATACTACTAAATTGGTTGTTGAATTTTTTAATAAGAAGGTGGGGTTTCAGAAATTAGGTCCCCTAGAATACTGGCTGAAAAGAGTACAAAGAAATTCTTACGGGGAAACATACAAACTTTTAGGCCAAGACACTGGAAAAGGGAATAAGCTGGTGAAGAATTTAGGCTTGTTCTTAGACGGAAAAGGTCTGATAAGATGTCGAGGCCGATTGGTAAAGGCTGACTTGCCCATCCAAACCAAACATCCCACTTTATTACCCAAGAGTGGATGCTTTGTACAACTTATTATAAAAGAAGCCCATGATTCCATTCTCCATGGAGATGTACTGCAGACCTTAGCCCAAATTCGGGAAAGGTACTGGATTCCTAAGGGTAGACAGGTTATTAAAAAATATCTCAAAAACTGCATCATTTGTAGGAGGTATGAGCAACGACCTTTTAACTACCCTGGACCACCAGCCCTACCGAAGGAAAGGGTGAGCATAAGTCGGCCCTTCCATATAACAGGAGTGGACTACACAGGGGCTATAACTGTTACGGGTAAGGAAACTCCCCATAAAGTTTACATTTGTTTATTAATTGTGCCTACACAAGGGCAGTCCATCTAGAATTAGTGGAAGACCTAAGCTCAGAGACATTCCTCAATGTCTTTTGCAAATTTGCCTCTAGAAGGTCTTGTCCTGGCAAGTTAATAAGCGACAACGGAACTAATTTCGTTGGAGCAGCACCTTTACTGTTGAACATAATGAACGACCCAAAAGTTAAGTCGGCTTTGGGAATCTGAAATTGTATTTGGCAGTTCACAGCTCCAAGAGCTCCATGGCAAAATGGATTTACCGAAAGAATGATTGGTATTGTCAAGAACTGCCTGAGGAAAACATTACATAGAACTAAAATCACGAGAGAATATTTAAGAACAGTAATAACTGACACTGAAACCAGGATTAATAATAGACCTTTGACTTATCAAGATGACACTAGCGACTCGCTAAAGGCCTTAACACTGGCTCATATGTTATATGGCAGGAAGCTCCATCCGATGCCTTGTGTGGATATCCAAGAAGAAATTGATGATCCTAACATAGAAAATAATGATTTAGGACAACATCTGCGGGAGGGATATCAACGTCTGAAAAGGGTGTTGGATACTTGGAATAGATATTGGAGCGAAGAGTATCTTTTGAGCCTACGCGAGAGGTTTTATGGAGGCCTGTGATGTGTACTGTGCCAAGAAGGGACCCAAGAAACATGGTTGCGCCCCTCTCCAGCTGTACCAAGTGGGTGCACCGATGGAAAGAGTTGCAGTGGACATTGCTGGACCTTTGCCACTCACTTAGAGAGGAAACTGGTATATATGTGTCGCCATGGACTACTTCACAACGTGGCCAGAAGCCTATGCTATCCCTGATCAAGAGGCTGCAACTGTTGCTCAGGTGTTGGTTGATCAGTTTTTCTGTCGTTTTGGGATGCCACAAGAGCTACATTCAGACTAAGGTAGAAACTTCGAGTCTGCTGTGTTCCATGAGTGCTGCAAGTTATTGGGGATCAAGAAGACCAGGACGACCCCCCTAAGGCCACAGTCAGATGGGATGGTGGAGAAATTCAACTTGACCCTGGGACAAGAACTGGTCAAGTACTGTGTAGATGGACGAATGGATTGGGACCAGAAATTACCTGCGTTGCTGATGGCATATCGGTCTGCATCCCATGAGTCTACCGGCTACACTCCTACAAAATTGATGCTGGGCCACAAGTTACACTTACCTGTTGACTTGTTGATGGGAAGACCACCTGGTGAAGAGTTGCCTATAGACACTTCCAGCTATGCGAAGCACCTTCAGGAACGACTGGCTGAGGTACATCATCAAGTGCGAGGAGCCATCAAGTTTTCAGGAGAAGTGATGAAGTGCAAGTATGATGCCAAGGCAAGTGAAGTGAGCTTCAAGGATGGTGACCAACTTTGGTTATACAATCCTCAGCATAAGAAGGGACAGTCACCGAAGCTTCAGAGCCCATGGGACGAGCCTTAAACTGTGTTGGACCACCTATCAGACGTAACGTATCGGATTCGGGAAGGCAGGAAATCTCGCCCAAAGTTGGTACACGTGAACCGTCTGTGGCAGTACCATGGGCCAGGACAGTACAGCTGGGACATCTCCGAGGAATCGTGTTCACCCGCAGCCAAGGATGTTGAGGAGGACCAAGGAGCTTAAGTGCAAGAGGATGGTGACAGTTCCCCAAGAGAAGAAGCGAATCCAGAAGAGGACCAAGACCTTCCTGGTGGAGCAGACTGTGTGGAGGAGAAAAGACATCGTCAGAAGCGGCATAGAAGAAGACCTGGTAAGTTGAAGGATTATTTTGTTTATAGCTAGATGTTTCATTAGGATTAAGGTTTATGTTTGTATGTATTGTGTAGTTTTGTCAGGACGACAAAGAATTTGGGGGGGGGGGTAGTGTTAAGAAACGAGATTTGCCAGTTAGGTGCTCGAGAAGTTTCTCGGCGTTTCATGTACAGTAGTTCCCATGGTACGAGTCAGAGTTGCCAGTTAGTCTGCTGTTTGTGAGCATAGTTATTTCGTAAGTTATGAGTCTATTTTTGTGCTCTTTTTCTTTATAATGTCTTATTTAAGTGATTGTTCATTAAATTATGTAATTTAAGTTCGTATCGCTAATGACTGAGAGTGTTATGTAATGTGAGGCAACTCTAGCATGTTTTCATATCTCCGAGTTGGCAACTGTTGTTCTCGTAGAATGTAGACGTCTCTCGAACAATGCAAGTTTATATAAGGATGGATAAGAGACTAGAACGAGTTCAATCGGGTTTCAGGTCAGTTTGTGTGAAGTGCAGTCGGTTTTGGTACAGTGTAAGTGAAGATCGTATACTTTCGATACTTGACAAAACAGTGAAGTGTCAAGCATTAAGTGTAATAGCTGTGATTGTGTTGTTAAACGTTAAGTGTAAATGCAATCAGTAAAGTGTGTATAGCTCCAGTGCTTGTGAGAATAATGAAGAGAAGTTGGAAAGCATTAAATGGATTTATTTGGAAAATAAAGACAGTGAACTTTAAGGGGCCAGTGTTTATTTTCGTCTCAGCTGATCTTGTGTGCTGTACACCTTATGGCTGACCATAAGGAAGAACAACTCACTGGGCAACGTCCTTCCTATACTGAACTACTGCTGTTGGAGCCTGTGGCAGTGTGTGGTGAGGACGTAACAATTTAAATATAGATATATGTATATATGTATATATATATATATATATATATATATATATATATATATATATATATATATATATATATATATATATATATATGAAAGGAGAGACAGTGAGTACTTTCGTATATTACATCTTCAGACAGAGTGAGACAGAAACGTAAAGGGTAGAGGTCTTTTATGCACACCCGCAGCAGGTAGTGGCACACAGAACAATGGATGACCTGAATTTTTACCTGCGGCTTAACTTATGGTCACTTGCAGCAGGGAGTGGAACACAACAAAGGATGACCTGAATCTAAAAATGCACGTAACAAAGGAGGAGTAGGGGGAAGAAAGGGGAGTGGGAGGGAGGGGGAAGGGGGAGGGGAGGAGGGGAAGGGGGAAGGGAAGAGGGGGGAGGGAGGAGGGGATAAATACTGCTGCTTAAGACCTAGAGGATTAATGCTTGGTGTGTCCCACACAGGTGTGACTACACCACCAGGAGATGACAGGGAACAATCACGTGTTAGTCTGGGGGATTCTGCTTTAAAATTAATTCAGTTAACAATTTATCACACTTAAAACGACCATAGCTCATGTTTACATTCTTTTCATATGTGCCAGAAATTAGACAAGATTCTATTACAATTCTTTCATCTAAGCTTTTTGATCTTGCTAGAATCTTGGAGCCTGTCCAGTCAATATGGTGATCACTGGATGCTTTGTGTTGAAATAAACCACTACTCTGTTGGGCTGTCCTTACACTGTATTTATGTTGCGAGATTCTAGTTTCCAAATCTTTTCCATATTGTCCTATGTAAAATTTGTTACAGCTTTTACACGGGATTTTGTAAACAACGCCTGAATTACTGAAAGGGCTGTTCTTGATGAGTTTTTTTTTTTTTTTTTTTTTATGGTGTTCTCATATTTGAATAGTACTTGTACATTGAGTTTCCTCAGTATGTGAACATCATCAAGACACGTGATTGTTCCCTGTCATCTCCTGGTGGTGTAGTCACACCTGTGTGGGACACACCAAGCATTAATCCTCTAGGTCTTAAGTTAAGCAGCAGTATTTATCCCCTCCTCCCTCCCCCCTCTTCCTTTCCCCCTTCCTTTCCTCCCTCCCCCCTCTTCCTTTCCCCCTTCCCCATCCTCCCCTCCCCCTTCCCCCTCCCTCCCACTCCCCTTTCCTCCCCCCCTCCTCCTTTGTCACGTGCATTTTTAGATTCAGGACATCTTTTGTTGTGTTCCACTCCCTGCTGCAGGTGACCATAAGTTAAGCCCCTGGTAAAAACTCAGATCATCCATTGTTCTGTGTGCCACTACCTGCTGCGGGTGTGCATAAAAGACCTCTACCCTTTACGTTTCTGTCTCACTCTGTCTGAAGATGTAATATACGAAAGTACTCACTGTCGCTCCTTTCATTTATCCTGTGGTTAGTTTGCATACATTTCTTCACGGTGAAGTGAAGTCTCTGCATATATATATATATATATATATATATATATATATATATATATGGAGAGAGAGAGAGGCTCTGTGATACAGTGGTAAAATGTGCGTTTTCATACACTGAAGAAAGAGGGTTCGCGCCCCGCCAGGGTAATAAAGTTTGGGAGCGTTCTTCTGGCCACGTACTGCTTTGGCGGACATCAAGAGTGCTGTGGTTGAACCAGTGTCGCATACTATAAAGTATGCTTGCACCCAGTCGGCTTGCGCGGGCTGATTACACTTGGTTCACAGACTACACACACATCCAGAGCCACTCCAGCACAATAATTACACTTACAAGCACTTCTATATATATAGAAAGTCATAATAACAGCAATTAAACTCGAGAATAAAGAGACAATAAGAGAGGGAGAAGCCAGTGAGAGGAAGAAGGGAGAGGGAGGAAGAGAACACATGAAGAAAACTTAAAGCAAATAAGGAATATGACGAAGGGAAACAGCTGAAAAAAATTCAACAAAGAAAAGGGAGAGGAAGAAGAAAGAAATAAAAACTTAGAAAAAAAAAGGGCAAACAAGAAGAATAAGCTGATAAATGGGAGTGGGAGGATATGGGAAACGGGAAAATAAGCTATAAACAAAGAGAGGGGAAAGTGAGATAATTAAAAACAACAAAAATAAAAAAAAGCAATGGAAATAGGAGGAAAAAAGACAACCAAAGACAAAAAACGGACCAATGGGAAGGAGCAAACAAAACAAAAGCAGGAGAGGAACAAAGTCCAAATACAAACAACAAAATGACAAAATGCATGGCACAGGTAAGACCAACTTATCGAGAAAAGGATGATATTAAAAGTGTAAGATCATTTAATACTGGGAAATAAGTCTTCATTTCCCTCACATAATTCCACGCTACTTAAGTTATCCGCTTTGTCATTCACATACAAGCATATTATCAGACGTTTTCCTAATCATTTTAGGAGACCAATTCACTAGGTACATTCCATTCCGTTTCTCCTTTCCCCACAACTATACCCGTGAAATATAGCTTATTACATATCCCAATAAATGTTTCGTACACACACACATACAGACGTTTCATGTCTATTCTATTAGGATTTATGTGATAATTTTATATACTGCTAACAAGCATCCATGACCCATTGAAGTACAGCTGTACGTACATGCAATTATTTATGCTACTCAGACATGTCCACAGAATAACTTCCAGATACACACACATATATATCAGAGTACTCATTCAGCATTCATAACAATTGTTGGACACATTAATGAAATCAACTAGTAATAGCCAGGATTCATTTTCATGAATAATATATATATATATATATATATATATATATATATATATATATATATATATATATATATATATATATATATATATATATATATATATATATATATATATATATATATTTATATATTTATATATATATATATAAATATATATTGTTTGTTTGCTCCTTCCCATTGGTCCGTTTTTTGTCTTTGGTTGTCTTTTTTCCTCCTATTTCCATTGCTTTTTTATTTTTGTTGTTTTTAATTATCTCACTTTCCCCTCTCTTTGTTTATAGCTTATTTTCCCGTTTCCCATATCCTCCCACTCCCATTTATCAGCTTATTCTTCTTGTTTGACCTTTTTTTTTCTAAGTTTTTATTTCTTTCTTCTTCCTCTCCCTTTTCTTTGTCGACTTTTTTTCAGCTGTTTCTCTTCGTCCTGTTCCTTATTTGCTTTAAGTTTTCTTCATGTGTTCTCTTCCTCCCTCTCCCTTCTTCCTCTCACTGGCTTCTCCCTCTCTTATTGTCTCTTTATTCTCGAGTTTAATTGCTGTTATTATGACTTTCTTATTCACTGAATCATCTCCCTCCTCCCTTTCATCCTCTCGTTTTTTCACCCCCTTTTTTTCTTTCTTTTTCCAATCTTGTCTTTTGTTACGTCTCTCGCTTTCTTATATGTCCGTTTTTTTCCCTACCGTGTCTTTTATTTTTCTTTGTTCATTTTTCCATCGCTCCGGTTTTTTTCTCCCTCATGATTTCTTTTTTCTGCCACCCTTACTCGTAATTATCGCTCTGCTGTTTTACCTACTTTTTTCATATTTTCTTGCTTCTTTGACCCCTTCTGTCTTAACTACTGATCTTTTTATCCTCCTCCTCCTCCTCCACGCATCGTTCCTTCTGCCTTTCCCGCCATCATGGCCACCGCTTCTTCCTATCGCTCTTTCTCATGTTACTTCTGTCTTTCATCATCCCTCCTTGCCTCTGCTTCCTTCTGTGCATGACGCAGTGAGAGAGAGAGAGAGAGAGAGAGAGAGAGAGAGAGAGAGACCTGCCAATCATGCCTTATCGTCGTAAAACACAGTTTCCACGTTTTTTTTTTTTTTTTTTTGCTCGTCGCACTCTTTTTTCCCCTTTTCATTAATTGCCTTCACCTCTTCAACCCGAGAACGTGTTTTTTATTTTAATCTTAATGGTTCCAGTGGATGGAGCTGAACTTGGGAAAGGCTTTTTGTACCTTAAGCATTAGTGAAGGCCATATCTAACTCCATTTGTCCGAAGGTAAATGAAATGGTCTGGAGACAGCAAAAGTAAATTCCAAAAATGCATTGTCTTAGTGAACAGATTAATTCTTGTTTTCATTTCAGTTTGTGTTTGCCTCTTCACTGTACTGGAGGAAGGCCAATAGATAGTTACAAAGAAGGATCATAAAATATCCGTGACAACTGAAAAGTATCATGCCGTATAAATGTCATACATAATGAATTACAAGTTTACTAACGATAAAATTAATTTTGAGAACTGTCAGAAAAGAACCAGTCCATAATGCCTTGATGCGTTTTTCAGTATTGTGTGTATGTCATATAACAGCAGGTAAAGCTAAATACAGGTACACTACTTGACTTTGACGCTGTAAGGAATAGATTGACAACCTGACAAATTACTTTTCTCCTCCGTAGGTAAAACATTTTATGCCAAGATTATTAAATACTAAACATCATTTCACAACCTATTTAAAAGTAAAGTAGGTATGTGATTTTTTTTTATACTTGGAACAAGAAACAGAGATATGAAGTTTGCATTCCCGCCATTTTTCAAAAATATATTTTCTGCTTTATTGAAAGACTGCTCATCAAATGTCTTCACAGGTATGGTTTAATTGTGTTCATGTATCGTACTTTACTATTAATCAGGAATAATGAGGACTAATATGAAAAATTGCATGTATAGCAGAATCCTTGTATGATATCGGTGATGCCTTGGACATACTGAAAATTTACAGATTTACGAAAAAAAGTGTTGATTTAATCCTGGCCAACCTGGATGTGAGCATAATGATGGTACACTACAGGCAGGTACAGTACCCAGTGACCCGACGGGATTGGTTTAAATTGGAATAAAACTACATCAAAGGTAACTTAGGTCTAGCTCACACACACACACACACACACACACACACACACACACACACACACACACACACACACACACACACACACACACACACATCCCTTCGTCCTTCACCCAAGCAAATAATTAATATACAAGATAAAATTCCACCTACATAGACATAATTATAGGTGGGAGAGGTTGTCAGTATTGGTGTGAATGGCTGTGTATCATGACTGGGGCTATTAGTGAGGTAATTAGTGGGATAATGAGGTCTGCATCGGGGTAATTTAGGGGGGATAATAATGGGTTTAGGACGGCTTATTGAACTATGTACGTCTTTATGCAAACTTTTCTCCATGAAGTATATGGGCGTTGTTAGAATGATGATGATGATGATTCTGTCCGTCTCTCTCTCTCTCTCTCTCTCTCTCTCTCTCTCTCTCTCTCTCTCTCTCTCAAGTATTATCCCTTCGCCTTCCTCAAGTATTATCCCTTTTCCTTCCTCTCCCCTCACCTCACCTCTCCCCTCCATCTCCTTCCCTCCTCAACCCAAACATACAATAATTACCAGAGTTAAAACGACACCAATAGAGACATAAATTCACCACACCAAGACACCCACGTATAAAGGGAAGAGAAGGCGGTAATAACTCTTGTGATTATGGTGGTGCTGGATGAACGGTTATTGTAATTATGAATGAGGCAATTAGGGTGGTAATTAGCAAGATAATGAAGGCTGGATCTGGGTAAATTAAGAGGGATAATGAGGGGTTTGTGATGGCTTATTAGGTTAAATGCATCTTCATATTTTCGTCTCTGATGTATGTATTGATGTGTCAGTACATTGGTGGTGATGATGGTGGTAGTGGTAATGATGATGATAAATCTCTCTCTCTCTCTCTCTCTCTCTCTCTCTCTCTCTCTCTCTCTCTCTCTCTCTCACACACACACACACACACACACACACACACACACACACACACACACACACAAATAAAGGAGAGAGAAGGCAGCAGTAACTCGTGTGATAATGGTGGTGATGGATGTACGGTTATTGTAATTATTGATGAGGCTATTAGAGTGGTAATTAGCAGGATAATGAAGCGTGGGGGTAACTTAGAAGGGGATGCGGGGATAATGATGGCTATTTGTGAGGGTTTATGATGGCTCGTTTGGGTACGCTTCTATACGCACGTACACCCGAGGAAAGTTCCGCCTTATACACCTGCCTGCCAGTTCGGACCTTTATACGTGAGACAACCACTAGTGAAGCAGTAGCCAGACACTCAAATGTCTGGTACCACGTGTGGGAGGGGAGAGGTTAAGGGAGGAGGAAGGCTGGGGAAGCTGATAGTTCCTACCCCTCCCTCTTCCATCCCCATCCTTCTCACACAGTTACCAGGTAGATGAATGTTGGCTACTACTTCGCCATCAGTCAGTTTCGAAGTGGTGAGTAAGTGTACAACGCGGAACTTTCCTCGGGTGTACAGTACGTCTTTGCTTGGCGTACGAATAGCTGTACATCGTTACAAGATTGTTTTCTTATTACGGAATATTATTCTGAGGGGAAAGAAATCTCAGTTGTTTTTCTGTCCTCCCTACATTTTCATAGGAGCTGCGAGACTATTTTGCAGCAGAGTGTTTGGGTGTAGAGATGACCACACTCCTACACCAGTAATAATCGGGTGAATTTTCAATTTCCAGTTTCTGTTCCTTGAAGTTACCACGTTCGAAAAGCAGAGAATACGTGGATTCTCGTATCCTCGGTAATATTAAGAATAATATCGTCATCATCATGCATGTATCCATCCATCCATCATCCAGTCCTTTTCCAACAGGTGATAATGTTTTTTTTTCCTTTTCTGTCAATTGTTCCCTCCTCCTTCCTACCTCTGAATTTCGATGATAGTAATCGTACTTTAAAATATTAGTGACGATGACAACAACATCGCTGAGAATAATGATTATAATGATAATACTGTTGCTCTACCTATCCATCTATCTCCAGACGTTAAGAGGTGGCCACAAGCAGATCTCCTCCACGTCGCTCTGTATTCTGCCTCTTAGCCACCCTCCCGCCAACTCACACTCTCCTCCCCCATATATTTCTCCCCTCCATCCCTTAATCTCATCCTTGATCTCCTCCTCGCCCTCCTCACTCACACACATTTTCTAGTCAGGTTTTCACTCTCCACCCTCTCCACATGGCCAAATCATCTCAGAGAATTTCTGTTAATACTTTCATTCACATCCACATGAAGACCACGGCGCTCCTTTAATTCCTCATTTGTCTGTCTCCCTCCATGTAACTCCACATGCTCCACGTAAGTAACTCATTTCCAACGCTCTCACTCTTGACTCGTGTTGATAATAGTGATAAGCTGGATGATGATGATGGTGATGATGTAACTAAGAAGAATAAGAATAGTAACCGTACGGAACGATGACAGCAGTGGTAATGATAACAGCTTTACAAACAAGAATAAGGAAAATCATCTAAAAATACGAAAAGTGCAGATAATAACAGCATAACGAAAAATAATAAGAAAAGCAGGCCAAGATAATAATAATAATCATGGTAACAATAGCTCTCTTAACCCCTTCCTTGCCCCGCCCTTCCAGCCACCCCTCTGATGACGTCACCAATGGAAACACGGCAGCTCATTGGTCCATCCTCAACCAATCCCCGCCCTCCCCTTCTCCTCCCTCTAACTCCATTACACTCATCTCTTTTCTTAATGATATTTCCAGGCATTCTGAAGGCCGAATCGAGAGAGAGAGAGAGAGAGAGAGAGAGAGAGAGAGAGTTTATTTACCTATATGTATATAAATATGTGTGTATATATAGCCAATAGGCTATGTGTGTTTCTGTGAGTTCTTTACGTATCGATACTGGTCACATACTAAACAGAGTGCACCTTGAGGCCCAACAGTCTTGCTACACAAAGCACATGGCGTGACACACCCTTACATATCCCTGCTTGAGCACTAATACCCGCCTTCCATAAAAAATCTATGCTGGGGTGTTTGATTCAGTTCTAATATGATGATATTAGTGTGGTATTAGTATGACACGTCGATGGATGTAATGTACAGGATGTCCAGAAATTATCTTTACAATTTAAAGATGTATAAAAAATACAGAAATTCAGGTAAGGTCATTGACTTTGTTGTACATAAATGAGAAAATATCAGAGTTTAATTTGACTGTACTTAATACACTTTTGGATGAGCATCCTAAGTAGAAGGAAGCAACTAGGCCGTCTCTTCAGGTCTGCCAGCTAGGAAGTGTGTTGTTAAGGAACCCACGAACAGCCAGACCCCATTGAGCTAGTCCACCACCCTGTGTGAAGATGACAGGAAGGTGACGGTCTTGCAACTATTATACCACAAATTTATCTCATACGTCAAGGTAACTCTTTCTTGTAATGTTTGTGGAGATACTTTGAGGACACCCTGTGCATCACTGTAAATGCCCTAATATTTACCCCAAGTTAAACATCCTAATCCCTACCCTGCCTCTGCCTGGGATCGATCTCACGTCCTCTAGGTCAGCCGTGTGTGGAGTTTTGTCGGTGTGTGTGTGTGTGTGTGTGTGTGTGTGTGTGTGTGTGTGTGTGTGTGTGTGTGTGTGTGTGTGTGTGTGTTCCCTCTTTTCCTTCGTGTATTCCCTGTTTCCTGCCTTTGTTTTAGTTCCTTTTCTTCGTCCTCGCTCCCTCTCACCACATCTTACTCTTACCACCTTCTTTGACCCTGATTTCCCTTCCCTTCCCTTCCCTTCCCTTCCTCTCCTTCCTTTTTCCTCCAACCTTCGTTTCCTCCTTCCTTTCTCTTGTCTTCGTACTTTGTTTCTTCTTTTTCCGTCTTGATACATTGAATAATTTTTACTTTCCCTTCACTGACTACCTTTATCCCTTCTGTTCCATCGTCCTGTTTTCCCCTCTCTCCCTTCTCACCTTTTATCATTTCAACCTTCCCCACTATCTTCCTCCCTCCCCCTCTTTCACCCACGCCCCCTTCGCTCCAGCTCCCTTTCCTCAGATGCTATTTCATCCCATTATGCTCCTTTTATCCTCTCCTCTCCCTCCCCTCCATCCATCTTCTCCCCTCTCACTCCACCCTCTCCCTCTATCTCTCTCTCTGCCTCCTCCTTCCACTTTGTCTCTCTACTTAAATTTGGCTACTTCTTTACTCACCCTCCCATCCCCTTTCCCATCTCTTATCCCAGCCTTTTACCTTGTCTTGTCTCCTCTCGAATACCTTTGCTTTCCCACTTCTTTCCTTTCGCTTTTTCTTTTCACTCTCCCCCATCGTTTTCCTTCGCCCCTTCCTTCAGCTCTTCTCCCCTTCACACACTCATCCTATCTTTCCTTTTCCGCTGGGTCATTCTTCCTTTTCTCATTCTTTTTCTTTCCTATCTCACTCTTTCCTTCCCTTCCTCTTCCGACTCCCTTCACTTCTCTTCCCTATATGTCCTTCGACCTCCCTATATTCAGCATTTCTTCTTTTCACTCCCCTCTCTACTTTCCATTCACTTTCTCCTCACCTTTCGTTTCTTCTATCAATATCCACTTCTTTCATTTGTTTTTGTACTTCCATATTTCTTTTCGTACTTCTCTTCTCCTCTCTTCTCACCTCCTTTCTTCTTGTAATCCTGTTTTTTTCACTTTCTACTGTTCTTTCTCTCTCTCTTTCCTCCCCTCCATATTCTCCACTCTTCTACCTTCCCCCTGACCTTAAAATTTCTATACTCTTTATTTTACTCTCCATTTTTCCCCCACTGTACTTTTTATTTCACTTTTCATCACCTGATCAGCTAGTCAGGTCAGGTGCGGGTAAGGGGATGGGTCTGTTATGATGTGGCAGGGGTAAACCAGTTCTGCTGTCGGGCCCTGCTGTGGATGTCACTGCTTGCATTGCGCAGTTGACCCTTGTGCGGTGTGATGCGGTGAGGATCTGTCCGTTCTCCCCTTTGGGGCTAAGATGCGAATGAATGTGTTTGAATGGATGAGTAAATGGAGAGTGAGTCGTCCTGTCTCGGCTACCTCCCTTTCCTTGGGGGAAGCAGCCTAGGTATATAGATAGATAGATCACCTCACATCTCGTCTCTCTCTCTCTCTCTCTCTCTGTTTTGCTGATCATTTATATTTTCCCCTCCTGATAGTTCTCTTCACCATTTCTCCTCTTTCACATTCTTCTCCTCTCTCTTCCACCCCATCTTTCACTTTCCTCCACTCCTTTCAATCCTCATGTCCCCTCCACTCCCCCTACTCTCACTCCCCCTACTGCTCTCCCTCTTTCCATTCATCCCCTTTACACTCAGCTTCTCCTTTCAGCTTTCCCCTTCCCTTCCATTCCTCTTTGCCTTCTCTCCCCTTCTCTCATTTTCTCCCTTCCACTATCTTCTCCCATCTCTCTCTCTCTCTCTCTCTCTCTCTCTCTCTCTCTCTCTCTCTCTCTCTCTCTCTCTCTCTCTCTCTCTCAGTCTCGACCCCATTCCTTCCTCTCCATTAACATTAATAACTTCAGACGAAATATCTTCCTTTTTAATATATACAATTTTTTTTTCCTCCTTCCATCTTCCTTGTCCGTATGTGGCTCTGGTTTTATTACCTTCCTTTTCCTCTTTCCTTTTCATTTTTTCGTGTTTCTCATTGCCCGCTTTTTGTTTTCCTTTCCACCTCTTCATTCCTTTTCTCCTCCTTATTTCTTCCGTCACTCCCTTCTTTTTTTCCCTTTCTCCTCTCCTTATTTTTTTTTCATCCCTCCCTTCCTTCGATATTTCTTCTTATTTCTTCTGTATCTCCATTCTTCCTGCAGTCTTTCTCTGTTATTTCCTTGCCTTCCTCCTCTCCTTATTTTCATCCTTCCTATTTCATCTTTCCTTACCATCTTTCTTCTTTCTCATTCTTTCCCCTCTATAGTCGTCCCTTCGATCTGATGACGTATATTAATGAAGGCCCGTATTCTCGTCGGATGAGGAAGCTCCCTAACACCTTTTCTTAAGCGATTTACTCTGCTTACTACACCATTCTGTCCTCTTCTGTGATACATAAATCCTTCCAGCATCACCAGACTCTGCATAAATAACGTACAAAAGGATATTAACTAACCATATCCAAAGTTAAATCACTAAGAAAGAGGTGTTAGGGAGCTTCCTTAATCAACAAGAGTGTGAGTCTCAGATTTATTCCTCCTAGATGCCCATGGCTTAGAGGAGACTATTTTACCTTCATGGGTTAGATCCAGCCTTCATTAACCCTTCCACTGACAGACTTCCTTCCCAGATGCAGTAAATTCGTCTGGAGGAAGGAAGAAAAAACTAAAAATGACGTCACCTGATTCTCTCTCTCTCTCTCTCTCTCTCTCTCTCTCTCTCTCTCTATTTCCTCCCTGTCACATTATATCTGATTTTTCAAGTCCATTTCTTTGCATTCCTTTACCCCTCCCTCTCTATCTTCTTTCTCTCTTCTTCCCTCTCTTTCTCTCTCGACTCTCTCCATCCCAGCTTTCCTACTTCTCCCTTCCGTTTTTCTTCCCTTCCTCTTTTTCCTTCCATCTCTCTCTCTCTCTCTCTCTCTCTCTCTCTCTCTCTCTCTCTCTCTCTCTCTCTCTCTCTCTCTCCCCCATATATGCTCATTTCTCCTCCTCTCGTTCTCATAGTTCTCCTTTTCCTCTTTCCTTGTCTTTGGTTTTCATTGTCTCAGCCTAACGATTTGCTCATTTTCCTGTTTATATCATCAGTTCCCTTTCCCTCTATACCTCACGACCTTCTCAGTCTATCCTCACTCCTTTCTCTTCCTCCTCCTCCTCCTCCTCCTCCTCCTCCTCCTTCTTCCTGCCTCTTCAATAGACAGTATTCCTTATTTTTCTTCACTATCACTCTCCTCTCCCTCTCCCCCTCCGCCTCCCCACTTCATCACCCATTCTCTTCTCATTACCACCTCCTCCCTCTCTTATTAACTCAGCAACTCCTTCCTCTCTCCCCCTCCCTCCTCTCCGTCCTATCTTCTCCTTTCTCTCCCTTCCCATCCCACCTTCCATCCTCTCTCCCCTTCCTTTCCTACCTTTTTCCTCTATTCTCCTCCTCTCTCGCCTCCTTCCTCTCTCCCCCTCTTCTTCTTCTTTCTCTTTTCTTCCCCTCCCTCTTCCTTAATCTCTTCTTCTCCCTTCCTCCCATCCTCTCTGCCCCTACTTCCCTTCTTCCTATCTTTTCCCCCTCCTCCTTTACTTTCTCTCTTCTCCCGCTCCTCTTCCACTCCTACTTCTTCTCTTCCTCTCCATTCTCTTTTCCCCTCTCTCGTCTCCTTCCCCCGTCTTCCTTCCTTCCCTCCTTCCTTCGTCTCCCTTCCTTCCCCACTTCCTTCCTCTCCCTTCCTTCCCCCCTTCCTTCCTCTTTAATCCCTCTTCATCTTTCCCTTTTCGCGTCTTCGTTTTCTCCCTTCCTTCCCCTCCTTCTTCTTTTCTTTCCCCCCCTCTCCTTCCTTTCTTCCCTTCCCTTCCTTTAACGTCCCTTGCCTCTCCACTTCCCCTTGCTATTCCGACTGCTGTTCCCGTCCCTTCCCTTCCCTTCCCTTCCTTTCCCTTCCCTTCCCTTCCCTTCCCTTCCCTTCCCTTCCTTTCCCTTCCCTTCCCTTCCCTTCCTTTCCCTTCCCTTCCCTTCCTTTTCTTAAGTACCTCTCCCCTAGTGTTCTTATTACCGCGCTTTCTCGTTTCCTCTCCCCTTCCCTCCCCTTTCCTCCCCTTCCCTCCCCTCACCTCCCCTCACCTCACCTCTTCTCACTCTTCGTCCCACGCACATCTACCCTTCCGTTTTTATTACCCGCACTCACCTTTCCTCTCTATCCCTCCTCCTCCCCTCCCTTCCATCATTCCCTCATCTTCCCTATTCTTCTTCCTTCCGTTCTCTTTCCTCATCCTGAATACTATTCCCCTCCCATTTTTATTATCGCCTTTCTTCTCTCCTCTTCTTCCACCTCCTCCCCTCCCCTCCCCTCCCCTCCCCTCCCCCGAATATGGATTTAGGGCGGGAGTGTGTGTGATGGAGGAGTTAAGTCACGGAGGGAGGAATAGTTTAGTGCACCCTCAAATTTCACCCTTCATTCATTCTCCGCTCTTCATTCATTTTTTCCTTTCTTCTCCAACTTCTTCCTACCTTTCCTTTTTCATTCTCGTCCTTCCTTCCTTTTAATATTCTTCTTTTCTTCCTTTATTGCTTTTTCCTTTCATTTTTCCTTCCTTCTCGTCATTGCTTCTTCCTTCCTCTCCTTTTTCTTTCCTTCTCTTCATTGCTTCTTCATTCCTTCCTTTTTTTCTTCCTTCTTTTTTCTCTTCGCACTTTTTTTTCTTCCAGCCTGCTCACTCCTCATTCTTCTTTCTCTCTCGCCCTCCTCCTCCTTTTTCCTTCCTTCTCACTTGCCTTCTTCCCCAATTTTCCCTCTCTCTCATGCTACGACCTCCTCTTTCTTCGCTTCGTCATCTTTCGTTTTCATCCACTTTCTCTCTTGTTTCCCTCGTCCTTCTCTGTACTTCTCATTTTCCTTTCTTTCTTCCCTCCTTTATTTTATTTCCTGTCTTTTATCCTCTCTCTCTCTCTCTCTCTCTCTCTCTCTCTCTCTCTCTCTCTCTCTCTCTCTCTCTCTCTCTCTCTCTCTCTCTCTCTCTCTCTCTCTCTTCTGTATCATCCCTTTTTTTTTTCTTCTCTCTCTTTTTCCTTCGTCCTCTCTTTTTCCCTGTTCCTCTTTCTTCCGTCTCATTACCCTCTCCCGTTTCCCCTTCCCTTCACCTTTCCTTCCTCAGTCTTCTTTCCTCATACCCCATCACCCATGCCAGGTATTCTCAGTCTTTCATTTCCTCTCCCCTTCTGCCTTTATTTCATTTATTTTTATTTTACCTCTCCTCTCCATGCTCTCCCATTTTCTCCCTCCTCTCTCACTCCCCCTCTCAGTGTCTCCCATTTTTTTCTCATTTATTCTGTTTCCTTTCTTTCTCTTTGCTCCATGTTTTGCTTCTTATCTTTGTTTATCTCCTCCATCTCTCCCTCTCCCTCATCCATCTCCCCTCTTTAGTGTCCTGTCATTATCTCTTGTTTTCTCATTCCTTCCATATCCTCCATTCTCTTTACTCTTCCTTTGTTATCCCCCTTTTCTTTGCTCCTCCTCCTCCTCCCCTCGCTCCACTCCTCCCATTTGTTGTCTTTCAGTAATTTTTTTTCTATCTATCTACTGCCAGACGCCTTAATCTCTTATACGAGGTGGCCACAAACAAATCGCCTCCACGTCACCCTGTCCCCCGCCATTTCACTGCCCTGCTCCCAGTTCACACCCCCCTCTCTCATATCCCTCTCCATTCCATTTCTCCATCATATCCTTGGTCTTCCCCTCCTTCTCTCCCCCTCCACCTCACACACATACACTCTTTTCGTCAGTCTCTCAATCTCCATCCTCTCCACATGGAAAAACCACCTCAGTGTGTTTTTCCTAACGCTTCCTATCACATCCACATCCACACCACAACGCTCCTTCACATTCTCATTTGTCAGTCTGTCTCTCCATGTGACTTCACAGGCTCCACTCAAGTAACTCATTTCCACCGCTGTCTCTCTTGACGTGTGTCCCTCCAACAACGTCCAAGCTTCACTTCCATACGTTAGAGTTGGTATCACAATACTGTCATGTAATAACTTTTTCACTTCCATGCTCACTTCCCTGTTATTTATCATTGTCTTCAAGGAACCAGCAACCTTTCTTCCTTGTTGTACCCTTTCAAGCACTTCATCCTCCAAACTTCCATCCTTACTCACCACACTACCCAAGTACTTACACGTACTCACATTTTCCATTTCCTCATCATCCAACCTCACTGCATTCACTTGACTTCACCTCTCTCGTAAAGACCATGACTTTACTCTTCTCTACATTCTTTTTTTTTTTAATTGCTTTACTTTCCTTCATTTTTGCTGCAGTGCCCCTCCCTTCTTTTTACTGTCCTTTTCTTTAATCCTACGTCTGTCTCATTTCATTCTTTTTATCGGCTGCTCTTTATTTCCTCTCATTGTATTTTTTATATTTTTTCATTCACGTCTTTCTTCTTATTGTTCCTTACTTCCTCTCATTTTTTTGTTATTCTTGTTTACTTCTCAGTGACCTTCAATTTTCAAGTCTATTCATCTGTTTCCATCTTTCCTTCCATAGAGCACGTTTCTCTAGTCTTCCTCCCTTTCTCATTACCCTTTGTTATTTATTCTCCATTTCCCTACCCTTACCTTTGCTTCACCCTTTCCATACAGTCCACCCATTATCTCCCATTAATTTGTCCATCCTAATCTTTATTATTATTTATTCTCCGATCTTTTTATATTCTCGCTTACACCTCTTCCATTTGTTTCTTTTTCGTGTGTTTACTCTCTCTAAAAATAATCATCTCAACCTTCATATCTTCTATTACACTTTTTTCTCTCATACTATTTCCATTTTTCTCCTGTACATTTACCTCACCCCTTGCATTTCCTTCCTTCACTTTATTCTCTCTCTCTCTCTCTCTCTCTCTCTCTCTCTCTCTCTCTCTCTCTCTCTCTCTCTCTCTTTTCCCGCTTCCTTCCTTCTCATTACTCTTCTCCCTTTTTGTTTTCCCATTTCCTTCCTTCCCTTTCCTGTCTTTTTGGTGTCACATTTTCTTCCACCTATTCTCTCTTCGTTTTCCATTTTCTTTCATCTCTTTTCTTTACTCTCTCTTGGTTTCCCATTTCCTTCCTTCTCTTTATTCTTCTCTCTTTGTTTTCCAACTTCCATCCTTCTCTTTGCTTTTCTGTCTGTGTTCCCATTTCCCTCCTTATCTTTACTTTCCTCTCTCTCTTTGTTTTCCTATTCCCTTCCCTCTCTTTACTTTCTTTGTTTTCCCATTTTCTCCCCGTCTGCCTCACTGCCCCCTTTTCTTTGCGGTGCCACCATCATCCCTGCCCATTAGCTCCACCTAACGGGGTAATTAGGAGGAGGGGCCTGTTACCACGCTTAACCCCCTAGTCGCCCTTTGAAGCGATGGGGGGGTTGGGAGGGGTTTTGTGGGGTTAGTTTGTCGGTTTTAAGGGGGGTTGTGTGTGTGTGTGTGTGTGTGTGTGTGTGTGTGTGTGTGTGTGTGTGTGTGTGTGTGTTGTGCCTATTCCCCTTCTTTTCCCATTCTCACCATTTCCCCCTAACATATTCCTTCTCGCTCCCCTTCCTCCTCTCTGCATCGTAACTCCTCCCCTATCCCATTTGTCCCTCCCTTCCTCACACTGTCCCTCTTCCTCTTATCCTCCCTCTCACTCCCCCTCTGCCTCCCACTTCTGTCCCCGTTATCTCTCTCTCTCTCTCTCTCTCTCTCTCTCTCTCTCTCTCTCTCTCTCTCTCTCTCTCTCTCTCTCTCTCTCTCTCTCTCCCTAACACCCCATCTCTCCCTTCCACACCCTTTCTCGCCCACTCTTTTTCTTCTCAGCTTCCCTCCCCTACTGCTACCCACCTACAGCCCCATCTCTCTCTCTCGCTCTTTCTCCCCCACTCTTCCTGCTCCACTTTCTTCCTCCCCCCCTTCCTCCACAATAGCGGTGTGGTGCGATGGTAGAGATAGCCCACGTCGCCCTGCAGTTGGCCTCCCATTCCTGCTGATCCCTGCAGCTCTGCCTCATTCTAACCCTGTACCCCCCCCCCATTCTGTGTGTGTGTGTGTGTGCGTGTGTGTCAGTACCTAACCTTGGTACGGCTCACTCAAATTACCAGTGATGCCAAACAGGTGTAAAGTTGTATGAAATGGGAGCATTCACAAACTCCCAGAAGTTGCCAATTTTCACCTGATAACTTAATTTGAAAAGTAAAAACGCTTTCAACGAAACTACTAATTTTGTGTTTCCTTTATCACTTTGAATTTGAAAAGTAGAAGCGCTTGCAACTAAACTACTAATTTTGTGTTTCCTTTATCACTTTGTTCATAAGTATAATTTTATGAACATATTTATTCAGTAAGATAAGGAAAATAAGGTCCAGTATGATAAAGTTGAAGAGAACCACTAAACAGAACCAACTATACTGTCTAAACCTTGGGACAAATATTGTTCGAAGCTTATAAGCGATTATTCACATTCCCAGCCCTGTCTTTTAATATAGCCTTAATCAGGTAAAATTTTCAGAGATATATGTCAACATATAATACAAACATGAAGTCGTTTGGCTGCAAAATATTTATAGGAATCGGATGAAGATTATAATTATGTACACGCCTGCGTCAAGTTTTGTTGTTTTCTTCCTGGAAACATCGGTACTTGCGATTTCGGTCGGCGGCTTCGTCTTCGCATGACTTCGGCTTCACATTTTCTTTTTTAATAACTAACAGTTGGTACACCAGATGAAACATTAATCTCTTTGATAACTAAATGATAAATGTTTCGAATTAATTATGTTGCAAGACTTCTTTAATTATGTGATGAATGCTTACGGACCATTTGTCGTTTATGCATTCTAGCACCTTTTCTGCAGTATTTTACTTCATAAATCTTATATATAAAACTGGTATAATGAACATAGATTACAGTATTGAATAATTTACGTACTCTTCATAACTAAATATCCTGGAAGGGATTATAGAAAATATATGACAGTGTGAGGCTGGAGTAGTTGACCGAGTTCCTAATTAAATTACCCGGCGATCACTGGCAACCTCTGAGTTTGTGAACGCTCCTATTGAGATTAGTTGGAGAGGTAGTAGTTGTAGCCCCAGGTGTATATGAAATGTGAACCCAGTGGACTACAGGCTTAAATTTTCCAGAAGTCCACCATCCTTCTTTGGGGGGATAGGGAGGGAGTTGAGCTACTTTTATATAGCTGAGCAACTCCACAATCCGATAATGTCAGTGTCACGACATGAAGGCATCCCTCCTCAGCACTGTAATTAAAACAAGTTGCTGCCTGGTAAATAAAAGACGGCTAAATTTGAGGTCAAAATAATACTTTGATATATGCCTGCTCAGAGCAACATGCAGGTTAGTGCACGCATTTTATTATAACGGTAGGGTCTAAAAATGTAGTGTAGATTCGGTGGGCAACACAGAATTACTATGCTGTCGTGGATAATTGAGTCCAGGAAACTCATTTAAGTCATGTGTGGTTATTCCTGTTTCTGCAATACATTGAAAATACTGCAATAACCTGAGTAGGCCTCATTGTCAGCCTCCAGACTGTATTTTTTTTAATAAATTTCACAGATCAGCAATTTTGGTGTGAGGCGTCTCAGACTCATTAGATTTTCTATGATAGTGCTTTTTTTTATTCCCGTCCGATCATGTTTTTATCAAGCATTGGGCAGTCAGCTCTAAAGCTTTCTTATCTGATGCAACTTTATAGCTAACCTGATTAAACATTAAGTGGTTAATATTTATTTACTTATTTTTTTTTGTGTGTCCGACTCTGGGCATAGGCTTCACAGCTTGCTTCCAAGGCCCAGTAGTCCTCCTACGTACCATACACCTCTACACGTCATCACTTCGGCGCTAACACCCACCGTCCATATTGAATACATGCTAGGGCTATCTCATACAGGACTGGTGAATTGGTATTAGCGGGGGTATTATTACATGTCGGCGGGTCTACTGGTAGATCAGTAAAGTCTGATTATATGAAATTCAGATCCTTAAACTGTTCCCTGCCCCAGCGGGGATTTGAACCTGGATCCGGTAGGACTACAGTCCACCTCTCTGCCGACTGAGCCACAGCCTCTTTTGATTATGTTAATGTTATACTACCTGGTGTTTGGTGTTGTCTAAGCAGGTAAATGGTAAAATTTACCTCTAATACTTTAAAGGCTGATGTGCTGGACTTTGTGGCACCAGGCATTGGATAGACGTAAATATATTAAATTCACTGCCCAGTCAGTGTTTCCATTGACTGTTCTAGGCCCTTGTAACTGAAGTGTACAGAATAACTGGCCATGAAACCTGGCAACATTGACTTAACAGGAAGAGTGAATTCATACACAGGTTGAGGAATAATAATATTCGTGTTTGTATGTCTGTGTGTATGTGTATATTTTACAGGGAATGTGAGTAACCAGTGATTTCATGAAATCCCTAGGGAATTCGGGAAATAAGTTTAAATTCAGACAGGTTCATTACGGTTAGGTTTATTTAGGTTGCAGTTAGGTTAGGCTGGGATAATCTACAGTAGGTTAAGTGTAGGTTAGATTAGGCAATGTTAGTAAGGTTAAGTTAATTTATATGAATGCTTAACACAAGCGTTCATATGGATTAACGTAGCCTAACTAACCTGAATAACACGCTTTGATTGCGGTAGTATATTTAAGCTCAATAGAAGTCGTCAGTATAGCATTCTTTGTCCTCAAGGATATCGTAAACTCGACTGAATAACATACATAGAGGAGAGAGAGAGAGAGAGAGAGAGAGAGAGAGAGAGAGAGAGAGAGAGAGAGATGAGTGATAGAGTGAATATTATCAATAAAAAAGGATGGGTTTGATAACTGGGGTAAGAGGTACACAACAAGTGATATTGTAAATGATTGCAGGCCAGGGAATCATCGGTACAGATGCTTTTTCCAATCAGGCAGGCGACGTGGAACAGATTGCAGTCCTCCATCACGTCAGGCATCGCAGTATTGGTACACCATAGCGCACAGCAGCGTTTGTGCACACGTTGGCTAAGAGTCTCAGTTTATTAGTATTTTCACATTTTATGTATTTAGTTTTAGTAGCAACAGTAATCTTACTTAATTCTCGAAGAAGTCTTTAACTTACCGTAGGAATAGTTTCCTAAACAAATGCAAGCAAAAATGCAACCCTCTCCCAAGGGTGCCGAGGTTATAGTAATGTCAACGAAAAACATTCAGCCTCAGCACTAAGAAGGGGTAACCTGCACCACACTACCGGTACTATGCAGTATTCAGCACACTGTTTTGTTTCTTCTTCCGTACTCGTATCTTCTGGACTAAACCTTGTTCCTTGTTACCATCCATCTTATTAGAGAGAGAGAGAGAGAGAGAGAGAGAGAGAGAACACTTTCAGGCTTCGGCCTTGCTCACCTAATGGCGGCTTTCCATGCTGCTCTATCTCTAGCAGCTTCCCTATTCCTGAGGTCACACTCTGTGACCTCGTCCCAGGTTTTTTCGATCAGCCTCTCGCAGCCCAACCTTCAACGATCACACCTCATGCTCTGCACCCATTTGTCATCGTCCGTCCTCTCCACATGCCCAAACCATTTCAGTCTAACATCTCGTCACAATACAGATACATTTAAGTCCCATGCTACCTTCCAGTTCATCATTCACAATCCTAACCCTCCCCTCCCCCTCCGGCCAGTCATTCAAGGACGCAATAAACATTCATCTAATCATGATCAGTCATTTCTGTACGTTTGGGCCTATGAATATCCTCTTCCTTTACTGTCCAGATCTCACTACCATACTGTACAGCATTACACTCCTAGCACATGCTGCAGTCAAAGATCCCTAAGCACAGAGGGGGAGCCCTCTCAATGCTAGGATACGCCACAGTCCCCTGAACTTCCTCCAACCACTCCTCACTCTAGCCACAGTGCTTGCTCCGGCCCCACCTCCCGTACCGAACATGTTCCCCTAAAAACAAACTCCTCCACACATAGAATAGTATGTATAAGATCCGTCCTTTCCCATCTCTGTCTCTGCACATCGCACACACGAAGTCAGCATTATTGCGTAGCCTACCTCAAATACCACTACATCACATACTCGTATGCACCCACTTATCACAGACACTGCACAAATGGAGTTACTTTCCGCACCCTTGTGGCAAACACCACATGGTACTCTCCCACTGCTTTGACAGCACCGCCACCAGCCATAGACATCATCAGTTTTGTTTTATTCTCATTTACTCTCAAACCCTTTTGCCCCATTCAATCTCTCCACTTCCTATAAGCCTTTCATCCGCCTTCCTCTCATTCTCTGTAATTAGCACCAAGTAATCAGCATACAACACCTACCATGGGAGTCCAGTTCTGAAGTCACGTGAGAGAGCTTCAAGCACCTTGTTAAACATTAAGGGGCTTAAAACTGTTCCCTCATGCATGCCAATATTCCCGGAAAACTCATCACTCAATCCTCCGTTCACTCACACCTGGGTGCGAACACCCTCGTACAGCGCCATAACCACTTTAATCAACACTCTTCGATCGCAGCTTTCTCATTGTCCACTTCATCACCTCCCTAGGTACTCAGCCAAAGGCCTTCTCCAAATCAAGAAAAACAAAGGACAGCTTTCTCTTCTCTCTTTTGTATTTTTCCTGAAGCTGTCGGATAATGGATACTGCGTCAGCAATCCCTTTGCCTGGCGTAAACCCAAACTGCGTCTCAACAAAATTCACTCTTTCCTTATTATGCCCTCCAGAACTTTCTTCATTACCTTTATTATATGATAGAAAAAATTCACACGTCAAAAATTCCTCTTTTAGGGCATCATCCGTCCCATTATACACTATATATGTACCGGTGTATATATATATATATATATATATATATATATATATATATATATATATATATATATATAAGACAGAGAGAGAGAGAGAGAGAGAAAGAGAGTGTGTGTGTGTGTGTGTGTGTGTGTGTAAAAACCACCACAGTGTCTCCGTGAGGAATGTTGATAAGTACTCCACTATGCAGATTTGACTAGCTGCTTTTTAGAGAGAGACGAGGAGGATTGGAAGGCGGAAGGATAAAAAGAGAACGAGGAAAGAGAGAAAGAAGAAAATAGGCGAAAGAGGGAATAGGGAAAGGAGAATGAAAGTGTAGGAAAAATAAGTTATCGTAAAGTGGAGAGAAACAAAGAAGGAAGGAGATGAAACGTGGATAAATGGAATATGAGAGAGGAAACGTGAGAAAAAAAGGGAGAGAGAGAGAGAGAGAGAGAGAGAGAGAGAGAGAGAGAGAGAGAGAGAGAGAGAGAGAGAGAGAGGAACAGTCGCTTTAATTAAAAAAGTTCTGAGGAATTTCGGAAAGGGTTAGGGAGGGAGGGAGGGAGGAAGGGAGGGAAAGAAGGGGGGTAGGAGGGAGGGAAGAATGAGAGGTGTCAGCTTTGGAGGAGAGAGGAGAAATGAGGAAGGTAGGGGGCAGGTAGGGGAGGGAAGAGGAGAGGAGGTGAAGTAAGGAGAGGAGGAGAGGAAACGAGAGAAATGAGGTGTGGAAAGGGAGGGGAGATAAGGAAGAGAGGGGGAATGAGAAGGTGGAGAGGAAAGGAGGAGGAAGAAAGTTGGAAGAGAATGAAGAGGAAGCCGAAGAGAAAGGGGAAGGAGGAGGTGTGTGTGTGTGTGTGTGTGTGTGTGTGTGTGTGTGTGTGTGTGTGTGTGTGTGTGTGTGTGTGTGTGTGTGAGAGAGAGAGAGAGGGAGAGGGAGAGGGAGAGAGAGGGGGGGGAGGAGGAGGAAGAAAGCGGGGGAGGGGGAGGGAGGGGACAGTGACAACAGGAGGGGAAGGGGTGGGGGAGAATCAGTCATTAACTTTCCCTCTCCATCATCGATTATCTATCTCATGTCCATCTATTATGCCTCCCACTTGACTCCTCCTCCTCCTAGATCTTTTTCTTCACCACCTGATACCGAGTGTTGGGGGGGTGGGCGGGGGCAGTTGTGTGTGTATTTCTGTTATCTGACACCTTTTCATATCCGTCTCAGATTTTGACCCTTAGTGTTAAATATAGCGTCCTCCTTCTCCTTCTCTCCCTCATCATCTTAACAACTCTGCAATTTTGAAATCCGCAAAATTAATTTATTTTTACTCTGATATTTTGACTCCCTTTGTACTCATTACAGCTGTAAAACTTGTCTCATGATGCTAGGTGGAGGCGCCCACCATCTGCTTGTTTAATGTAGTGCTACTTTCAGGTTTTCTACATTGAGTGACAAGCCAAATGGTTTCTTTAAACCCAGGAAACAGGTTACTCCGCTGATCGGCAAAGATATAGCCAAATGCCGCCCGGTGATCTAATGGGTTAAAGCACCCAACCGGATGAGGTCTGTAAGTGTCTGTTTAGCGAGGGTTGGCTGGGGTTTATTACTCAAATAATGCCGCTCAGCGATGAACAAGGCTGGACACCCTTACATTCAGTGCGGCCCAGCCCCAGGCCCCTACGCTCCCGACGGAGCAATAAATGACTAGGTGATGTATGTGGGTAAAGTCTGATCGAGTACATTTTCACTCTACACATTTAACCACGATTTAACTAAGTTTAGCTCAGGGAAAGTTTCTGTTTTTGAAAGAAGTAATGTTCCTCTATATCTCATATCTCTTCTCATTTGTTTTCAAGGTACGACAATGAGCTCCACTCGTCTTCAAGTATGTAAGTAAAAACCTGTCATGTTCTCACTGTTATTAATATTGTATGTAGTTTATAGTGATTGTAGTAGTTACTGTGGCCGCTGCTACTGGTTATGCTCTGTGTAGGAGTGATAAATATAGTAGTATTGTTGATGGCTGTGGTAGCACAGGAAGGCTTACACACAGAATTAACAACAACACACAAGCGTCCATATGATCGTGGTTCCAGTTCACAGATAAAAGTTCCACTCATTATTTTAAAGGTGTGCTGTTACAAACGCCTTGGGGTTGAAGCCTTTCCGTCGACTCCCCTACTAACCTCTGCCATCTGATGATGTATTCTTTATTGTATTCTTATTACCTTCAGACGATTTTGTTGAGATTAGGAAAGACTTTGTGAACTTGTGAAATTAGGTAAACCTGTCACTGACCCTTTCAACTAAAGATATCTGTCTAGATAAAAAAAAAAATAATCGTTTGGAGGTAACAAGAATATCCCAATACATAACATTACCCGATTCATAGGATTGAAACAGGAGTGCAGCCTCAGTCATGTACATCTCCATACTCTATACGTGGTTATCCGTCCATTCATTCCCATCCTTATCCATTTCTTTTTCCTCAACTTCTGTACCTCGCTTTCATATGAACTTGCCAAATCCAGTCACTTTCCTTTTGGTTTTCCACACCTCCTCGAACCGTCAAGCCCTCACGTATTAGATCCTTGTCACTACCTTATTCAGAGTCCGTATCTCATTAGGACCGTATAATCCGAGGAGCATTTTTTTTTTTATTACCTTTCTGATCAGCATAAATCTTTCTGTATTTCACGCGAGCCTTTGTGTTATATATTCCATCCAACTACGCATCCACATTTGCATTTATAAACCGTTTCACTCCACCAACATATTTTTTGTGTTATCCAGCTATCTCCAGACAATGTTAATCCGCTTTTGAGAGACCTTACGAACTGGGGGAGTTAGAGACAGTCTTCGTTAATCCATTCAGTACACGAGGTCTCCCATGAAACTGATTACAACCTTTCAGTGGCAGCAATACAATATAATATACGTCATCGGACTGATAAAGCTAAGAGTTTCATTTTCATTGCTCTCACACTTGACTCCGTTATTCAGTCCGTACCAAATTCTCAACCTGTTCGTTGAATTGATCACTTTCAGGCAGTCCTATTGCAGTGTTTGCTCTCTAAGTCCTGTGTTTCATGTCAAGACCTTAGCACCATCGTCTTTTCATCCTTGAGCCACCCCACTATTCATTTCCTTTATTAGGTCTCCACATCATAGTGTAGTTGTACCATATATGTTTAATTTCATGCTACTTTTCTTCCAAGCACTTTTCAGTTTGGTGCCATTCTTTCTTTTTTTTTACTTTTTCTCCTTCAGTTTCCTTCGAACTTAGTAAATTCTTCCTTGAGCAAGCACTCCCGTCATCTTTCTCTCTTTTATTCTTTTTTAGGCCTTTTGTTTCTCCAATTTCCTTCAGACTTAGTAAATTCTTCCATGGTCAAGCTCTCCCGTCATCTTTTTCTTTTTTTATTATTTTTTTGGCCTTTTACAAGGATATATGGGGTCAAAGATGAGATTACACAGAGACAAATTTTGAGATCCAGTGTTATTATATGTTCATTAGTCATCATGCCAATTTGCACAGCTGTATGTCAGTGTACTGCAGCTGTTTAGAGACCATCCTGCATTTCTTTGTGAATGTTGGCAATATTTAATGCTTCAACTTTTTTGTATCATTACAACGTGAACATTAAAATCGAAGAGGTTAGCATCCATCGCCCTCCTCTTGGTCACATCTACTTGCACACCTCGCTGCCAACACACATTTACAGGCTTCAGCCAGTGTGTAAAGATCCCGTTCAGTGTTGGCAAGCAGCTCAGCCTCATGTGTTACGGTACAGCAAATTTGATGTATCCCATCTCTCACCAGCTGCACTTCCCGTGGCATAGCTTTTGTTTTGACGTTTCTTATAACCCCATCGAATATGTCATCATCATCATCATCATCATTATCATCATCATCAATATCATCATCATCATCATCAATATCATCATCATCATCATCATCATCATCATCATCATCCAGACCAGGTAGGATGCAGAGAACCAGAAAGACCCTGAGAGAATAAGACACCAACCAGAGTTTCCCCAGTTGAATAGGCCACACTTCCATTCACTCACCATTCAAGCCCCGGGAATCCTGGCTGCACTTGTAGGAAAAAAATCTCTCTCTCTCTCTCTCTCTCTCTCTCTCTCTCTCTCTCTCTCTCTCTCTCTCTCTCTCTCTCTCTCTCTCTCTCGCCCGCCAAACGCATACCTTTGCATCATATCAAGATCTTCATATAACCATTCACTTTTGTTACTGTTATTACTCTGATGATGATGATGATGATGATGATGATGATGATGATGGTTAATATTATTAGTCACCACCCATTACATAGGTGGAGACTAATGTTTTTGCTGGTATTTTTATTATTCCGGCCTCAGAATCTCGTGACGATTCCAGGAGAACCGGAGAATGTGCGAGGAATCTGAAGGGCGCAGGTTATGTGTCCTGGCATGGGCCATTGCTGAAAGAAAGAAAAAATCAAATCCTTTATGCGCAGCAGAAGGGCATGTCAGAACGTGTCATATCAGTATTATGTTGTGAACGAGATGAGTTGGTCGTGTCTACTGAAGATTTCAGTGGGACCAGAGCAAGGAATCTGAATTGCCCAGGTTATGTCTTGGTATGGGCCATTGCTGATAGAAAAAAAAAAATCCAAATCTCCCCAATGAGTTCGAGGTCATTGTAAGAAACAGTAGGTGGAGACTAGTGACTGTCCGCAAAACAGTTGCAGAGTTCTAATTATTATTATTATTATTATTATTATTAGAAAGTAAATACGTTCCTCATTCCATCCATAGGTAGGAAAAAAAGGTCATGATGATGATGATATAATGATTTGACCTATTGGGATTACAGACAACCTCTTTATACCCCACCTCACATTTTTGGGTGGGAATAAAGATTGAAATGATGATGATGATGATGATGGTGATAGTTTTTGTCGCTGGTGCTATTATTGCGACCCAGATCTGTCCCTTAGCAGTTTGTGTAGAAGTTTTGTCATTACGGTGTACGGTAACTGTGTGGTCTCCAGGGATGGCATTCCCTTACCCTCCTTCCATCGTTCATTCCTTCATTATGTCTTTCCTTCCGTTCTTTCATTCTTTCATTACTTCTTTCTTTCCTTCATTTTCTTCATTATTTCTTTCATTTTCTTCGTTTTCATTTCTTTCGTTCCTCTCTTACATTGTGGTTAAAGGAAGGAGGCTGTAATTCTATTCCCTCCCTTCCTTCCATCATATCGTTTCTTCTTTTTCCCTTTCCTTTCTTTTTCTTTCTTTTTTCCTTCTTCCTTCCTTCCTTCCTTCCTTCCTTCCTTCCGTCCTTCCGTCCTTCCGTCCTTTCCTTTCCTTTCCTTTTCTTTCCTTCCTTCACGGTATACATTAATGAAGTTGGTCCAGGGTTTCTTTCCTTCCTTCTTTCCTTCCTTCCTTCCTTCCATCCCATTATTTCTTCATTCCTTCCTTCTTTCTTGTCAGCTTTCCCCATTCCCTTCCCTGTCATATTCTCCATTCATCTTTCTTTTCTTCATCCTTCTCTGTCCTCTCTTCCATCCTGTCTCCTCATCCTTCCTCTCTTCTACCTTCTCACCTCCTCTTCTTTCCCCCTCTTCCCTAACATCTGCTTCTTCGCTCTCCTTTCCTTGTCTCCCACAGTTATTCATTCCTCTCTATTCCACATCCCCAGTTGTCTTCTTACTCAGTTTGTCTTCATTACTCCGTTTTTGTTTTCCCCATATTCCCTTTTTCATCCTCCTCCTCCTCTACTTTCCCCTCTCCAATCTTTTCTTCAATTTTCTCTTTCCTCCTCCCCTCCACCACTTTCTTCCCCATCCTCACCATCTTTTCTCTTGTTTCCTTTCCATATTCGCTCCCTGTTCCTTCTTTCCCCTCCCTCCCTATCCCTGAGTACCCACTTGTCTCTTCCCTTCCTGTTCTCTCTCTCTCTCTCTCTCTCTCTCTCTCTCTCTCTCTCTCTCTCTCTCTCTCTCTCTCTTCCTTCTCGTCTCTTACCCCTTCCTGATGTCCTCCTCCTCCTCCTCCTCCTCCCCCCTCCTCCTCCTCCTGCCCCCCCCCACTCCCACCGCCTTCTCGCCGCACCCACCCCTCTGGGATTACCATCAACATGAGAATTCGACTCTCACTCCACACATTGTTGTTGGTCTTGTTCCTCTTGTTATCCTCCTGAGGGTAATTACTATTTCCAGTGTTTTTTCTTCGTTTTTCATATATGTTACTGCCAGGTACGGTCACTGCTGAAAGACGGGGACATCATATTTAGATACTTCCTACTGGCTACTTCCTGACAGTTTTATACAGCTTAAGATAGAGATTTCGGACTGGATGGGTATTGACGCCAAGTCCTTCGCTAATATAAGTTGAGTTTTATCCGTGTATAGCAGCAAGAGTAAACTATGAAGGACATCTTAGGACTGAAGAGGTTTATATATATATATATATATATATATATATATATATATATATATATATATTATACCCTCTCTTAAGGGTTAACGCCGGTAAGCAGGAGAAAGGATTCTAATTCACTGACAGTGCCCGTCAGCTTTTGCACGTAACTGTCCACACAGAACAGTTCAAACCTTCCAAAACCAGGACCTGCCGATTTATAGTTTATCCCACTCGCTTCATTTCTTGCCTCATCCCAATCATTGACAGCGAGTTGCCCCTCAGTATGTCAGTTCATTCCAATTTGATCTTTTCTATACAGGCCCATTTTTTAGTGTCCCTAATACCTTTGTCCCCTCTCCTGTCCTTGGATTTACTTTAGGTCACTTAATTCTAACTGCTGCTGTGCCCTCCATTAAATAACTAAGACACTTCACTTCCTCCAAATCTTCCTCAATTACACTTACTTTCAAAGAATTTTGCTCCGCACTCTCACATCTCATTACCTTGCTCTTCCTTGTATTCAGTCTCGGCTTCCTCCTTTCACAGACTTTTGCTTGATCAGATGGTAAATGCTGAAGATTCCCTGTTAAGTCTGCGACTGATGTATTGTGTAAAAACAACAGCTGGCAACTTCGTGCACTCTCCTTTCCCCTATTTCTGTACTTGTCCGTGTTAGATCCATTGCAAGGCTGAACTTCTCCGCTAAGGAAAGAAGATATTTTTAATAGCCCTTTCCTGTTCTAACTAAATACGTATTAGGAAGGACTGTCAAGTGAGGTGCATGTGGATTTAGAAATATTGTATTGGCTGTGTGTGTGTATGTGTGTGTGTGTGTGTGTGTGTGTGTGTGTGTGTGTGTGTGTGTGTGTGTGTGTGTGAGAGAGAGAGAGAGAGAGTCTATTTCATTGAAAAAACTGACAAAATGCCAAAATATTAGAATTAGAATATGGAATGACGTACTGCCAGTCCCCTGATTAAAGGAAAAGTTCCATATTTTTAATCATCCTTTGGAAAGTGCGAGTCCCAATGTCTGTTGTAGTAATCAGGAACTGGAATCACAGACATGCTTAACATTAGTCCCCCCTCCACTTTTTGAAGGAAAGAATGAAAAAATAGTGCAGAATCCTTACGTATGTTTTGTTCGTCATGGAAAATGTTGTTAGTTACGAGAGAGAAGTGGTTGGTAATTTGTTTATTAATCCTGAGGCCGAGGTGAGGGACTGGTAGAGAGGGTAAATGAGGCTACGCTGGTGAGAGGCTGTGGCTTTGATAAAGGGTTGCATCACCTCATTACTGCCAGTACAACACACCAGGATATATTTGTCACTACGTTGAGAGAGAGAGAGAGAGAGAGAGAGAGAGAGAGAGAGAGAGAGAGAGAAAGGGGGGGAGGGAGAGAGAGAGAGAGAGAGAGAGAGAGAGAGATGCTGATGGCTACCTCCAGAATACATCCTGAAACTTCTTTAATTACCGTTAGGATTAAGATGGTTACGGTACTTACTTACCTTTCATCATCGTCATCATCATCATCATCATCATCATCATCAGCAGCAGCAGCAGCAGCAAGGTGGTAGGTGGTGGCGATCATTATCCACTCAGCTGTTGTAGTGCTTCCTACTTCTTCCGTCACTTTTATCATTCTTTTTTCTGTGTCTGCCCTCCTCTCTTCCTCTTTCTTCCATTCTTCGGGTCACTTTTTATTATTATTCTTTCCACTTCAGGTGAGTCTAAATGAGTGACAAGCCTAACGGGTGCTTATAACCCAGGAATCCATTTACAACGATGGGTGGTAACCATATAATCAAATAGCGGGGTGATATATTACCTCCTATGGTGCCCTTGTTAACTGAGTGGAGAGATGCAAATGCGGCGTTCATCTGGAAACGAACCCCCCCTCTTTTCGTCTCGCTGTGGCGAATCACTGTCTGCCGTAAGGGAACTTCAGTTCATTGCACGGGACAGGGTGATTGTCTCACGGCCAAATAGACCGGGGTTACTCAACAACAACGAACGCAAAAACAGTAGCAAGAACAGCACCACCACCAACAGCTAGAAGGAGAGTGTAATACAGTACCTGTACACTACAGTTGGTCTAAGGCCAAACATCTGACCTTGCCCTGTTCCTTTGACTCGTGGCTCTCCAAATCAAGTTATTCTTACCTAACCCTTAACCGATTAACCAAGTTTGATCCAAGTCTGGTCATATGTATTTAAATGACCTTTCTTTGTGACACTGGCCTTTAACCTGTTGTTCTGTAAATAGAATGTAGGTAATCTTTGTTTAATTTTGATCCCCTCCACCAAGTTTGGTCCTGACCAAATCAGACCTACCGGTATGTGGGTAAAAGGGCGGAACCTTTGACCCTACTCTGTGACCTTCACATCTGACCTATTACTTTCAAAATTGAATCACATCGTCCTTTCTTCTCCCTCTCACCAAGTTTGGCTTATGACTTTTTTTTTTTTTCCGGACAGCAGTAACTCCTGTTCCTCTGAAGGTTCTGAATCAATATGCAGGCTTTGGTGCAGTTCCATGTAGCTGTTTTTCCATAACCTTGCTAAGAGACAGAAGGACAGACAGGCACACTGACAGATAGGCAGGCAAACCGAACCAAACACATAATCCCCTTGTCTTTTCGAGTGCTGGTGTGATAATAATAATAATAATAATAATAATAATAATAATAATAATAAAATAATAATAATAATAATAATAATAATAATAATAATAATTAATAATAATGATAATTAATAATAATA
Organism: Coenobita brevimanus; assembly: GCF_032717465.1. Taxonomy (NCBI): domain Eukaryota; kingdom Metazoa; phylum Arthropoda; class Malacostraca; order Decapoda; family Coenobitidae; genus Coenobita; species Coenobita brevimanus. The sequence goes on from NC_136982.1 coordinate 25,855,510, forward strand.
ATAATAATAATAATAATAATAAATAATAATAATAATAAGAACGAACTGAAAAATTGTCCAAGAACACTATTGATAACTCCTCATTATTTTACATCATCAAAAACATATAGAAGAACATCCGGACTGAGTAAAGTGAAGAAGTAAAGCCGTCTCTATGAATCCGTCAAAATATGCTCTTCTGTATGTAAAATACTACTATATACCATATATAACCTTTATAGGCACTACCAATAAAGGCCTCAAATCGGCTGAAGAAATATTGGTGTTTGGTTTTAAGTACTTAGCACCGAGTAAATCATAATAGGCCTTGATTTCAGGATTCTGGAACACACTTAGCACTGAATAAATCGTAAATAAGCATTGATTTCAGGATTCTGGAACACGTTTATTTTTTCTTTAGGAACAATAATTTCCGAGGTACAGCTATTTGAAAGCTGCAAAACTTTGACCTTGGAAATGACCTTTACCCAAGGTTAAGGTTGCCGATTTTTTTCGGGTTATAAGTCCATGAAGTTTGGTGGCTCAGGCTTAATTCCTTCATGGGCAGTTAGGTCACACCCAGTTCTTTCAGAGTAGTCCGAAATTTTGGACCATAGGGCACCCCGGAGAATAACCTGTTGATTGGACCCATTTCCAGCACTGCACTCCAGCCATGTCCCAGGTACATAAAAATTTTACCTGTCTATCCCAAGCATTTCTTGAGTTTGGAATCAGCTTTATTTATTTATTTATTTATTTTTTGGAGGGGGAGGGGATTCCGAATGCTATCCGGATGCGGTTTGTCCTATCCAGATGAAACTTGGTCAGATGAAGCGGCCAACCAGTCCTATAAGATGTCACAGTTTGAAGGCGCTAGGTCAGAATGTACGCGAGTGGCAGCAGTTCAGATCTTCAGGATAATAAGAAAAAGAATATTGACAAAACCAATATAAATCCCCAATGTAATATTGTTATAATAATACATAATAACGGTAGTAGTAGTAGCAGTAGTAGTAGTATATGATAGTAGTAGTAGTAGTAGTAGTAGTAATTATTAGTACCGAGTATTAGTATTATATTAGTGATACTATTCTTCATTGCTGTTTCTCCTCATGCTGCTGCAGCTATAGTTGACTCATATAGGCTACCTGTTGTTGTTGTTGTTAGTGCTGTTGCTGTGGGTGTTGTTTTGACGTAAGGCTTCAGATCAAGTGTAAAAACAGAACAATCCCACCTCCTCATTAGACACGCTCCCCCCCTCCCCCCTTACCCTTCTGACATTATTGTTCTTGGGATGGTCAGACGGAGAGGCAAGAAGGTAGGTGGGGGTAGAGGAGGTAAAGAGTGAAGGAAAAGGGAAGGGAGGGATGAGAGAAGAAGACGGGAAGCAAGAAGATGGAGGGAAGGGGAGGGGAAATGAGGGAGAGAAAGAAAGGAGGAAGAAGAGAAGAAATAAGAGAGGGGGAGAGAAAAAGAAAGAAGTAGAGAGGAGAGGGAAGAAATGGGGAAGGCGAAGGGAGGTGTTGACAGAGAAGGAATGGAGAGGAGAGGTTGAAAAGAAATGAGAGACGTTGAGGGGGAGCGGATGGGGAGGGAAAGTGGGGAGAGTGGGAGGTGAAGAGATGTGGTGAGGAGAGGAGAGAGCGAGAGGGGAGAAGACGAAGGGAAGAGTAGAAAAGGGTGGGAAGAAATAAGGTTTGGGAAGGGAAGGGAAGGGGAGAGGGAGAGAGAGGAGACAAAGAGGAGGGAATGGCGGGGTCAGGAGGACAGAGAGTTGGGTGCGAAAGAGAGGGGAAGTGGAGAGAGAAGGAAGCAAATGGAGAGGAGGATGAGAAAACAGAAAGGAAAGGCTGAGGAAGAAACGAGAAGTTAGGAAGAGAAGGGAAAACATGAAAAGGAAGACAGAGAATGGAGGGAAGTAAGGATGAGGATTAGAGGTGAGAACTGGGAGGGGAGGGGAGAAGCGAGAACTGGGAGGGGAGGGAAGAAGGGAGAATTAAAGAGGAGAGGGAGAGAAGAGAGTTGAGAGGGCAAGCGAGGGGAAGGGCTAGAAGAAGAAAAGGGTACAACGAGGGGAGAGGGGGCTGGGAACGCAGATTTTCTCCTTCTTTCACATTTCGTAAGGAATGTAGCTGCTGTTTGATGCTCAGTCTTTGTCGTTAAGTCCGTCGTTCCATCAAACGTTATCTCTCTCCTTGTAGCCTAATGGTGTGTGTGTGTGTGTGTGTGTGTGTGTGTGTGTGTGTGTGTGTGTGTGTGTGTGTGTTGATTAGTTCCCATACTTGTAAGTGGGTCGTGTCTGTAAGTGTTTGTATCTAAATGTTTATATGTGAATCTATGAATTCCTGTCTGTAAGTCCATATGTACACCATCTTTCTGTGTGTATATGTCTGTTTGTTGTCTCTCTGCAACTGATTTTATCAGTCGGAATTTAATCTGAACACACACACACACACACATATATATATATATATATATATATATATATATATATATATATATATATATATATATATATATATATATATATATATATATTAAATCCTATTTTGTATCAACTCTGTCAGTCCGTGCCATGTCTGTCAGTTAGTCAGTCTGTATATCTGCATCTGTGTCTGCCTGTCTGTATTTGTATCTACCTATCTACATCGTTCTGTCTTACTTTAGATATATATAAATTTGTTTTGTATCTGTGTTTCATGTTTACATATTTACGCTGATGTCCCTGTACTTACTTTTGTCTGTCGCTGTGTATCAGTCCCTTTGATATTTTTTAGATGTCCATCGGGCCTGCCTTCCGTCAGTTCTGATGTTTTATCCTTTTTGCTACTGACATAAGCGTATTGTTGTAGTCTTTTTGAGACTGGTTTATTTAGCACATGAGAGACATCGAATCTGTCCTCTGCTGTTATGCTTAAAGTTGTCTGGTAGTCTAGAAAATAAAGAGGTGTCATGCTACTGAAAGGATTAATTATTTACCTTTGGGTTCCATCTACTTCAGTTGTGCCTGATATTTAATCTATATTACGTTTTATCTGTTTGCTTTCCTTAGCTGACTTCCTACCCAGTGGTTTTCTTGTATCTTTTTTTTTCGTCTTAGTCTGTTTTTGTATGTTTTAATATTGTCCATTTTCTACTATTCCTTCCTTCCCATTTTCTTCTTTTCTTTCTTCATTTTCTTCCCTCGATCTTTTCTTTGCACTTTCTTTTAATCCTTCCTTCTTTTTTTATCTGCCCCCACCTTTTTGTTCTTAATTCTCATCCAGTCCTCCCCTCATTCCTCTCTCGCCACACTTCATTTTTCCATAATGCCCTCCCCTTCTTTCCTTCTTCTCTTCACCTTCACTACTTTCTCCTTCCCCCGTCCCTCTTCATCACTCTCACATCCATACCTCCTCCCCACCTACCCTCCCTTCATTCCCTGATCTCTTCCTCCTCATCCTCACCTCTCCCGTCCTTCATCATCCTCACATCGCTTCCTTAGCCTCATTTCCTTCATCCTCTCACGCCCATTTTCGTTCTCACATCCCTTCTCCATCCTCTTCCTCTTCCCTTGTCAACTAACCCATCCTCTACACCCTTATCTTACCCGTTCTCACCCCCTCCCCTCCAGACGCCGGGAGTGTGGCAAGGAATTCAATATCTTGGCCGCCCCCTTGACGAGATTGTAATTTAAACCTCTTATTGCACTTCTCCGCCAACTGCGCACCACTACATTTTTCTTTCTCTGCCTGTTCTCTGGTCTTTGCCTTTTCCTCAAAATACATATGCTACCGCTAAGGGGAGAGCACCTGATCATCATTGCCTAAAATGGCTGAACTGAGTAGACCGGCCCCGAACTTTTATGCTCCCGATTGGGCAGTAAAGGGCTGAATGATGGATATATTATTTCCATTTTGCCTCAAACATTTCCTCTAATTTGTCTTCCATTTTCATCTGTGTATCGTCTTTTTTGTTATCAGCTGCACCCCTGACAACCTTGACGTGTTTTGTACCTCTGACTTCACTTGTCTTCCAGCCCGAAATCCATCCTGTACACCTGTCACTGCACCACACCCAGATGTTAACCCTTCACTAAGAGAACTGTCCCATCAACGGAAAAAATCTCCGGCGGAATCAAGAATACAGTAATAACAAAGAAGTCATTGTGGTACAGGTAAAAAGGGGGAAAGGGAATAGGACAAATGCCAGTCATCCCTTATTTGTAGTGCTCATCTCCGTAACTAAGATTTTTGACTCTGTGGCGGGCTTTTCACCCTATACCTTGGGATACAGGGCTGCTGCAGTATCCACGTTACCACATTGGTCAACCCCTCCCCCCCCCCCTGCCACCAGGTGTTGCCTAGGTACTCGTTTTGCCAACCAGTTCTCAGAGGCCTGGGTGGAGCGGCGGCAGCTGCCTGCACCAGGACTAATTGTAAACATGTCAACACGCCTTAACCTTGGAATTTCGACTACTCTTTCATTTTATTAGCATTCATAATCTGGTCAAAGTCCCCGTATTTGTTACTTGCGGGGTAAGGGGGAAAATTTAACACTATTTATATTACGGAAACATAATTAGAGGTGGTCCATCTGCCTATGGAATTTTGCATGTACTGTAGGTAGTAGAGGCCGTGACAAATCGATTCGAGCCGAGTCAATATGAGGAAGTGGAGCCCATATCAAGCATATTAAAAAAATGACACGAATTTAGTCTGTGTGAATTCATGTTGTATATCTATCTCTGTCTATCCATCAGTCAATCTGTCTATCTAAAGATAGATAAATATAGATAGATAGACAGATAGATGGATAGGTAGGTAGGTAGGTAGGTAGATATGTAGGTAGGTAGGTAGGTAGGTAGGTAGGTAGAGAGAGAGAGAGAGAGAGAGAGAGAGAGAGAGAGAGTATTTAGATAATACTAATGAAAAGATGTAAGGTTTTTCAAGCGAAGTACTTTGCAAGAGTGCCACTTCCCACATTCGACCTTACCTCTTTATAACTATATCATAATGGAATATATATTGTACGAAAGAGATTTCTGAACTGAAGGGGTAAGATGTAGTTCTAGCCTTCAGTACCCAGCCTCCTTCCTTATTGCCAATCACCTCTACTAAGCTAAAGAAAAACGTGTGGAGGTGACAACAGCGTGTACCAATGACGTCCTCAGGTGAATGGGATTAATACCATGAAACCCAGAGAGAGAGAGAGAGAGAGAGAGGGTAGATTGAACATATTGGATGAAATATATTAAATGGCCGGGAGAAATTAATATAGATTGTCTTTAATGGGCTAGAGGGAGCGTTGATAAAATATGGAAATTGCAATTGGATTTTGGTACAGTTTTGTTATTTATGTATTATTATTCAAAGGATTTAATTATAAGGTGAGTTCCTGTGGTGGTTTTGTCTCAGTTTAACACGCGCACGCACGCACTGTCTCTCTCTCTCTCTCTCTCTCTCTCTCTCTCTCTCTCTCTCTCTCTCTCTCTCTCTCTCTCACACACACACATCCCTTCCTTTCGCCTCCCCACTCTCTTCTTCCTTCCATCTCATTTTTCATTTCCCCCTCCCATCCTCCTCACCGCATCATCATTTCCTTTCCCTATTTCTTTTCTTCCCGTCCTTCTGCCTTCTCGTCCTCGCTTCCTTCTTCTCTCCCTTTCTACTTCCTTCCCTCTTCCTTCTCTTCCTCTTCTCCCTCTCCTGTTGTCCCTCCAGCATCATCGCAGGCCAGTAGCTGTTGAGTACATGTGCACCCCGTCCTTCACCCCCATACACACACGCACACACGCACATATTACAGGAGGAGGTAATCCTTCAAGACCAGTGAGTGATACGCAATAACAGTACCATAGACTACACGGACACACACACACACACACACACACACACACACACACACACACACACACACACACTTAAAGAGGATGTGTGTGTGTGTGTGTGTGTGTGTGTGTGTGTGTGTGTGTGTGTGTGTGTGTGTGTGTGTGTGTGTGTGTGTGTGTCCTGAGTGTGTGCGTGTTTACTGGAAGTTAGCGTGTTTTGTGACTCTGCTTGTGCTTAGAGAGAGAGAGAGAGAGAGAGAGAGAGAGAGAGAGAGAAAGTTTAGCAAAAGCACGTTACAGGGATGCCCATAGAGGTGAGACTGAAGGAGAGAAGAGGAAGAGGAAGAGAATGAAAAATAAACTGTGACTGGAAGTGAGAGGCTGAAAGAGGAAGAGGAGGAATCAAGGTAACTAGGAGAAATTGGAGATGAAAGGAGAGGTGGAAAAAGCAGTAAAGGAAGAGAGGACAGGTGGAGGGGGGCTTAGAAGGAAAGAGAAGAGGAAACGTGATTAGACAGACAGACAGACAGACAGACAAACAGACAGAGACAGAGACAGAGACAGAGACAGAGAAATAAGTTGAAAAAGAACGCAAGATTGAGGAACACAGAGGACTGTAAAATGGAGGGGGGAGGGGAAGAGGGAAAGGGAGGTGCAGGAGAGAGGCAGGGAACGAGAAGAAGAGGGGAAGAGAAAGAAAAAAATGGAAAGAAAGGTAAAGTTGAAAAGGAGATGTGAGGAAGAAAAGATAAATGGAAAGAAAGATTAATATTCCTACTCATTCACAAAAACACACAGGTGCTTAATGGATACAGGAGTTGGCCTCAGTGTTAAGTGGTATGATTAGCAAATTACAAAATAATAAAAAGATGAGTTGTATATCTAGAAAAACTACCACTGTCTCCGAAGTTGTACTTCAAAATTATCGGAGTCTGGACACTTACCCAAGGTATTTGTCAGAAAATCATTGTGTATGCAGTAAATGCTTAAACATGTTTATAAATTTTGTAGTGAATGGATCTCTAAGTTCCTAGATCTTTTTACACTGCATTACATACTTGTTAGCGCAACAGTGTGATAGCAAGGCTTGCAGGCAGGGGTTATGCTTGGTGTCTACACCTACACGTTATTTACTTGTTTTCTTGCCATAGGTAGTAGCTTAGTGACACCGAGGAGTTTGCGGACTGTGTGACGACCTATAGATGTTAGACTGTTGCTACTTGTGGGTCTTGTGGTTAGAACGCCCCAGCCGAAGTGATGGCATTGCGTAGGGTCGATCCTCAGACAGTGACTGTAGGATTGTCGATATGTGATGCCATCATGGGAAGTAGACTGGCCATGTACCCTTAAATGTGCTATGGGTGACAACAGTATCGGTGCACAATATGCGTGGAATATTTGGGAACACAGAACGAAGATCACAGAAATATTAGCATCCGACCTACCACACGTTGGTAGCCCTGATGTCGTGGGGGGTGTCATATATCGCCAACTGGCAATATCCTCCTGCAGACACATAGCAAATGTTATGTTTATATAAACAGGCATTGTTAATACACAATGAGACGTTGCTAATGTACAGCAGTTGTTGGAAGGTTTTCGGTAGGCAGCGGACCCCCTGTGCACTGATACTTATGTGACCCATAGTACAGGACCATGATAGCCTAGTCTTGGTTTCCTTCATCTCGAAGAGGATAGCATGAGATTTGCTCGTACCGTCATGATTTCCCGAATCATGGAATTATAGTATTCCGCATCTATCCTTGTTAGTACCATGACGTACTTTTCTGTTGCCTCCAGACGATTTTGCGGAGATTAAGATAAGTTGTAGGAACTGCAAGAGTTATATACAATCGTCATATACGTCGCCACTATCATGAGGATTTCCTTAGCTGAATAAACTCGTCCGATGGTAACGGTAGCAATAATAAAGTACAGGAAATTTTCTCTTAAATGACCAAGAAGTTATGAAGAAGCGAGAGGCGTTGGACAAATAAGTGGGTAAAGGTAAAAAGAAACAGACAGAAAGTAGAAAACTGGACTAAGGAGAAATAACAAATATTGTAGATAGTGGAAGAAGCAAAGGTAGGAGGAATAGTGATATGATGAGGAAGGAAAATTTGAGAGGAGAGGAAAAGGGAATTAAGAAGAGGGATGAAACGGTCATGAAGGCAGAGAAGAGAACAAAGTACATAACAAACATAGGCAAAGCAACGCTGTTGCAACCCTTCATCTGACCAAGCATATACTCCCCACCTCCCTGCATACCTAACCATGCGCAAAGCAGCCCTCCCCCTCCCCCCCAATCTATTCTCTTAAAGGTGGGCGTAAAGAGAACGCCTTGAAGACATATAACCTGGGCCATTCAGATTCCTTGCGCAGGTCCCATTGAAAATCTCTGGAAAAATTATTTTATTACTTTTTCATTAAAAACAAAAAGTTATAAATAAGAAAATAAAGACATAGCATTCTACCTATCAAAAGGCACCAGTTCACTGTAAGACACATAGCTGTGTGAACCTTCTTAAATCTACAGTGAATACTTTCTGAGTTCTGGCCTGGAAACGAAATTCCACATACTGCCTGCCGCCCAGCTCTACGAACGGATACCTATTATCCCAGTGATAACAACACCGTCCTCTTACTTTGTCAAGTGGATGGTAACAGAGAAGAATGAGGAGCAAAATACTGAGTGAGGAGAGATAAGTACTAAAAAAAAAAAAGGAAACAGTCTTAAAAGGTGGAGAAGACATGAAGCAAAAGAAAAATGGTGGAAAGGAAATATAAGGAGAAAAAAAAATTAAATAAAAAGGGAGAAGACAGAAAGAAAAAACATAAGAGGAATGAAAGAAACAGTGAAAGCGAATTTGTGGCAGGAATGGGAGAAAAGCACAAGCAAGAGGAAGAGGAAATCAGTGAAAGATGGAGTGAACTGGAAAACAGTAAAAGCTCATAAGGAGATAGAAAGAATGAATATGAGAAAAAATGGGAAAGAGAGATGTTACAATTATTTAATAATTTCATACAAACCTGGCTGAGATCAATATATATATTAGCGTATATCTAGTAGTATATAAGTGTAGAGTATAAGTGTACCTCGGCCTATGTGACTGAAACTGTAGCATCATCCGGTGCCAAGCTTGAATATTGCTGAGATAATGTCCACAGACCTGGGCAGAGAGAGAGGGGAGCCAGTTCTGCCTTCATTTCAGAGGCAGGGCTCGGATGGAGCACATCTGTAATCTCCTGGTCAAGAAATAAACCCATAAAACCACATCGGGCTCTGGGTATAACCTTGATTTAAGGGAGGTAAGAAAGTGGTGGCTGTGGTGGGACTCGACCCCATGCCTACGAAGAGACTGATGTTTGAGACAAGCACGCCATCATTCTATTGGCCTACTATACAGAAGGACATTAATGCTCACTGTGACTCTTGATTTTCCTGTAATCGTCATAAAGGATCAACCGGATTACCTGCCCCACTCTTTCAATATCTAGTTCCATCACGTCCATGGGAAACAATTTCTATTGACCTCCTTAACTCGCGGCGTCCCGTCGACGTTCTTCCACGTCCTCACGTTTTGTCACTGCCAATCCCGTCGACGTACTTTAACGTCCTGCAATTGCAAGGTTCATAATTTCCACAATTTTCAAAATTCGCGTGAGATTTTCGATTCGTCCACCTACCCAAGCCTCCCCTACCTGCCGCCAGGCGGGCAGCGTCCCAGACCCCACGTGACCCGCTCTCGCCCTTGTCTCAGTCACTCACCTGTTAGCAGTGACCCAGGTCAGACATGGCGTGTAAAGGTCTCTCAGACGACGAAATACAATCCGCCCTGGATGCCTTCACGGGAGATAGTGATTCTTCACTTGATGATGATGTGGTGGATCGAGATAACGTGCAGCCTGAGGAGGAAATAACAAGCAGTGATGAGGAGGTCCCTTCGCCCTGGAAAAAGCGGTATGTCACATATCGTAAGGCAAGGGAAGGCCAGCCTGCACCCAAAACACCTGCACGGACCTCCTCTCTCCATCCCCTAGAGAGAGATTCTGATGAGGACGAGGATGAGGACGATGACGATGACGGCGGCTTAGGACGTGATGTTGCCTCATGGTTGGGGAAGGAAAAAATCTCACCCCGAGGATCAGAAGGTGGGGCGAGAAGGCAAATAAGGTATGGTCTTAGTGTTTTGTCTGGGGAAGGCGAAAGTGGTGTGGTGGGAGTGCGGGGTGAAAGGGAAAGTGGTGTGGCGGGAGCGTGGGGCGAAAGGGAAAGTGGTGTGGCGGGAGTGCGGGGTGAAAGGGAAAGTGGTGTGAGGGAGGCTGCACGAGCACGTGGTGCACGTAGGCCTAGGGGAGAGGAGGTGAAGCCACTCCCCAGCACGTCTTTCGCCACACAATATTCCCAAACTTCCTCCCCACAGCCCCAGGATGTGGGGGAAGGAAGGAAAGGGAAGGGAAAGGGTAAAGGAAAAGGGAGAGGGAAGAGAAGTGCGAGTGATGAAAGGCGCCGCTCTCCACCTCCCCAACCTCCCCCACCACCACCAATGTTGCGTTGTGCCTTCAGCCATGTTTCAGAGAGTACCATAACTTCCTACACTACTGAAACTATGTGGGATGGCGATTAGACGCTCAGTATAATGGTAAGGCCAGTCAGTATGTGCTAAGTCTTATATAAAGTTAAAACGGGTGTAATGTTTGCAGGAAAGTAATGTATAAGTTGAGAAATAGTGTAAGTTGAAAGAAGTGATATCAAAACTACACCCACTGTGCAAATCTGCGAAAATATGACACTCAGTATAACACTCTGGTCAGTAAATATGTGATAGCAAGAATATAAAGTGGAAACAGGTGTAATGTTAGCAGGAAAGTAATTTATAAGTTGAAAAATAGTGTAAGTTGTAACAATTGATGTCACGAGTACACCCACTGTGTAAATCTGCGAAAATATTATGCTCAGTAGAACATTCTGGTCTGTAAGTATGTGATAGGAATGATATAAAGTGGAAAAGGTGTAATGTTAGTAGGAAAGTAATTTATAAGTTGAATACTAGCGTAAGATGAAACAAATGATATCGCGATAACACTCACTGTGTAAATATGCGATAATATGACGCTCAGTAGAATAGTAAGGTCTCCAATTATGTGATAGCAATTATATCAAGTGGAAACATGTGTAATGTTAGTGGAGAAGTATTATATAAGTACAAAAATAGGTTGTAAGTTGAAATAATACTCATAGCAACTTCACCCTCTGTGTTATTATGCGCTATTATTACGCTAAATATTTACATAAGGCCTGAAACTTATCTCAAAACAGTTCTCTAAAGTGGAAAAGTGTATAATGTTATTAGGAAAGTATTATGTAAGTTGAAAAAACACAATACGAGTTGAAACAACAGTCACAGCAAGTTCACTCACTACGTAAATAAGCGCTAACGTTACGCTAAATGTTATCGAAAGGCCTGTGAATGTGTAAAAACAGTTCAATAAAATGTAAAATGGTATAATGTTATTGGAGATGTATTATGTAAGTAGAAAAAATGATATGTATCATGATTCAGCAATGTTAGCGATTCATTGTGAACAGCTTGGCTGATTTCGCTCGGTTCGCCCGATGGTACAATGCTTATTTCACCTCTGTTTTTGTATAAAATCCAATTTACTCTTGTATCACATGTTTTTATGTTTGTAATAAATACATATCTAATTACTTTCATTGGTTTCCCAGACTTATAATATCATAGAAAACGTGAGAGCCTCAGACCACCTACAGAGAACACGGTACCAGGTGTGACGAAGGTATACCTGTTTAGGCCACTTATGGACCCTGGTGAACACTTTCTTGGTGATTGACTATTGTTTCTGACCAAAAGCGAAAGTTTTAGCAAAAAAAATTTGGGTCCAAAAATGGTCGGGATTGGGGGGTACCAGTGGTGAAAAAGTGGTCGGGACGGGGAGGGTTAAATTAACTCTTACGTAATCCAGTGCAGAGTATTTGTTCATGGCAGTTGATCATTTCTCACGCTACTGTGCCCTCGTAGCTCTCCAAGACAAGACCGCTGAGAGTATCACACCTTCTTTAATCGATCATGTCATTTGTCCATCCACTACTCCGTCTACTGTGCAGAGTTTAACAGTCATCTTCTGGTTGAGACTTGTTAAACAGTACAAAATCAATAAATGTAATGTCATTCCCAACTGTCCAGCTTCCAGTGGCCATGTTGAGAGACAAAACCGAAAAGTTTTGGAGTGCTTTTGGCACTTAGGTTCTCAGAGCACATGTTGGGATGAGGTTCTGCCCTCAGTTCGGAGGCAGGGCCCGGATGGAGCGCATCTGTAATCTAGTCAAGAAATAAACCCGTAAAACCACGTCGGGCTTTGGGTATGATCTTGATTTGAGAGAGAAAGAGAGAGAGCAGAGTAAGAGGGTCTAGAAAACTGAGATGGTAAAAGGGTGTGATGATGATGAAGGACGTAAAGGGGGAGATGAGAGGAAGTGAGAAAAAGAGGTGTTAGAAGTTGGCAAAGTGGGCAGATGGAAAGGAGGAAAAGGAAGAAGGGAATTAAATGACGGAAGAAAAAGAAAGTGAAGAAAGAAATACAGGTTAAATAAGAAACGGGATAAATGAAAGGAAATTGAAGGAGGAAGAAGGAAATAAGAGAGAAAGTGAGAAAGAGTAAGAACAAAAGGATGAGAAGAAAGAAAATGAGAAGAAAACAGTACTAAGAAAAGAAATGAAAAGAAAAGGAAAGGAAAATGAGAAACACTATTGAAGTATTATGTCAGAAGAGAAGATATCAGTAACTGGAAAAAGGACGGAGGGAATGAGAGGAAAAGGGGAAGAAAAAGAGGAGAGAAAAGGAGTAAGAAGGCCTGGAAAGGGATGAGAAGAAAGTAGAAAAGTGAAACAAAATGAATAGGGAAATTAAGAAAGAACTTGGGTAAATGGAATGTGGAAGGAAGGAAGGAATGTGACAAGAAATGGAAAGGATAGCCAAGAGAACATTAAGGAGTTGAGGGGAAAGAATGGGAAAATGAGACAAGATGTTTAAGGGAATAAGTATGCAGGTAGGAAATGTTGATGAAAAGGATGGAATGAAGGAGGCGGCTCCGTGAATAAAGAAGGAAGGATATAGATTGTTTTTCAGAGCCTGTAGTTATGTCAGTGTAAGTAATGCAAAAACTACCACTTGTATTCTCAGTACTGTCATTGCCGCTGCTGCCACCACTTCTGCAGCCAATATTCTTACTGGTATTACTGTCCGCGTCATTTGTAGCTAAAATTTATGATCACGTCTGTCTGCTTGTCCTGATTTTGAAGGCCTTGACCTAGAAACCTGTTATTATGAAGGATGGCAGGTCAGGTTTGATAATAAAGGTCATAAGGGGGAGGCGGTGGCTGAATCGTTAGAGAGGCGGCCTGCACTCCTAATGGACCCAGGATCGAATCCCGGCTGCGGCAGGGAACAGTTTGAGGATTTGAATTTCCTAAAAAGCAGACTTTCCTGATCTACCAGATGATCCCCGACATGTCGTAAAAGTACCCCCGCTAATACCAATACACGAATCCTGTATGAGACAGCCCTAGTATGTTTAAATATGGATGGTAGTTGTTGGCGCCGAAATGGTGACATGTGGAGGTGTAGGAGGACTACTGGGCCTTGGGATAGGTCACAGCCCCCAAGAAATAGGCTCTGAAGCCTTTGCCCTGAGTCGGACACGTAAAAAAATAAAAAAAAATCTCAGGGTCACTGGAGTGTAAAGTAGTCTACTCCAAAAAGGCGGTTGGTCCTCATGTCGGAGACTGTAGTTAGTATTGTTACTACTACTGGCCTGACTGCTGCTGCTGCTGCTGCTGCTTTGTTAATGTTGCCGCTACCAGTACTACTTCCTCCTGTACCACTCCTACTGGCTCTGTTACTTCTACTGCTACCACCACTTAGAGTTTCTGCTGTTGCATTTAGCATTTCCGTTGATAGTTAAAACTTTACGAATATTGAGAGAGAGAGAGAGAGAGAGAGAGAGAGAGAGAGAGAGTTACTCAAAAACAAATTAGGAAGGAAGTTATTGAGGCGATGCGAAATTAGAAAAGGTGAAATACAAGAAGAGGACGATTATATTGGAAGTTTAAATATTATTGTAGAAAAAAAAATTATATTAGATGAGGTTAAATGAGTGACAGATTAATTTAGAAGAAAGCAGTACAAGTGGAACATCCTAAACAAAGCTAATGATATATTTAAAACGGATGATTGTGGGTTGAGATTTATGAAAATGAGGATACTTACAAGAAAAGAGAAAAACGAAATTGCATTACATGAGAAGAGGTCGACAATGGGAAGAAGATGAAGGCGAGGGAAGCAGAGACTGCAAAAGAGGAGACTAAGGGAAGAGAAAGGAAAGGATAAGAGAGTAAAAGGGGGACAGAGTAGAGTCGACCAGAGCCAGCAGGAGAGGAATTAGAGATTGCCAGCGATGCCAAGGGAATGTTGGATGATCAACACAGCTGCAGTATACTAACATACATCTGTGCAAATTGCCAGGATGATTAATGGACAGACAAGAACATCTGGGATCCCAGATTTTGTTAATATTATCTTATGTTCGACCTCATATTACCCGCTAAAAGGCATAACGCCAAAAAATTTAAAAAGGCGTCTGGGGGTTGTGCCCAAGAAACAACTGTACCAAGCTGAAGCGAACTGATGAAGGAATGGCACGAAGCTAAAAAGGGTTTAGAAGAACAAAAGAGAGTCTAAGCAAAAACAGTATGGTCTCCACCACAATGTGGGGATCGTACTTACGAGAGGAGAGGAGAACAGAGTAGAGTATATTTACCAGAGTACCGGAGAGCAGAGGAGACGCTTCAGCAGGAGAGTTGCGAGGAAAATACTGTAGAGTAGAACTGAAAACAGTATAGGATACAGTATTATAGTGGAGTATAAGTGATAGGATAAATCTGACATGGGACATCAGAGTAGGGTAGGGTAGGGAAGGGTTGGGTAGAGTAGAGTAGGGCAAAGTCGAGTCGAGTATATGGGAGGCAGCCAGAGAAGAACAGAGTAGAAAAGAGTCAATAGAAGAGGAAAGGAGAGGTGTAGAGGAGAATATAAAAGCGAGGAAAAGAGAGAATTATAGGGCAGGTTAAAGAAGAGGAGAGGGTACGAAAGCAAAGGATGTGAGAAGAGAAGAGAAGAGAAATGAGGCATTAGAAAAAGAAGGGAGAGCTGTAGAGTTTGGGAGAAGGGTAGACAGAGGAAAAGAAAGAGATTAATAGGGTAGAAGAAAGGAGAGGAGGGGATACAAGAGTAGAGGATATGAGAGGAGAAGAGAGTAAAGTATAAAAAAGGCAGCAGAAAAAGAGGAGGGCTGTAGAGTTAGGGAGAAGAGAGAATAGAGGAAAAGAGAGAGCTTAATAGGGCAGAGGAGAGGAGAGGATACGAGAGTAAAGAATGTGGAAGAGAAGAGAGGAGAGTGAAACATGGGAGAGAAGGAGAGAGAGGAAGATAAGAGAAGAGCAAAGTAGGGTAGAGTAGAGAAGAATAAGAAAGAGCGGAGTACAGAATAGAAAAGAGATGAGAAGACCAATTTTCATTAGAGTGGATTAGAGTAGAACGAAGTAGAATAGAGTAAAATAAAACAACAGAGTAGAATGATATAAAGCAGAGTAGAGAAGGTAAGAGAAGAGGCTGTATGCTCGTTGCAGTAAGAGGACTGGATCGGATTTACTGTTAAAATCTCTTGAATAATTTATACCAGATGAACGCAGCTGCTGTGTTGACCAGTGCATACTTTCAGTTGCGCGCGCACACACACACACACACACACACACACACACACACACACACACACACACACACACACACACACACACACACACACACACACACACACACACACACACACACACACACACACACACACACACACACACACACACACAGTGCAATGCTTACTGTCGTAAATAATCATCCATTCATACCGTCGTATATTGTAATATGTGTATTGTCAGCTTTCAATTGCAAACTCTTTGATTATCCGTGTATTATTATGACACTTGTGGATATTGGCGCCCATCATCCCCTCACTCGATGTAGTACAGCCTTCAGGTGGCTCTACGATAAGTGACAGGCCAAATGGTTTCATACAATCCAAGAAACTGTTTACTGCGTCAGGTGGTAGACATATAACCAGATCGGCACCTGGTGGTTTAGTGGGATAAGCTGTCGAACATAATGGGGGCAGTGAAGGCTTCCAAATGAGAGGTGGCTGGGGCTCATTGTTCCCATAAAGCCACCCAGGGGCGAGAGTCTGGACACCCCAGTCTAAACCCTCTCAGTCCGTCAGGTGACACGCCATTTATTTATTCTTGCTACTCCCAGCGGTTTTCTTTAGCTGTGGAGGGTAGATTTGTAGCGACAGGTTTAGAAACAGTCACCGCTAACTTGTTCACTGCTCAATTAGTCTTCCAAAATCGATTAAAGTGGCCTAAGAGTAGCATGAATACTATAAAAACACGTCATGGGATTGGAGGGTTTAAATGTTGGCACTGCGTAGCCTAACCCTGGACCCCAACGCTGTTGATGGGGCTAAAAATGATTGGGTGATGGATACTATTATTATTATTATTATATTTTTTGGTTGATGTTGATTTACATTTATTACACACACACACACACACACACACACACACACACACACACACAGATAGATAGGTAGAGAGAGAGAGAGAGAGAGAGAGACAGACAGACAGACAGACAGACAGAAAACCATTACCCACTCCAAAGTATTACCCTAAAACACAAACACTGAGTGCGCGTGACAGCACAACACAGCATATCACTCCCCGCCAGCAGATCCAACTATAACACATAACATACCGCCCCACCATAGCACATGATAACCTAGCCCACTTCACCACACCTCATCACAACACAGCACAGCACAGCACAGCACACCTCTCCTTAATATGACCCATCACACTATGCAGTACTACACTACATCACACCGGAACGCTTCACACCACATCACACCACACCACAAAGAAAGACCCAACACTCACCCTAAACAAATACCACATCAGCACAGTACTCAGCAACATGAACAGCAGACAAGATCACTGCATAAGATCACTACACATAAACACAAGACCCCCACCACACAGCCCCCGCCCTAGTTCACACCCATCCACACTCACACCCGTACCCGCATCACAACGCACACGCTAATACTCTTCGTACGAGCACAAAACACCTAAGCACACAACGGGACAACAAACACACACACACACACACACACACACACACACACACACACACACACACACACACACACACACACACACACACACACACACATCTGCCTCGCATTCCATCACACCAACATTCTCTGCAACACAAACACACCCCTCCCTTGCCAGTCCAGCATATCCACACCACCCACTGCATCACACCGTATCCGCATTTCATCCACACCACGCACGACAACATGCCCACATAACACACGCACCACACCCACACCACACTCTGCACCACACCTACACTACACACTGCAACACACCCACACCACACACTGCACCACACCCACATCACACACTGCAACACACCCACACCACACACTGCAACACACCCATATCACCCACTGCATCACACCCGAAGTACATCCTGCATCGAATCCAGACCACGCCTTACAACACACCCACACCACACACTGCAATACACCCACACCACACACTGCAACACACCCACACCACACACTGCAACATACCCACACCACACACTGCAGTACATCCACACCACACACTGCACCACACCCACACCACACACTGCAACACACCCACACCACACACTGCAACACACCCACACCACACACTGCACCACACCCACACCACACACTGCACCACACCCACACCACACACTGCAACACACCCACACCACACACTGCATCACACCCGCACTACATCCTGCACCGCATCTACACCACACCCTACAACACACCCACTCCACACACTGCAACACACCCACACCACACACTGCAACACACCCACACCACACCCTACAACATACCCACTCCACACACTGCAACACACCCACACCATACACTGCAATACACCTACACCACCCACTGCATCACACTCACACTACATCCTGCATCGCATCCACACCACACACTACAACACACCCACTTCACACACTGCAACACACCCACACCACACACTGCAACACACCCACACCACACACTGCAACACACCCACACCACACACTGCAACACACCCACACCACACACATACTGCAACACACCCACACCACACACACTGCATTTCACCCACACCACACACTGCAACACACCCACACCACACACTGCAACACACCCCACCTCTCCCCCGCTCCCCAGGGCAACACAGGACAACAGCTGACATCACAACAGGACACCACTGCCTGGCAACACAAAAGGCACTGCTACCCCCCGTGTTATGCTTTAATGCTCATGTAGGCGCTGCATTACCTTGATTAAAAACCACCCATCCTGCCTGCCTGCCTGCCTGCCTGCTGCTGTTCTACCTGTTGCTGCTGCTGCTACTACCTCCTGTCACGCGTCCTTTTTTTTTTTTTTTTTTTTTTTAAATATGCTCATGTGTGTGTGTCTGTCTGTCTGTTTTCATTACATTCTGCCTCCTATCTACCAGCTGGTTGTACGTGCACTATTCTAATACCCTGTCCATCTTTTAATGTATCAGATCTGTTTGCTTCTCCGTTTTCATGTTGTTCTATCTCCGTGTCTACCTGCGTGTCATTTTTTCATGTTTGCCTGGGTATTTTTGCTTATATACCTGCATATTGTTCTAACTCCGTGTCGACTTGCATGTTAATCTACTGTATCTTCTTGAATACCTGCTGGTTATTCTGCCTCCTTTATATCTGTGAACCTGTCCTTATCAGGAATATATTGAGATATGTTTCCTTTAATAACGGTAATTTAACTTTCTGCCTTCCTACCTGAAATTTCTCTTAAATTTTTGGCCATCTTTTAGGGGCTTCCATTGTATCTTTGGTGTAACACCAGACATCTCAAAGGCCTTCGACTAAGTACGACTCTAATCACCACTTTCCAGATTAACTTCCAACCGTTTCCATCCCTTTTTCTGAACCTTCACATGAAATTTCCTCTCCGGTCATTTTTGGCAGCACGTGTAAATAGCCACTGTTCTTCTAAGCCTATCAGCGTTAGTATTTCCCAGGGATTTGTCAATTCGTATACTGTCTTCTTCATCAGGGACCTTATTAACAGTGCATAAAGCTCTGTCCAGTGTCCACTCATACTCTGATGACGTCATCCTTTATTTTCCCACCTACTTCTCCCAACATCCACCACAACAGTCATTCCAGCAATCATGAGATGAAGCTTTGACACACATCACTTCTGAATTGTCTCTTACTTTTATCTGGGGCAAAAGAAACCTTGGTGTCTTGAATATAACAAAAATTCATTTCCTATATGTCAGCTTGTCACAGTCTTTCACAGGACTGTCCCTTTACCTTCACCATCTCTTATTCTTATTATTCTTTCCCCATGTCTGGTTCATATTATGCCTCCTTGTCTACCTGCCCATAATTCTTCTCTTTGTTTCCGTGTTGTTCTGCCTCCTACTCTATATTCTTCCCTTGTTTTCTTGTATATCATTCTATCTCCATATCTACGTGGATGTTTTTATCCATTTAACCAGTACTTCATTGTGTGTCTATATTTTCTGCTCTCTTCCTGTATGTATTTTACCTCCTTGTTTGTCTTCCTGCCTGCCTGCCTGCCTGCCTCCCTGCCTCCTTACCCACCTACCTACGTGTCTGCTTCCTCCTTACGTACCTTTTTATTTGCCTACTAAACTACCTACCTACATTACCTATCTCCCACCCATCTACCCACATAGTTTTCGTCAGCCTATCTATCCACATATCTACTTGCCATCCTACCTATCTCACTTATCTACCTACACTTGCCTGCCAGCCTGCCTGCCTGCCTTCGAGATACCCGCGTGCCTGTCTGTCTACCCATCTACTTCACTGCTTACTTGACTGTGAGACTGCATGCCTACCTCGTTACCTGTCAGTACTAACTCAACTACCAAACTCTCTGCCTACAACCTACCTTGCAACCTACCTACCTACCTACTTACCTAAATCCCTTCTCATATACCTCCCAGCCGGCCTAACTACTACGTAACCAGCCTGCCACCCATACCGTCTTATTTGCCCGCTTTCCTTCCTACTTACCTACCTACTTACCTCCCTGCTTACCTACCAACCTACCCACGTGCACAGTACCACTACATTAAAGTTGTACGGGTTCATTCGTAGCTTTAAGTAGGCCAGCATGTTTGGACACTTTTTGCAGCGTGCATGGCTTCCAGCTTTTTTCTTTCATTATTTTTGCATGTAATCGCAGCGCCAGGATTAAGTTTGGCGCGTCAAGATAAAAACGAGGTGATACATAAAAAATAAGAGAAATATCATACTGGTATATTTGAAATAATGGTGATGATGATGATGAAAATGATTGATTATGATGACTGATTATGATGATGATGATGATGATGATAATGATTGATTATGATGACTAATTATGATGATAATGATAATCTATCTATCTATCTATAGCCCGACGCCCTAATCCCGCAAAGGGTGGCAGCAGACAAAACGCCTCCAAGTCGCTCTGTCACCCACCATTTGACTACCCTCCCCCAACTCACCCCCCCCCTCCCTCATATACCTCTCAACTCCATCCCTCCACCTCATCCTCGGTCTACCTCTCCCTCTCCCTCCCTCCACCTCACCTACATACACCCTCTTATTCAGTCTTTCATTCTCCATTCTCTTCACATGTCCAAACCATCTCAGTGTATTTCTCCTAATCTTCTCAACCACATCCACATCCACCCCACAGCGTTCCTTCACTTCTTCATTCGTCAACCTGTCCCTCCATGTCACTCCACATGCTCCTCTCAAGTAACTCATTTCCACTGCTCTCACTCTTGACTTGTTCCCCTCTTGCAAGGTTCATGCCTCGCTTCCATACGTCAGGGAAGGCATCACAATACTATCATGCAGTGACTTCTTAACTTCCATACTCACCTCCCTAATTCTCATCACTGCTTTCAGTGTACCAACAACCTTCCTTCCCTGCTGTATTCACGCACTTCATCCCCCAAAGTTCCATCCTTACTCATCACACAACCCAAGTACTTGAATGCACTCACATTCTCCATATCCTCACCATCCAACCTCACTGCACACTCTGTGACTTCATTCCTCTCAAACACCATAACTTTACTTTTGTTTACATTAACTTTCAGATTCCTCCTCCTACACACTGTCCCAAATTCATTCACCAAACCTTGCAACTCCCATTCATCTTCACTCAACAGTACTGTATCATCAGCAAACAGCAACACCGGCAGCTTCCAAATCTCACCCTCATTCATTAGAGCCACCCCCACATCCACTGCCCTACCTTGCACCTCCTTTACAACCCCTTCCATGTATATATTAAACAGCCATGGGGACATCACACAACCCTGTTTCAGTCCCACATTGAGATCAAAGAACTCACTCAGCTCACCATCCACTCGCACCGTAGCCCTAGCTCCCTCGCACATACTCTTCACAGCACTCAACAATTTCCCCTCCACTCCATATATTCTTAATACCTTCCACATACCTTGCCTATCTATTCTGTCATAAGCTTTCTCCAAGTCCATGAAGGCAGCATACACTTTCCTTCCCTTCTCTAGATACTTCTCCACTAAACATCTTAGAACAAATATCTGATCTACACACCCTTTTCCCTTCCTAAATCCCCCTTGTTCTTCTCCAACTAGCTCCTCTGCCATATGCCTAACCCTATCAATGAGTATTCTACCATATATTTTACCAGTCACACTAAGTAGGCAAATACCCCTATGGTTACCACATATTTCTCTCTCCCCTTTTCCTTTGTATAAAGGAACAATTATACCTGATTTCCAGTCCTCTGGAACCCTTCCCTCTTCCCAAGCCAATCTACACAACTTCCATATCCACTCCACAACAATCTCACCCCCATACCTAAGCATTTCACCACACACTCCATCAATTCCTGGGGCCTTTCCCAACTTAATCTTCTTCATCGCTTCCACTACTTCCGCCCTACTGATCTCGTCCTCCCTCCTCTCATCTCTTCTTCTCCCAGCCATTCCCCAACCACTTATACTCGCACTGCTCTCACTCTCTACATTCAACAAATCCTCAAAGTGCTCCTTCCATCTCCTCAGTTTCTCTCTCTTCTCCACCAACAATCTATTATTCCTATCTTTCACTCCCCTACTATTTCCCCTTTCACACTGCCTTACTTTCTTTACCTCCTTCCAAAACAATTTCTTACTCTCCCTCCATTTCACACTCAGATTCCTCCCAAACTCTTCATCCACTTTGTTTTTACTCTCCTTCACCAGTCTCTTAACCTCCCTTCTCCTGCTCACATATACCTCTCTCTTCTCTCTCTCATCTTCTCCCCTACCTCTACTCGCTAACCATTCACTATATGCCTTCTTCTTTTGTTCCACAGCTCGTTTCACCTCATCATACCACCATCCTGTCCCTTGCACACCCTTGCATCTCCTCACTCCACAAACCACCTCACACACTGCGCCTATCTCTTCCGTGAATATCTTACATACGTCTTCCACCCCTTCCATCTGCTCTAGCTCATACCTTCCCAGTCTTTCTTCCACTATGCTCTTATACTCTATAATTTTCTCACTATCTTGCAATTTCTCCACTCTTCTCACAGGAGTTGCTTCCTCCTGTCTTTCCCTTCGTCTCCTCAACCATTTTCTTTGTAGCTCTACCTTGACCATCACTAAGTGATGGTCCGAGACTCCATTCCCCCACCCTCTCCACACTCTTGCATCCAACACTTGTCTTCTCATTCGCTTATCCACACACACGTAGTCTATCATTGCCTTTCGTTCAACAAGTTCACCAACCATCCTCTTCATTACTCTCCATGTATACCGGTGGGTCATCTTATGCCGAAAGTAGGTGTTGGCTATTGCCAACCCCTTACAAGCACAGATGTCCACCAAAGCACTTCCATTCCCATCTGCGTCAGCTGGCACACCCCACTGACCAACCACTCCATCCACTCGTACATTCCCAACTTTGCCATTCATGTCTCCAATCAACAGCACTCTCTCACTCCTCTCAAACTTGTCCATACACACTTCTACACTCGCCCAAAACTCATCTTTCACTCTTGCCACTCGATCCTCTGTCGGGGCATACACACATACAATCGCCCACGCTTGTATACCTACTTTCATCCTCACCCATACAATCCTTGCACCCACTGTTCCATACTCTCTTATATTCTCCTTCCACTTCTTGCTTATCATCAGACATACTCCCTCTCTTGCCCTCTCATTTTCATTGACTCCCGCACGTATACCTAAACCATATTCCCATTCTCTCACCCTTTCACCTTCCCATTTAGTTTCAGTCAATCCACATATATCCACTTTTGCATCCTCAAGCACCTGAACAATCTCTCTCTCTCTTTCACTTCATCATTCACTCCTTTCACATTCCACGTTCCCACCCTCAATCCCGTACGGGATGGCCACAAACAAATCGCCTCCACGTCGCCCTCTCCCCAGCCATTTCACTGCCCTGCTCCCAGTTCACACTCCCTTCTCTCATATACCTCTCCACTCCATCCCTCCATCTCATCCTCGGCCTCCCCCTCCCTTTCCCCTCCCCTCCACCTCACTCACATACACTCTCCTCGTCGGTCTCTCACCCTCCATCCTCTTCACATAGCCAAACAACCTCAGTTTGTTCCTCCTAACTCTTCCTGTCACATCCACATCCACACCACAACTCTACTTTATATCCTCATTTGTCAGCCTGTCTCTCCATGTGACTCCACAGGCTCCTCTTAAATAACTCATTTCCACTGCTCTCACACTTGACTCTTGGCCTTCTAACAACGTCCAAGCTTCACTTCCATACGTTAGAGTTGGTATCACAATACTGTCAGATATTGCTCACTTCCCCGTTTCTTATCACTGCCTTCAAGGAACCAGCAGCCTTTCTTCCCTGCTGTACCCTGTCAAGCACTTCACCCTCCAAACTTCCATCCTTACCCATCACACTACCCAAGTCCTTAAACGTACTCTTATTTTCCATTTCCTCACTGTAGCACCAGTCGAGCAGGACAGTACACCCGAGGTGGATGGAAAGCTGATGATAGGGAGTGCTGGAGCTCCCGTTTCATCAGCCCTCAGGATTAGTTCCTGACCATCCCCCCTTTGCTGAACTTTTTCAGTGTCTCAGTTACACAGAGAGTAGGCCAGCATGCTCTCCAACACAAATTTCTCTAACTATCTACACCAAACTACATGCACAGTACACACTACACTTCCTTTTCCAAAATTCAAAAAAAAATCATGGCGTTTCATCACCCAGCCTCGGAGTCCCCAGGGGGGGGGGGACCATAAATGCCCCCACCTTCCGCCCCTCTCCCGGTGACGACTCAGAGAGATGCCTGGAACCACTGTCTGACTCTCTTCTTCTTCATTTCTGCAACATTCGCAGCCTTTCCTCTAACTTTCGCTCTGTTGAGCACCACCTCTCCTCCTCTAAACCTCACCTTCTTTTTCTAACTGAGACTCAGCTGTCTGAGGCAACTGACAGCAAACCCTTTTCTGTATCTTCCTACTTTCTCTATACTCATTTCAAAGCCAAAGGTGGCTGTTGTGTATATATACGCAACGACTTATCTTGCTCTTGTGTTCCTAAACTCGATTCTTCTGAATTCTCTACACTCTGGCTTCGGCTTTCCTGTCATTCTCTGACTAAATATATCTGTGCTGTTTACTTATCCCCTAATTCTACTGACTATCAAAAATTTTTCGACTGTCTTACTTATACGATGGAACACATTCTATCCATTTCTCCTTTCTCTGAAATCTCCATTCTAGGAGATTTCAATGTTCACCACCACCTTTGGCTTTCCTCTCCTTTCACTGATCCACCTGGTGAGCAAGCCTACATCTTTTCTATCCTTAATGACCCAGAGCAGCTTGTACAGCATCCTACCTGTATCCCAGACTGCCCTGGAGAGAGCTCCAACATACTTGACCTCTTCATTACAACTCATCCTTCTGCTTACACTGTTAATCTTTTCTCTCCGTTGGGCTCCTCCGATCACAACCTTATCACCTTAACCTGTCCTATCACTCCAGTACGGCCTGTGGACCCAGGGAAACGTCGTCTGTGGCATTTTGGAGCCGCGAATTGGGAGGCCCTTAGGCAGTACTTCTTTGATTTTCTCTGGAATGATTATTGCTTCCATGGCCGGGAGCAATCTGAGTGTGCCTTGCGCATTACGGAGGTTATTCTCTCGGGCATGGAAGCATACATTCCTTTCTCATATCCTTTGACTAACACAAGAAAGCCTTGGTTTAATCACGCTTGTTCTAATGCTGTCTTCAACAAGGAGAGGGCCTACAAAAGGTACCTGAGCCAACCCACCCCTGAATCACTTCATCTTTACTTTTCTGCCCGGAATTGTGCTAAGTCTGTTCTTCGCTCTGCTAAAAATAATTTCATCCGTACTAAATGCTCTCAACTCTCCAACTCGAATTCTTCCCGCTGCTTCTGGCACCTTGCCAAAAACCTTTCTAACAACTTTACCTCATCATCCTTCCCTCCTCTTTTCTACTCTGATGGTTCTGTAGCTATTTCTTCTACTGATATAGCAGATCTCTTCGCACAGACTTTCTCCTCCAATTCCACCTTAGACGATTCCGGTACTGTTCCTCCATCACTTCCCGCCTCTGACTTCCTCATGGCTGACATTAAAATTTCTTCAGCTGATGTATTTTCTGCCATCACTGGCCTTAATACTAACAAGGCATATGGGCCTGATGGAGTCCCTCCTGTTGTTCTCAAGAACTGTGCTTCTGTGCTTACACCCTGCCTAGGCAAACTCTTTCACCTTTGTCTGTCAACTTGTACCTTTCCTTCTTGCTTGAAGTTTGTTCTCATTCAGCCAGTCCCAAAGAAGGGTGACCACTCCCAGCCCTCCAACTATGGTCCAATTGCTTTAACGTCCTGTATTTCAAAAGTTTTCGAGTCAGTTCTCAATAGAAAAATTTTAAAGGCATCTTTCATATTACAACCTTCTTTCTGATCGTCAGTATGGGTTCAGTCAGGGACGCTCCACTGGCGATCTTCTCACCTACCTTTTAGACTCCTGGTCATCCTCTTTTCGGGACTTTGGCGAAAACTTTGCCATTGCACTGGACATCTTAATGGTTTTCGATCGAGTCTGGCATAAATCTTTAATTTCCAATCTGCCCTCTTACGGTTTCTATCCTTCTATCTGTGCCTTCATCACTAGCTTCCTTTCTGATCGTTCTATAGCTGCTGTTGTATACGGCCATCGTTCTTCTCCTAGATCTATCAACAGTGGTGTTCCCCAGGGCTCTGTCCTATCACCAACTCTCTTCCTTTTATTCATCAATGACCTTCTAAGCTGTACATCTAACCCTATCCACTCATACGCTGATGGCTCCACCCTTCACCATTCCATTCGGTTCCCGCAACGCCCATCTCAGCAGTTACTTCAACAAACAAGGGATGAGGCTATGGCACACCTAATGTCTCACTTGGCTCATATCTCTGACTGGGGTAAAAATAATATGGTTGTTTTTAATGCATCTAAGACTCAGTTCTTACACCTATCAACCCGTCAGAATCTTCCACAGGTATACCCATTAATGTTTAATAATATTCAGCATGGGGTTTCATTTACTCGGGACTTATCTTGGAAAGATCATATTACATCTCTTGTACAATCTGCTTCCAAGAGATTGGGTGTGTTAAGCCGACTCCGTTCTTTCTTTACCCCTGCACAATTGTTGACTCTATACAGGGGTTTTATCCTCCCCTGTGTGGAGTACAACTCTCATGTGTGGGGAGGCTTCCCACATACAGCTCTTCTCAATAGGGTGGAGTCAAAGGCTTTTCGTCTCATTAACTCTCCTCCTCTTACTGACTCCCTTCAACCTCTGTCTCTTCACCGCACTGTTGCATCTTTATCTCTTTCCTATCGCTCCTTTAATAGTCACTGCTCCTCTGAACTGTCTGCATGCATTCCTCCACCTCTACGGAGGGCGCGTAGCACCCGTCTAGCAGCAAATTCTAATCCCTTTTCTGTCCAGCTCTCTAATGCAAGAGTTAACCGTTACTCCCAGTCCTTCATTTATGCAACAGGTCAGCTCTGGAACTATCTCCCTCTGTCTGTTTTTCCTGCTGCCTATGATCTCCAGTCTTTCAAATGCAGTGTGTCCAGGCATCTCGAAATGAATGGATCTTGAATTTGGGTCTCGCTTGTATTTTGTTTTTCTCTTGGTGGGAACTGTTATTGAGGGCTCATGGCCTTTGGTTCGTTCTTCCTCGCACAAAAAAAAAAAAGCTCACTGTACGGTCACTGACTTCATCTGTCTCAAGGACCATAATAATAATAATAATAATAATAATAATAATAATAATAAAATGTAAAATAATAATATAATAATTTTTAATGGAAATCAGTTTGTGGAGTAAGAAGTTATGTTTTTTAAGGTATATTCCGTCCTCCTGTCTGTCTGTCTTTCACCAAACACCTCTCAGAACGTCGATAGACTATAGTGACATTTGATATGCAGAATGAGCAAGATTTTACCCCCATCTCTCTCTCTCTCTCTCTCTCTCTCTCTCTCTCTCTCTCTCTCTCTCTCTCTCTCTCTCTCTCTCTCTCTCTCTCTCTCTCTCTCTCTCTCTCTCTCTCAAGCAACTGAAAGGACTTAATTAAATACGACATCCAGGTAGAGTTGGCTTTCACTTTTCATATCACAAACGTCAGACTTCATTTAGTTTTCTGTCATGTACTCGTATTTTAATGAACAAAAGAAATGAGTTTGTTTTCCCACCCACGATATCAAGATCAGTATGGAGGATAGTTTCAGATAATTCGATTTAAAACTAGTGTCTGTCTGTTTGTTTGTCTATCTATTTGTCAGTCCGTTTGTCAATTTGTCTACGTCAGTTAATTGTCTGTCTGTTTATCTGTGTTTGTCTGTGTGCCTGTCTATCTGTTTGTCTGATTGCCTGGCTATTTGTATATCAGTTTGTCTGTCTGTCAGTCAGTCAGTCTGTCTTTAATTCCTCCGAAACGAGTGAATGGAATAAATTAAGCAGTATGTAGATAGTGTAGAGTTCGCCAGGGTGAAAGTGAACAGTATAAAGAGCCCGCCATGCTCTTTACATGACACCTTCCATCATTCACGATCCCATAACTTTTTATCAGAAAATCTTGGAAATTCAGAAGTAAGTTTCTGTGGTCATCTTAAAATACTATGAGCAATTTTCTTCAGCGTTAAATCCTCCAAACCAGCTAACTTTTTTATTATTTATTTTTCATTTATTTTTCCTGTTTCCAGGCAGTTGTGTTCACCTCAGGATAAACTTTCAAACTGGAGGGATTAGATATTAGCTTTAATACTTTTTCTTTTACCACTAAGGTCTCTCTGGCTGAATGAAATCGCCTGGTAATAGTAACAATAAACTAAATAAAGATGTCACATTTTTAAAGGGTAAATATTCAAGGTCACAGATCAGGATCAGGCTTTTTCAGTATTTTTTCCCCTCCACTTGACAGAGTCAGAGGAGGATGTTGATATCAGCGGGATTTATAGGTGTCCGTCCGTAGAATTAGGTGGCAGGATAGCTGGCCGGGTGTAGATATTCCGTTTCCAGGCCGGAATTCAGAAAGTATTCACTATAGTCATGAAATTTCACATAGTTATGTTTCTAATAGTGAATTAGTGCCTTTTGATAGGTAGAATGCTGTGTCTTCAGTAGTTTTTTTTTTTTTTAATGAAAAGGTAAAAAATCCCAGATTTCAATGCGACCTGTGCAAGAAATCTGAAAGGACCAGGTTGTGTGTCCTCAAGGCATTTTCCTTCCACCCACCTTTAAAACAAAAGATGGGGCAGGGGGTGAGGGCCTTTATGCGCTTGGTTAGGTGTGCAGGGAGGTGGGGGGGTATGTGCTTGTTCAGGTGGAAGTTTGCAACAGAGTAGCATTGCCCATGTATGTATATTGACATTTATCTCCGCTAATATAAGGGTTTCTTTTAAGCTGAATTACACAGTGTACGATAGGAAGAATAAAGTAAATTGATCTTTAGAGTACTCAGATAGTTTAATGTACATGGTTTCTGGTCGCTGTAATTGTAAGGGATGTGCTCTTAGCTGAGTGTAAATGTGGGGCGATAGCAAGACCAGACTGGCCCACCAACATGTCATCATTTCCTTTGGGTTAAACAATTGGTGGTGGAAGGTTTACCAGTGGTTGGTGTGTTGGAAAATGATAGTTCCTTTGTTATTGCTTACATGTTTGTACTCCCACTACTACTACTACTACTATCACTGCTACTACTACTACTACTACTACTACTACTACTACCACTAGTAGTAGTAGTTGTAATAATAATAATAATAATAATAATAATAATAGTAAATATTATTATTATTATTATTTTTTTATTGTAGTTATTATTATTATTATTATAGTTTTATTATTATTTATATTTATTTATTTATTTTCAGGTGAGCCATAGCCTTCTCTTCGGATTCTACAAAAGCAGTAAGTACACGAGCACCCTTCTGTAAATATACACTTTTTTTTTTCTTTCGCTAAAATGTTTTATGTACAGGAAATGACCATTGAAAGCATCATTATCCACGCTGTGCCTACGTTTAGAACACAAGATGGCGAGTATCAAAATAATGTAATCTTGAAATTTTGTGTCTCAGTAACCAACCAATCATGCAAACGCAGGGAAATGGAAAGTACTGCTTTTGCAAGGATACGGCCGATACACCGTGCTGGGAGTTTCAGGTTTTGTGTTGTTTTCTGAGTGCCATCAAGCTCATGTTCGACTGGATAAACGATAAGGAAACAAGACATAATAATAGAGTTGGAATTAACTGTCAGTCAAAAATTAGAAGTTCTCGCCTTCACCCCTCATTGTGTCCCTGTCCCGACTGAAAAGCATACAAAACTTATATATGAGAAAAATTTTTATCCATTTTCGTATTCATGAACATTGTCACATCAGAATGGTGAGAAGATAACTTGGGTTTAATTGCATAAATTAAAATGTCACAGATCAAGGTCAGTTTGTCCCAGATTTTCTCATTTTAGTAAAGTATTACTTGTATTCATTCATTTTTTTCGCTGTTTTTATCCTCATTGATGAAAATATTTTCTCATACTTCGGTATTTTAAGTCAATATATTTAACTTCGTAATATTAATTAAATTAATTGAGAAAGATGTTTAAATGCATGTTGAAAACAGCGCCAAACTAAAACAATTATGAATTATCTGACCCTAGCCAATAACGGCCTAAAATCGATGTAGCAACGATTACGAATAATATACTGTACTAACAGTGTGAGATGCTGACCTTGCAAAAGAAAAAAAAAAAGGAATTCCAAATTAGCTTATCCTGGCCAATAATGGCTTAAAATCAATGAAATAGTGTTTCGAAAATATATTAATTCTGAGTTGCTGATTTTATTAAAGTACAAGTTTATATGGATAATTGTATATAAGAATATGAGCGATATAATTTGGTAAGCAAGATATCAATAAAAATCAAACTACCACAGTACCTGAGCTGCACAGGTGCCTTGACATAATTATGCGTAGTAGTTATGCAGGAAGATAATGCCCAGACACAGATGCTAAAAATATATTATATGTGTAAGGTATCTATCAATGGCATGCATAGAAAAAGAAAGAGAGAGAGAGAGAGAGAGAGAGAGAGAGAGAGAGAGAGAGAGAGAGTAATTTTAGAAGAAAGTGAGTGAGTGGAAATGAGGGAAGAGGGAGCAGGAGAGTGAGCGAGGTGGAAGCAAGAGTAAACAGTTTAATAGTAAAAGACAAGTAAAGTCAACAAGAAGTGTAGGTAAAAGTGGAAGGAACATTAGAGCAAACAGGGGAGAGAGAGAGAGAGAGAGAGAGAGAGAGAGAGAGAGAGAGAGAGAGGGGGGGGGGGAGGGAGAAGGTAGGCAAATGAGGTGCATTGATAAACAGGATGTGAGCAACAAGTGTTAGGACATATAATTATGAAATATCAGAGAGAGAGAGAGAGAGAGAGCAGGGGGACTGAGTGTGACGAAGAGAGCGAGACTGTGAGAGAGTGAGCGAGTAAGAGTGAGGAAAGGAAGGAAGGGGGCTCCATCACCCGAGTCAACATGGCGGAGGTTTGTTTACACTGTGACGTCACGGGTCAACACGCTCACACCCACCTTCACACCCCTCCAGCCCTGTGTGTGTGAGTGTGTGTGTGTGTGTGTGTGTGTGTGTGTGTGTGTGTGTGTGTGTGGTGAATCATTGCTTATTTTGCATATAGTAACATTTAATTCTCTGTCTGTCTGTCTGTCTGTCTGTCTGTCTCTCTCTCTCTCTCTCTCTCTCTCTCTCTCTCTCTCTCTCTCTCTCTCTCTCTCTCTCTCTCTCTCTCTCTCTCTCTCTCTCTCTCTCATTTTCTGTTTCTTCCTCCATTTGTTTCTGAGTTCTTCGTTCCACTCCGTTGTATTTTTTCTTCATAACTCACACCCACCCTCACACACACACCATTCATTCTTTAGTGTTCTGTACTCGTCTCCTCCTCAGCGTCTGTCCGTCTTTC
Organism: Coenobita brevimanus; assembly: GCF_032717465.1. NCBI lineage: Eukaryota > Metazoa > Arthropoda > Malacostraca > Decapoda > Coenobitidae > Coenobita > Coenobita brevimanus. The sequence goes on from NC_136982.1 coordinate 25,887,083, forward strand.
CTCTCTCCCTCATTCCTCTCGTGTCTTCTCTCCCTCTTTCCTCCATTTTTACCTCTTTCTCCCCCTTCCTACTCGTGCATTCTCTCTTCCTCTCCCTCCCACCCTCCTATATTCTCTCCTCTCCCTTACTGTTATACAAGTATTCCCTCCATCTATAAT
>NC_136982.1:25889741-25967241 GCF_032717465.1 Coenobita brevimanus
GAGAATGAGTCATGGGGAAGGGAGGAGAGGGGAACGGAGGCAGGAGAAAGGGGAGGGAAGACGGGAGCCAAAGAAAAGGATGGATGGGGGAGTCGGGGAGTGAGAAGGGGGAGGGAGAGAGGGAAGGACTCAAGGGAGGGTGGAAAGTCGGAAAGCGTGGGGTCGGGAGGGGACGTGAGGTAGGAGAGGGAAGGAGGTGGTGGGAAGGGAGGAGAGAGTGAGGTGAGGGGGAGTGGGAGGGTTAGGGTCAGCCTGGCACTAATGGCATCACACTGGCTGTAGTAATGTTGTTTTGTTTTGGTTGAGGCTGGGGTCAGGGAGGGTCAGGGGGTTTAGGGGGGTCAGGTACAGAGAGATAAAGTCAGCCGTGTTAGATCAGGTTAGGAGGAATGAGGATGAGTTACGGTAGGATTAGCATGGATTACATTAGGTTGATAAGAGGTAGACAAGGATTAGGATGAGAAACTATATTAGGATCAGTTAAATTAGATTAGGATGAATTAAAGTAAAATTAGATTCATATGAATTAGAGTAAACTGAGTTAAATTAAGATTAGAATTTGTTTGGTTAGGATTAATATGTGGCAGAATAGTGTTAGGATTGGTTCAGTCAGAGTTGGAACAGTATTAGTTAGACTGCGATTGAGTTTTAGTGTGTGTTATAATAGGATTAAGATGAGTCAGATTAGGATTGTGAGGAGCTAGGTTTGGAGTGCCGATGAGTTAGATTTGTATCAATATTTAGATTAGGGTTAAGGTGAGTTAAATGATCGGGATGAGTCAGGTTAGGATGAAGTTTTGGTAGATCATGATGAACTGATTTAGGTTTAGAAGGATTAGGGAGTGTTAGATTAGGGTGAGATATGTTGGGATTAGGATGAGTTTGATAAGGATTAAGGTGAGTTAGACAAGGGTGAATAGGGATTAGGGTGCATTAGATTTGGATTAAAATGGCCTAGTAACATAAGTCCTTTTCAGGCAATGGTTTAGTGAAAGCTCAACAAAAACCACCCTGTTAGCCTACTGATGTAAAGTGACTCGCCCGGAGTTTGTTTACCGGATTATCCTGGATAAGCAGTCAAACAGGCACAGTCTCTTTCCATTAAGCTCCTGGCCAGTGGGAGGCGCCAAGACTTTTGACGTCGTTCTAAGCTCCACCCACTGTGATAGCCAACCACAGGATGCGCCAGTACCTATGACGTCACATCCTTATCTTCTCCCATTGCGTGATGAACCAGAGGAGAATGCCAGAACTCATGACGTCAGTCTCCTAAGGTCCACCCACTATCACCACACACACAAAAAGACACCCATTTTATACAATTGATGATAAGAATTAAGATGAGGTATATTGCATTAGAATTGCTGGTGAGGTTGGGATGAATTAGATTTGGATGAGGATGAATTATACTCAAGTAAGACGAGCTAGTTTGAGATTAGGATGAAGTACACTCAAGCAGGACGAGTTAGATCGGGATTAGGATGAAGATTTAATGAGTTACATTGAGTTATGCTGAGTCAGTTTGATTAAAGGTAGGGTAGGTAAGTGGAGAGTGGGTCAGAACTGCTTAATAGTGTGGGTTAAAGATGAGTAAGTGGTGGGTGTGAATCAGAGAGTTACACGAAGTCAGGTGTATAAGAGGAGAATATGAGTCAGGGGGACGCAATGCTGAACCAGAGGATGATAGTCTGAGTTACATGAATAAGTCGGGCCTGTGAGTCTGGGAGGCTATGTTGAGTCAGACTGAGACATGTGGAGTTAGTTGGATTGAAGGTGCGTGTGTGTGTGAGAGAGAGAGAGAGAGAGAGAGAGAGTCATGTTGATTCAGGTGAACGAACGGTAGGTGGATTAACGATGATCCGGTAGAGATCGTAAAGTAGTTATGATGAGTCAGGTGACCTAAGGACAGAAGAGTCATAAGACTTGAAATAAGTCAGTCAGGTGCAGCGTCAGTGAGTCTGGTAGGTTAGGTGTGTCTAGTTTAGCAAAAATTAGAATTCAAGTGAGTTAGGTGGGGTCAGAGGTGTAGCTTGGGTCGGGGCGTAGGTTGGGTCAGGGGTGTACTTGTAGGTTGAGTCAGGGGGTGTGGGTGGGGTCAGGCATACAAAGGAAAGAAAACAGCAACAGGCCTCTCATGGCATTTTGTTATAAAGAACTAACAATATTTTTCCGTGAGTTAATAACGGGTAGAAAAACGGAAATGCTCCTCCTTAGCCACCAAACCCTCCAATCAAAGCAGCAGAAAAAAATGAGAAGGACCACCATGCAGCACAGAAAAGCTGTCATGGAAATGTCATCGGAAAGAGGGAAAGAAATCATATTCTGCACTATCTGCCTGAAAAGGAAAGGTATATGTTAGGTCAGGGATGTAGGTGGAGTCTGGGTGTGGGTGGCATCAAGGGTGTAGGTTAGGTCAAGGGAGGGTGTAGGTGGGGTCAAGGGAGGGTGTAAGTGGGGTCAACGGAGGGTGTAAGTGGGGTCAAGGGAGAGTGTAAGTGGGGTCAAGGGAGAGTGTAAGTGGGGTTAAAAGAGGGTGTAAGTGGGATCAAAAGAGGGTGTAAATGGTGTCAAAAGAGGGTGTAAGTGAGGTCAAGGGAGGGTGTAAGTGGGGTCAAGGGAGGGTGTAAGTGGGGTCAAGGAAGGGTGTAGGTGGGGTCAAGGGAGGGTGTAAGTGAGGTCAAGGAAGGGTGTAGGTGGGGTCAAGGGAGGGTGTGAGGTCAAGGGAGGGTGTAGGTGGGGTCAAGGATGGGTGTAAGTTGTGTCAAGGGAGGGTGTAAGTGAGGTCAAGGGAGGGTGTAAGTGGGGTCAAGGGAGTGGGTAAGGTCAAGGAAGAATGTAGGTGGGTCAAGGGAGGGTGTAAGCGGGGTCAAGGGAGGTGTAAGTGGGGTCAAGGGAGGGTGTAAGTAGGGTCAAGGAAGGGTGTAGGTGGGGTCAAGGGAAGGTGTAGCTGGGGTCAGGGGAGGGTGTAGGTGAGGTCAGGGGAGGATGTACAGTAGGTGAGGTCAGGGGAGGGTGTAGGTGGGGTCAAGGGTGGTGTAGGTGGGGTCAGGGGAGGGTGTAGGTGGGGTCAAGGGAAGGTGTAGCTGGGGTCAGGGGAGGGTGTAGGTGAGGTCAGGGGAGGATGTACAGTAGGTGAGGTCAGGGGAGGGTGTAGGTGGGGTCAGGGGTGGTGTAGGTAGGGTCAGGGGTGGTGTAGGTGGGGTCAGGGGAGGGTTTAGGTGGGGTCAGAGAAAATGACGTTAAGTGGTACAAATCGCACCAAAGGAGTAAACTGGAGCGGCCATAATTCTTTCTCCTTCTCTCTCCTTTTATTATTCTCTCTCTCTCTCTCTCTCTCTCTCTCTCTCTCTCTTATTCCTTATCTCCTCTGTTTCTCCTTCCTCTTGCTGCTTATTTCCTTCTTCCATTCGCTTTTTTTCCTCTGTTTTCCCCCATGTCTTTGTGTCAGTATATTACCCTTTCCCTTATTGGCTTTCTTCTTTCTCTACACTTTTACTCTTTCCCTTATTGGCTTTCTTCTTTCTCTACACTTTCTTTCTCGATCCTTTACTTTTATCCCTTTCTTCCATATCCCCTTCTCCATTTTCTGTGTAGTTACTTTTATTCCTTTCACATTTATTTTCGCCCACCTTTACAAGGCGGAGCGATAATGTTTTTGCCTGCCTCTGTGTGTGTGTGTGTGTGTGTGTGTGTGTGTGTGTGTGTGTGTGTGTGTGTGTGTGTGTCTGTCTGTCTGTCTGTCTGTCTGTCTGTCTGTCTGTCTGTCTGGCTGGCTGGCTGGCTGGCTGGCTGGCTGGCTGGCTGACAGGCTGGCTGGCTGTCTCTCTGTTCCCATTATATCTCATGAACGGCTTGAGGTATCAACATGAAACCTTCAGGGCATCAGTATATGGCCAAATCTTAGCCGAGTTCGAAAATGGTCACTCGGGGTCAAGCTCAAGGTCACCAAAATGGCTGCCAAAGACCAACTAGTTTTTATCGCCCGCCTTTAGCGCCATTATATCTCATGAACGGCATGAGCTGTCAACATGAAACCTTCAGGGTATCAAGATACGGCCAAGATCTTGGACTTGGCCAAGAGCATATTTTGGCGGGCGATTAGCAATTCGGATTACGAATGCTTTTCTTTCATTCTTTATTAATTTTCTTTCCTTTCTTGGTTTGCACTCCTTATTCCCTTCATACTTTCTTTTTCTCTCTGCGTGATTCAATAGCCCTTTCTGCTTCTTCTTTTTTCTCATTTTATTACTCTCTTTATGTTCTCTTTTTTCTCTGTCATCCTTTTCTCCGTTTTTCTTTTTTTTTTCTTTTTTTCCTCCTCCGCCCCACATCCATACTCACATCCATAATATTTTTGCCTCCTTTCTTCCTCTTCCTATCCTTTTCTTATCCTTCTTCCTTTTTTTTTTTTTTTTTTCATATCCTCCTTTCATCCTCTCTTCTTACCCTGTCATTATCCTGCTTTCTTAATCTTTTCTTATATTTTCATCCCTTTCTTACTCTGTTCCATCCTTTCATTCTTCATGTGTCTTCCATTTTCTTCCTGCCTTGAATATTGTTTTTATTTTTCATTCTTATTTTCCTTCCATAATCATTCTTTTTCTTTCCTTTCCTTATCCTTTTGTACCTTTTTCATCTCTCCTTTTTTTTTTCTTTCTTCCTTCGCACATTCTCTGTTCTTAATAATTAGTTTCCATAATGTTTTTCCTTTTCCGTCTTTCTTCCTATTTCATTCCTTTCAGCTGTTTTCATCTATATTCCTTATTCTTTAATGCGTCCTTTATTTCTTTCTCCATTTCTTTTCCTTACTTTTTTCTCTGTTTTCTTTCTTCATTTATATTCTTGTTCTTTTCCTTTCTCCGCTATTCCTGCTTAATGTTTCTCCTTCCTTCGCTGTATTCCTCCAACCAATTTTCCATTTCTTTCTTTCTTCCTTCCTTCCTTCTTTCCTTCCTTCCTTCCTTCCTTCCTTCTCCCAGTTCTTCCCTTCCTCATCCCATTCTTTACTCTCATCTCCATTGATCCTGTCCCTCTTTTTGTTTCTTTCTTTCTCTCTTTTTTTAAGTTCGTATATTCTTATCCTTCCTTCCTTCCCCCCTTCTCCTTTTCTACCTTCATGTCTTCCCTCCCTCGCTTCCTTCATCTTTCCTCCCTTCATTTTCTTTTCTTCGTGTCGCTCTTTCTTCCTTTTCGTTCGTTCCTGCTTGCTGCGTGCTTGTATGCGCGTTTGCTTGCTTGCTTACATTCTTGCTTTCTTGCTTCCGTTCTTGTTTGCTTGCCTTCTTGCTTGCTTACGTGCTTGCTCGCTTGCTTTCTTGCTTGCATACTTGCTTGCCTTCGTGCTTGTATAGTTGCATGCTTACTTGCTTCCTTACTTGCGTGCTTGCTTACTTATTTGCTTGCTTGCTCCCTTGCTTGCTTTCTTGCTGGCGTACTTGTTTCCTTCCTGCTATTCCCTCCTTCCATCCCGTCCTTCCTTCCTCCCTCCCTCTCGCCTTCATAGTCTGGGGGTTTCCATGGAATTTCTGCCCTTCCGGAATCTGCCTTCTGTTCTGGATAAGAGGGAGAGAGAGAGAGAGAGAGAGAGAGAGAGAGAGCTGTAATCCTCGGGTCCGATTAGCTAGGGACAACTAATTCAGATTATTTGGCGTTAGTACGAATATAATCCCTAAGTGCAATGAGGTCAGGTGTAATTTGCTTAACCCCTTCAGTACGGTGACGCATTTTATCCTTGTTTCTGGCGTTCTACGACCGATTTTATTAACTCAGAAAGGTGCTGTGTGGCCAGGAGTAGCGTAGGATGAAAGGAAGAAAGGTAGAATAGAAGGAAATTATAGGAAGACGGGAAATGCAGGAAGTCAAATATAGCCAGAAGAGGGGCGATGGAAAAAATGGGAAGGAGGAAGAGAAACACGAGGAATGCAGGGGAAAAAAAGGGAGAAGAGGGAGGGGGTGATACTAATAGAAAAGGAAAACTTGAAGGAACTAAGAAGAGGGAATAACACAAGAATAAAAGAGGGAAGGATGAAGACAAGAAAGACTGGAAAATAGAAAGAGATAAAGAGTGAGAGAATGAAAAATGAGAAAACAGTGGCATCAAAGCAGACTGTGTTTACAAGTTGTTCTGAGATAAGGAGGGGGAGGAGGAGGAAAGGGGGCCAGAGAGGGTGGGATGGGGAGAGAGGTTGGAGGGGTGTTTAGGAGGAGAGCGATCATAAGAAAGGACAGGGAGGGGAGGGAAGGGAGACGGAAGAGTGATGGAAACTAGGGGGGAGGGAGGGAGGGGAGAGGAGACAAAAGGAAGATAATGAAAAGGAAGGGGGGGAAAGTGGGAGGGGGCGGAGAGTGATGAAAAAAGTGCAAATGGCTGGGGGGAGGGAAGAGGAGGGGAGGAGAGAGGGAAGGCGGAAAGAGTTGATGAGTAGGGAGTGGTGGAGATAAGAAAGGACTGGGGAAGGTGGGAGGGAGAGGGGAGAGAGAAAGTAGAGAGGAGGAATGGAGAGAGGGAAGAAAGGGATAGGGAGGGAAAAAGTATGAAGGTTGGAAAGGAGAGAGGTGATGGGATGGGAATTAAAACAACGAGGGAAAGGAGAGGAGGAGAGGATTGGGGCAAGGGAGGGAAAGCAATGAGAAAGTGGAACAGGATGATAAGAAAACGGTTACGGGAGATAAGAAGTACCTCCCCTTTTCCTCTCCTCCTTTTTTCCTTCTATTCTTCTCCCTCTCTCTGTTTGCCTTATCTTCCTTTCCTGATCCTTCTTTGCTACTCTCCCTTCCTACTTTATGTCTCTATTCCCCCCTCTCTCTCTTTATGTTTCCCTTCCTCTGTCTCTCTTCCCTTTCTTATGTCATCTCTCTTCCTCTCTTATCTTTTCATTTATTTCATTCCCCTCTCCATTTCTGTACTTTTCATTTCTCTCCTTTTTCCTCTCCTCTTTCTTATCCTCTTCTCTGTCTCCCATCCTCTCTTTCTTTCTCTTTTTCCCTTTCTCTTCCTTTCTACCTACCCCTCTCTTCATCTTTGTCGTCTCTCCCTTTTTCCCTTCTTTTCCTTTCCTTTCTCCTTCTCTCTTCCTTTCCCTCTCATTCTCTCTCTCCTCCCTTCCCTCCTTTCCTTTCTTCTTTCCTCTCCTCTCCAGCCTCAGGAAAGACAAATAACAAGTGAGGTATTAAAAGCTTGTTTTATCTCCGAGTTGGAGGTAAAGAGGGAGGAGAGGAAGGTAGATAAAGGGGAGAAAAGAAAGAAAGGAGGAAGGATGAATGGATGAAAATGTAGAGGGAATGAGGAAGGTATTTTTTTTTTACAGTAACAGAACAGAGGAAGGAAAAACTATCTATCTATCTATCTATTGCCAGACGCCTCAATCCCATTTGGGGTGGCCACAAACAAATCGCCTCCACGTCGTCCTGTACCCCGCCATTTCACCGCCCTGCTCCCAACTCACACACCCCTCTCTCATATACCTCTCCACCCCATCCCTCCATCTCATCCTCGGTCTCCCCCTCCCTCTTCCCCCCTCCACCTCACTCACATACACTCTCTTCATCAGTCTTTCACCCTCCATCCTCTCCACATGGCCAAACCACCTCAGTGTGTTCCTCATAACACTTCCTATCACATCCACATCCACACCACAACGCTTCTTTATATCCTCATTCGTCAGCCTGTCTCTCCATGTGACTCCACAGGCTTCTCTCAAATAACTCATTTCCACTGCTCTCACTCTTGACTTGTGTCCTTCCAACAATGTCCAAGCTTTACTTCCATACGTTAAAGTTGGTATCACAATACTGTCATGTAGTAACTTTTTCACTTCCATGCTCACTTCCCTGTTTCTTATCACTGCTTTCAAAGAACCAGCAACCTTTCTTCCCTGCTGTACCGTTTCAAGCACTTCACCCTCCAAACCTCCATCCTTACTCATAACACTACCCAGGTACTTAAACGTACTCACATTTTCCAATTCCTCACCATCCAACCTCGCTGTACATTCACTGACTTCACCTCTCTCAAAGACCATCACTTTACTCTTCCCTATATTCACCTTTAGATTCCGTTTCTTACACACTCTTCCAAACTCATCCATCAAGCCTTGCAGCTCCTCTTCGTCTTCACTCAACAACACAGTATCATCTGCAAACAACAGTACAGGGAGTTTCCAAACACTATCCTCTCTCACCAGGGCCACTCCAACATCCACTACTCTACCTTGTACCTCTTTTATTACCCCATCCATGAACAGATTGAACAACCATGGAGACATGACACATTGCTGTTTCAACCCAACCTTCAAAGAGAAAAATTCACTTAGTTCACCATCCACATGCACTGCAGCCTTAGCACCATCATACATACTCTTCACAGCATTCAACAACTTTCCATCTACTCCATATATTCTTAATACTTTCCACAATCCTTGTCTATCCACCCTGTCATATGCTTTCTCCAAATCCATGAAAGCCGCATACAACTTCTTTCCCTTCTCTAGAAACTTTTCCACTAAAGATCTAAGAATGAATATCTGATCTACACAACCTCTTCCCTTCCTAAAGCCTCCCTGTTCTTCTCCAACTAATTCCTCTGTTCTTTCTCTAACTCTGTCAGTAAGTATCCTACCATACACTTTTCCTGTTATACGAAGAAGACAAATGCCCCTATGATTACCACACACTTCTTTTTCCCCTTTTCCTTTGTACAAGGGAATAATTATACCTGACTTCCAATCCTCCGGGACTCTACCCTCCTCCCAGGCCAATCTGCACATCTTCCACATCCATTCTATTACTATCTCTCCCCCATGCTTTAGCATTTCACCACACACTCCATCAATTCCTGGAGCTTTCCCCAATTCACTTTCTTCATTGCTTCCACAACTTCTATCCTACTGATTTCTTCCTGTCTTCTCACCTCCCTCCTTCTCCTAGCCATTCCCCAGCCACTTATACTCGCATTACTTCCATCCTGTATGTTCAGCAATTCCTTAAAGTGTTCTCTCCATCTGCTCACTTTTTCTCCCTTCTCTACTAGTAATCTACCATTTTTATCTTTCACTCCCCCACTAACTTCACTTCCACCCTGTCTTACTCTCTTCACCTCTTTCCAGAACATTTTCTTACAGTCTCTCCACTTTACACTCAAATTCCTTCCAAATTCCTCATCCACTCTCTTCTTACTCTCTCTTACTAATCTTTTCACCTCTCTCTTTCTTTCTACATGTAACTCTCTCTTCCACCTCTCAACTTCTTCCACGCCCCTATTTCTCATCCATTCATTGTATGCTTTCTTCTTTTGTGCCACAGCCTGTCTCACCTCTTCAGTCCACCATGCTGTTCCTTGCACCCCCCTCCGTCTTCTCTTCCTCCCACACACCACATCACATGCTGCACATATTTCTTTTGTAAATATCCTGCACACACCTTCCACGTCCCCCATCTGCTCCAATTCATATTTGCCCAATCGTTCCTCCACTTCTCTCTTATACTCTGCCTTTTTCTCATCCTCTTGTAACAAATGAATAAAAAGAATGATCCATACACCAGATTACAGGTTTCCTCCATTCATAAAAAATCTGTAACAGTTGGACTTGAACAGCCGTAGGTTGAAGTTTTGGGGGAAACCACTCTGGGGAAGCGAGCTCCAAAGAGATGCAGTTCGGAGGAATAAAAGAATTTTGATAGGCAGAAGTTCTGCAATATGGCAGTGTGACAGTCTAGTCATGAGCGCTACGAGATGCCCGTGTGACGCGGAGAAAGGCGTGGAGAGGTGGCACAATGGATGCAACTTCGTCTGAGCATTTGCCATAAAAGTTTCTGTAAAATAATGCAAGGGAGGCAGCATTCCTTCTTACTTGTAGGAGAGGTAGTTCATTTGTAATAGTAGGTTTATTAATAATTCTAACAGTTTTGTTTTGATATTTGTCCGGTTGTTTTGTTGCAACCTCTCCACATCCATTCCACAAGGGTGAGCAATGTTTCAGCTAAGAGCACACATGTCTCTTGTAAATTATAGCTAACTGCTTGTCAGCGAAGAAGTTACGGCCTCTGTACAATAATCAAAGTTTCTTTGAAGCGGTTTTAGCAAGTGATCTAACATGAGAGGTCCAGCTGAGGGCATTGTTAAGTGAAACAACGAGAAGTTCAATAGTTTCAGAGCTAGGAATATTAGTAGCATTGAAGGTAATATAGGAATCAGGCAATATCTGTCTAGTAGTAAAATGTATATATTTGGTTTTCCTTGCATTAAATGAGACAATGTTATTTTGTCTCCATTCAGTGATCTTAGATAAGTCGTGATTTATGGAGATTGCTGTACTGAGTTGAGTTAGAGATATTAAACTTTGTGAATGGGTGTTTAAGTGTGACTGAACTGTGAAGTGTTGCATCATCTGCAAATCGATGAATGGGATTATGGGTGATAGACAAGTGATCATCAGTATGAATTAGGAATAGGGTTGGGGCCAGAACTGATCCTTATGGCACGCCGGCATTAATTGAGTGAAAATTAGAAAATGCATCATCTACTTTTATCTTTCTTTCGCTGAGATATGAGAAATCAGAGGAACAAAGGATGATAGGCCACAGCAAGGGAGTTTGGATAGCAGGGAACGGTGCCACACTGTCAAAAATGAAGGGATGGAAAAGGAAGGAAAAGATAGGCCATAGCAAGGGAGTTTGGATAGCAGGGAATGGTGCCACAATGTCAAGAATGAAGGGATGGAAAAGGAAGGAAGAGTAGGAGGGAGGGAGATAAGTGGGTGAAGGATTAGAAAGGAAGAAACGTTGGAAGAATAAGAAAGAAAGATGGGTGGGAGGAAAAAAGGAAGGAAGAAAGAAAGCAGGAAGGATGAAATCAAAGAGAAAATGAAGAAGTGGAAGGAGGGGGTAACAGGTAGATAAATGGGAATGGATCGAACATAAGTAAGAAATGAAGGAAGATTAGGAAAGAGGGGGACTGGTAGGTAAAGAGGATATAAGAATGAAGGAAGGAAGGAAGGAATGATGGAATTAAGGAAGGAAAGAAAGAGGATAAAGCATTAAAAAAGGGATGATTGTGGAGAAAAACGAACCTGTTGATGGATGGCTGTGTGCATAGAAAAACTTTGGTGATACAATGGATGGGTGACTGGATGAATGTATTTGGATGGCTAGGTGTATAGTTGACGATTGATGGAAGAATGGGGGATGGGACTGATGTGGATACAATGATGGATTGGAGCTGTGTGATGGCGGGTTCGATGCAGTTTGTTTCATAAATAATGTGTGGATTTAAATTCGATATCACCAAGTTTACTGGTGTTCCTCATGGCCTCACCGACGGGTCACAAAGAGGGAGGAGACGAAGGTAGATAAAGGAGGAGAAAAGAAAGAAAGGAGGAAGGATGATTGGATGGATGGATGGATGGAGAGCTGTCAGTAGGGAAGGTCAAAGCGTACGTAATGATAATACTGTGACGTTAAATCTGAATGTGATATGTGTGTTAGATGGTGGCTATTAGTGCCGAAATTTCAGGTACCGTCTGATGACTGCAGGGAAGCATCTCTCTGTTGTTTTGTCGTGGGTGGAATATTGGACCTCAGAAATGAATGTCCTGCCCTATGTGCAAAGTGGGAAGCATTAAAAAAATAATGGAGAATAGACAGATGAGTTTACTGGATGATCAGTGAGTGGACAACGGAAGTAAGAGAAATAGTGAGAAAGTAAAATGGGAATATAGACTCCAGGGGACAGAGATGAATAATGCATGAAGTGAAAGAGGGATTGGTGAGAAGTTAAATGAAGGTAGGAGCAAAATGTGAGGAGAGTTTGAAGTCTCTCTCTCTCTCTCTCTCTCTCTCTCTCTCTCTCTATCTATCTATCTATCTATCTATCTATCTATCTATCTATCTCTCCGCAGTTCGGTTTTCTGACGGTTTGCACATTTTCTATATTTTCGTGACAATTGAAGCGGAGACTTGGACAAATTGAGTCCTTCCCTCAGTTGGAAAGGCCTGTGTACCTTCTGGGCGTTTGGTGGGTCCCTTGCCTTTAGGATCTCAAGGCTTTGTAAGTGGAAGATACGTCAATCTCACTCAAGAACTAGGTCAAGGAGGAGGAGGAGGAACAGGACGCGTGGAAGGTCGAAGAGGAATCTGGAATAATTGGAGGAGAATATTATTGTTATTATTATTAGTAGTAGTAGTAGTAGTAGTAGTTGTAGTAGTAGTAATAGTTGTTGTTGTTGTTGTTGTTGTTGTTGCAGTGGTTGTAGCAGTAGTAGTAACAGTAATAGCAGTAATCTGTCTCTAACCAGAAGTAATAATAATAATAACAGTGATGAGAGTAATAATAATAATAATAATAATAATAATAATAATAGTAATAATAATGATAATATTTTCTAATTCCTTTTCTTCTTATTGTTATTCTTATTATTAAGGACATGAGTAGGAAATGAAACAGAAGAACAGACGGAGAAGGAGGAATATGAAGAGATGACTTATTCTCCCGGGGCCTAAGACAAAGCATGAGAGGTTGAGTGGCTGGAAAAAGACAGCGAGGAATATAATACCAAGGTGGAGGCACAGGGAGGGAAGGTAGTATAAATGTCACGGGAGCAAGGTTGTCGACTGGATAGGGAAAGGAATTGTTGCATAGAGATCTTTTTCGTCGAAGCAACCCCTCACAAGATGCGGCGTCAGACGAGACAGACAGACAGACAGACTGCTCCGAGGCAAAGTTCATTATGATATTATTTAAGCTTTTTCACTTCATTCTCATTCATAATCGTGCCTGCCTCGACAACGGGAGGACGAATATTGTGCACTTTGACTTTTAACTCTTGGACAGCTACGATTTCTTTTGGGCGAAGAAAATCTTTTGATGTCACTGGGAATTATACATATATATATATATATATATATATATATATATATATATATATATATATATATATATATATATATATCAGCAGCAGCAGCAGCAGCCATTACATGTCCACTGCTGAACAAAGGCCTCCCTCAACCTTCTCCACGAATTTCTTGACTGAGCCAATCTTTGCCACGTTTTCCCTGCAAATTTCTCTATCTCATCCCTCCACCTCCTGTCTGGCCTTTTTCTGCTACGTTTACAATCCCTTGGTGTCCAGTCAGTCAACCTCTTGCTCCATCGATTATCCCTTATTCTTGCTACATGGTCTGCCCACCTCCATTTCTGTTCTTTTATAACTTCTATAATATCTTTGACTTTAGTCTGCTCTCTCACCCAAGTTGATCTTTTCCTGTCTCTTAAAGATATTCCCAACATTAACCTTTCCATTACTCTCTGAGAACGAATTAGTTTATTTTCCATCGATTTTGTCAGTTTCCAAGTCTCACAACCATACGTCATAGCTGGAATTATACATTCGTTATACACTTTTCATTTCATACAAACTGGCAAGCTACTTTTCATAATGTCCCAATGTTTACCGAAAGCTTTCCATCCAATTGTAATGCGTCTTTTTATTTCGCTATCATGATCTTTTGTTAATTTTGGTATTTGTCCCAGGTAATTGTACTCCTCGACTTCTTCAAGAATTTCTCCACTTATTCTGATGACGCTCTTTGGTGTTTGAGGATTAAACATTAGTTTTACTCCGGTTCATCTTTAGTCCTACTTTGAGACTTTCTCTGTTCAGGTCATTTAACATTTCTTGCAATGTCACTGCTGTTTTTGAGATTAGGACAATGTCATCTGCAAATCTTAAATGGTTTAGCTTTTCTCCATCTATGTTCACTCCTTTGTTTTCCCAGTCTAGCTTTCTGAAAATACTTTCTAGACATGCTGTAAATAATTTTGGTGAAATTGTATCTCCCTGATGCACGCCCTTCTGAATCTTAATTTTCTCTCAGTCCTTATGTAATTTAGTTGTAGCAGTGCCCTCTTTATATATGGTTTGGAGGAGTTTTACAATGTTCTCATTCACCCCTTGTTCTCGCAATGAATTTATAATTGCAATGTGGTCCACTGAGTCAAAAGCCTTTTCGTAATCAACCAGACCTGAGCACAGTGGTTTATTTTATTCTGTAGTTTTCTCAATTAGTTGATTCATTGTGTGTAGATGATCAGTAGTCGAGTACCCGCTTCGGAATCCTGCCTGTTCACGAGGTTGGTTTTCCTCCAGATATGTAGTTATTCTGTTTGTAAGGACTTTAGTGAAGACTTTGTAAACGACCGATAGCAAGCTAATGGGTCGATAGTTACCAAGGTCTTTTGAGTCACCGTTTTTGTAAAGTAAAATAACTATTGCATTACACCATGTTTTGGGAATTTTCTTCCTTTTTATACATTGAGTAAATAGGTGAGCAAGCCTAGTTTGTACTTCTACTCCTGCATCCAGCAGTAAATCTGCTACTATTCCATCTTCTCCCGGAGCTTTCCCTCTTTTCATATTTTTGAGAGAAATATTTACTTCATCTGGTGTTACCTCAGGTATTTCACTTGTGTCAACTGAAAAGTTAGCTGTTGATACTACTGTCTTTGATGCATACAGTTCTTTTTAAAAATCTTCAACTCTCTTCAACATCTTATTTTTGCATTCAATGATTTCACCGTTTTTGTCTTTCAGAGATGTAATTTGTTGCTTTCGTAGTGCCATTTTACTTCGGACCTGTTTCAGACTTTTTCCTTTTTTGATGGTTTCTTTGATTTGATCCATGTTTCTCTTTCTTTTTTCTTCTCTTTGTCTTTTGTTGATAAGCTTATTTAATTCCGCTCGTTCTGTTTCATCTTTCTTAGTTTTTACTTTCATTTCCTTTCTTTTTTTCATAAGCTCAAGTGTCTTTTCTGAATACTTCTTGGCTTTGGTTGTATTAGGTTTTCCTACTACCTCCGCTGATTCTTTTAGCACTTTTGTTAGTCTGTCATTCAGCTCATCAATGTCACATTCAGCATTACTGAGAGCCTGAAATCTGTTCCTTATTTCCAACTGAAAGGCTGCTTTGTTTTCATTGACTTTTATTGGGCATATCTTTTTATCTTTAATCATCTTCTTTCTTTCACTTTTGAAACTGAATCTTGCTGTGCAACCCACCATTCTATGGTCACTTCCGATATTTACTTTGTTGATAACTGTGACATTTGTGATCGTGTTATTCTTATTTGCTATAATGAAGTCGATTTCATTCTTTGTTTCTCCATTTGGGCTTCTCCAGGTCCACTTTCTCCCTGTTCTTTTGTGAAAGAATGTGTTCATTATTCTCATGTTAAACATTTCTGCAAAGTTTACCAGCATTTCTCCTCTTTCGTTCCTTTCTCCCACTCCAAATTTTCCCATACATGCTTCTCCATTTTTTGATTTTCCAACTTTTGCATTGAAGTCTCCCATGAGTATAGTATAGGTGGTCTTTTCCTCTTCCATAATCTGGGAGATGTCATCATAGAATGTTTCAATTTCTTCATCTGAGCTCTGAGAAGCTGGTGCATATACTTGTATTACTTTCAGGGTATATTTTTTTCACAGTCTGATTACAACCACTGCTGCTCTGTCAGATACACTGCTGAATTTAACAATGTTGGCTGCAAGATTTCTGTTAATTAGAAATACTACACCACTAACTCTTTCATTTTCACTTCCTCTGTAGTAAAGCAGGTGGCCACTGTCATCGAGCTGAATTACATATTCTTCTTTTCTGTGGGTCTCACTCAAACCTACAATATCCCAACTAATGTTTTCTAGTTCAGCCATTATGTAATGAACTTTGTAATTTTCAGTGAGGCTTTTTAGATTGTATGCAAAAATCTTCATGGATTTAAGAGTGTTTAACCCGCCGCATGCTGGCTATTTTTAGCCCTCTGGGTCACCCCAGTGCCGGCCATTTTTCGACCTTTTTTTTTTTGGCTAAAATGATAGATTTTGATGTGGAAACAACGATTTTCGCCATTAAAATGCTCACCAAGGCTCGGAAATCAGTTTTATTGAGTCCTGCATACTCGTGTACAGGTATAGCCACTCTCTTATGCTCACCACGTATGTGAGAGAAAGCCGTTTTCTATGTAAGGTATACTCAGGTATTTATGCTGGGAAGGTTTAACAATGTTCAGTACACTTTTCTGATTACTTATTACTTCAGCATCTATCACAATTTGCATGTTTTTCTCACTGTGAAAGCATTATCTTACACTTACTTGAAGATAGGTGCAACCTGACTTCATTATGTACAGTCCTGGCACTTACAAGAAGGTATTTACAACTTGACTTCACTATATACTCCTTACACTTACAAGAAAATATTTACAACTTACACTTATATGAAAATATTTACAAAATGCCATCAATATGTACAGCACTGGGTGAGGCACACAGGCAAAGTGAGGCAGAGCGAGAGTGAGAGGGGGAGCAAGTGAGTGTATGGCCTTGACAGCCTGGGGGATGGTAGAGGAGCAGTTACCTTACATGCCTGCCAATTTTTTACCCGCAAATCTTTTAAAAATGCGGTCACAGTGAAGTTTTTTATTTTAGACCGTTTTAAAATGGCACTGGCACTGGCCGCAGCATTATGTCAGACTATTTTAAAATGGCACTGGCACGCTGCGGGTTAATATCCGAGTCTCTAACTTGTCAGCACAGTGCCTACTCACTTTCAGTGGCACACTGCCTGTAAGCACAGGAGGCAGTGCGGTTGGAACTTTAGTAGACTATGATCCAACAGGAACGCCCGTCAAATATTTTGCAATAGAACTCATGTTCTATATATATAATGTGGTAGGTGGGGGTGCTCACCATCCACTCACTCAATGTAGTGCTACTCTCGGTTGTCTGCCCTGTCCTCTCCTCCATCCTTCTTTCCTTCCATCTTCATCTATCTTTCTTTTCTTCATTCTTTCCTCGTCCTTCTGCCTACGAGTGAATTTACACTCCCTCTTCTGACTTTCATTCCTCCATTCTTTCCTCTTCCTTCTGCCTATGGCTGACTCTACACTGAGTGACAAGCCAAATGGTTTCCTGTACACCAGGAAACCATTTACTATGCTGGGTGGTAACCATATAACCAAATTTTGGCGCCTGGTGGTTTAGTGGCTAATTATTGTGCTCCAATCGGATTGAGCTGGTGAAGGTTTATATCCAAGGTGTGGTTGGGGTTTATTGCTCACGTAATGCCACGCAGGGATGAGTGAGGTTGGTCACTCTCATCTTAAATGTCAGGACCAACTGCCTAGCCCCGGGCTCCTACGCTCCTCAGGGGGCAACGTAGGATTGGATGATGGATGGATATATATATATATATATATATATATATATATATATATATATATATATATATATATATATATATAAACTACTCAGGAAGCGTGTACTTCCACCAATGCTAATAATATTATGATCTGTTGCAGTTTTTCTGTCTCGCGTAAGTAATTCTATGATCGCCTGCCTTCACCAAAGCCAATAAAATCCATGATTATGCTTGCATCTTGATCCGGATCCACCTTACAATCTAACTAACTCCTCCTTGACCAAATGTCAACCTGTCCACCAAATTTCATTGAATTCCAGTGATAACATTTTGAACTATCTTGTACACAAACAGACAGACACGGGTGAAAGCATAACCTCTGTCCAACATTGTCGGAGGAGGTAAAATTACTCTCAACACAATCTTATATCAAAGAGCTAAGGGGTGACTAGCTTTCTGGAACAGTAACGGTCGGCTTGTCAGAGCCATATCGCCAGGGTTGGGATGGCTTCCAGAAACGGTAGGAGTTGGCTAGTAAGTATCACCTTGAGGGCAAGTTTCCTGCTCTCTGTCTGTCTGTCTGTCTGTCTGTCTCTCTCTCTCTCTCTCTCTCTCTGTCTCACGTTAATGGCGTAAAGATGTAGAACGGGTAATATGACGGGTTGTTTGGCATTATCCACCATTTTTTCCTGGCATTCTTCCGGTATTCAGTTTGCGTAGCTCTCACCGTTGTATATCTGAAACAGCGAGGGGGAAAATTAATCATGTTGAGAGTAAGATGTGTTCAGTACAATGAGGCCCAGAGAACTCGACTGAACCTTCGTAGGGGCAGGACATAGCTTACCTCTTAATCAGGGAAGTGGGGGCTATGTTGGACCCATCATAAACAAAACTATCTGCAGGGGGTATATCCTTCCAGTAATCTAAGCACCAGAGGGGGTATGCAAAGCTTAACTCCTGCTTATAGGTGTCATTGCGTCATTAGGTCCTTATAAATCCCATTTCCCTTACAATGTCAGTTATTTTCCCTGTCATCTAATACTGAGATAATCGTATTTTGCATGAATTGCAGTAAAATGCAATGTGCGATGAAGGCGTTTTACAACATTTCCGTATTATGAATCGTATGAATAACTCATGGTAAATGCCTGGTACCCCATTTCATGTTCTTAATACCAGAATACCAGCTCCAAGTTCAGTGGTTTAGAGTAGAACAGTACTATTAAGCACTGATACTTTTTAGTGACAGTAGAATACCTTGCTATATCATATGTAGACATTTTAAAAATATAATTAATTGTTTATGCAACAGAAATCTTACTTTCCAGTCAGCCATGTAGAGTTTGGAAACCTCTGTCGCAGCAGTGAAACTAGAAACCGCACTCAGAACGCTTATCTCCGCCAATGCCAATTAAATTTATGATTTATTGCTGTCATTCCTCTTTCCTACGAAACGAGTACTTTTTCGGTCTCACAGTCACTTAACTCTACGATCATAGTCTGCCCTGTTGCACGGTCTAAGACTGCATACTTCTGCCAGCGCCAATAAGATTTGTAATGTATTCCTGCATCTGGATTCGGATCCACCTCAAATTCTAATAAATTCTCTCTTGGTCCACTGCCCACCTGTCTGCCAGATTTAATTAAAATCTGACAACTTTTTTAGATATCCTGTACACAGTCAAACAGACGTGGATGAATACATAACCGCCCTCCAGCTTCGTTGGTGAAAATAATAAAAGAGAGAGAGAGAGAGAGAGAGAGAGAGAGAGAGAGAACAAATAAAACTTAAGTTATCTTTCTCTCAGATATCTAAAGTCTACTGGTGACTGCTGTGGATAATGTAGACTGACCAGTTGTAGTTTTCAGTTACTCTCTGGTTGATTGGTCTAAGTCCAATAAATGTTTCAGGTCACATCTTAATGAGGAGAACTCCTGTATTTGCTGATTTTCTTTCTTTTTCCCAAGCACTTTTTAACTTTGTTCATTCCATTGTTTCTTCACCAGTTCGCTTCAAACTTGGTACAGTTGTTTCTTTGGTAAATGCCCCTAGACATTTCTTATACCTTTTAAAGTGATTTATGGGACAAAGGTCAAACCATGCAAACACAAATGTTGAGATTCTTTGCTTTTGTATATTCATAAATTATCGTGGCTGTAGCTGTGTGGACACCATACTGCATTCCCTTGGGCATGTTGGTTGCTACGGTCAACAAAGTTTTGCAAAAAACGTTATTGTTTACAAACTGGAAGTAAAATTTTTCATTTTTTCCCACCCAGTGCCACTTCCTTATGTAACAAATGATGAAGTCTTTGTAGCAGCAGCAGTAGCAGCCCAAGGCTTATCTGGACGTGAGCCCCGTGGCCTGCAGCCAGAAGCTGCCCTCCTCCAGCAGCTTACCATCTTTCTTTAGAGGAATACGAGAGAAGTTGAGGGACGTTTGTATATTCAGGTAGTTTAGCCACCAGGTTATATTAAGATCACAAAGTCATTGTAAAATAATACCTATTTTAGTAAACTGCTTGATTTTTGGCAAATATATAGTAGTGGTAGCAGCAATGGTAATAATAATAATAATTATTATTATTATTATTATTATTATTATTATTATTATTACCTCCGTCAAGGAGGCTATGTTTTCACCCCTATCTGTTTGTGCGTTTGTTGGTTGGTTGGTTTGTGAGCAAGATTACACAAAAACTACTGGACGGATTTCCACAAAACTTGGTAGAAGAATGGGCCTTGGCCCAGAACAGACTCCATTAAATTTTGGTGCGGATCCGTGTAAAGGTGCGGATCCAGGATTTTTTTTTCACTTTAACATTGCGAGATAGGGCGTTTTTCAACATTTTGATAAATTTTTCAGTGACTATTGTATGGATCTTGATGAAAAAAACTCAGGCATATTTAGGATGTTGGTGTCTACGAATGTGTACAGTTTGGCGCGGATCCATATAAAATTTCGGATCTAGTGGATTTAAATATGCATTTTAAGGAGGTAGTCTTTTTCCAGCTGCAGTACATTAAGGAGGTAGTCTTTTTCCAGCTGCAGTACATTAAGGAGATAGTCTTTTTCCAGCTGCAGTACATTAAGGAGGTAGTCTTTTTCCAGCTGCAGTACAGTAACAAATAGGGCTACAAACTGCAGAGCTGTACCTAATAACAAAGGTGTTACAACTTATAGGGTTATGAGTTTGATGTTGGATTAGACGATTGAATTAAAAGGATCTGCATGTTGGGCCTTGGCGGAGGTATGCGCTCTACTGCGTGCCATTCTAGTTATTATTGTTATCATTATTATTCTAGGGTCCGTATCGTCCCTACTGGCAGTTCCCCTTTCATTTTTCAGTGTATTAGGTTCACCGTCTTATGGCGAAATAGTCATTCAGCCATATTTTCCTGTTTTCGGACCCTCGGCCTAAATGTTTAAAACGTGGATATTTTGTAAATGTAAACAACTTACTGCATAATTTTCATATATATTTCTGTTTATACCAGTGATTTGTTTATTTAAATATATTATCTGTTGAGTAATCATTCGACTGTAAACTTCGTGGCCCTCAACCCTCAAAGTATCGGGGCTGACTGTATCAGGGCTGGTAGTGAGTGGTAAATAAGAATGGAAATCAGGATAAAGTCAGGTAAGAATGAAGAGAATATTGGTACAAACTCTTACATCAAAAAGGAGCAGACCTATCGGAATTCCTGTACACATAGCGATAAAATTATACAACGTTACATTTATTACGCTTTACGTTCTGAAGTATTTAATGAAAACATTCCCGATGTGATACTAAATGTCCAATACAAATATATCTTTTCTGTTTTCTATTATTTGTTATGAAAGCAGAGCAATGTAGTACAAACCTGATTTTGTTTTCACATCCAGAATATGTTATTTAATTCTAAATGGGAAAGCCGAGTAACAAGCCCGGGTACTTCCACCTTCACCATTGACAAACGTACTGAAACATCTAGTGAATTATCCAGCACCTCTAAATGTACCGACCTTATACTGTAATGATGCTTATTTTGTTGGCTGTACTGGTGTCCGTAGCGGTAAGGCAATGACGGTGTGGTAAGACTGGAGAATGATGGGGTGTTTTGAGCAGATATTAGGTAAGCTGAGATGAGGTAGGGTAATGTAAGCTCTTGGAAATGTTGCTATGTGAGAGGAATTATTAGTGTGTGTGTGTGTGTGTGTGTGTGTGTGTGTGTGTGTGTGTGTGTGTGTGTGTGTGTGTGTGTGTGTGTGTGTGTGTGTGTGTGTGTGTGTGTAAAATAAATGTGGACTGGTTTAGTGAATGACGGAGAAAAGATTGTTAGAAATTTCCTCATCGTTGACGTAAAAAGGAAGATATACAAATAATAACTTCATTCCCGTCGCTGTCAACTTCACATTATCATCACTAGCACTATATCCATCATCAACATCATTATCATCATCATCATCATCATACGCATCTTTTCCGCCTATAAACCAGTAAAGTGCGCTTTGTGAGCGATTGACGAGCGAGCGACCGTTCATAAATACGTCTCTCATCATAATTTCATCTTAGTGTAAACTTTCAACATTTCTGGTGAGTTAGTTGAAAAGTAGTTAAAAATTGAGTAAAAATATTTACTTTCTCACGTTTTCTCTTTGGATGTGCATATACTGCAAGCGAGGCGCTGTAGCATTTATCACACGCGCAATATTCATTTCTCTGCTCCCGACTTACCGTGTCAACGAACTGCGTCGGTAAACGCTTGGATATTGATCGAATGATAAAACCCAGAAATGGAGCGATTACCCTTGCTGAGTTCACCCCCTAAACATAGAAAAAACGTTCATGTAAAATTATGAGCATAATATCCGAGATTAATGGTTATAATTCATGAAAGTAAACATAGTGTTACAGCAGGAAATATTTTTCCGTTCCGTGTCATAGTGGAGCATGTCAACCGAAGCCCTCGGTACTGTCCCTTGGAAACCTAGGATTCCATGGGGTTTCTTTGGTCTCATGAGTAAATATATAGCTAAACACAAAATTTATTGACTGTATCTACTTCCTGCTGAAAGAATCTCTTTTCTATCTCACATAGTAGAAAAGTTATTAGCCTCTAAAAATCATCGCGGTCGGACCGAGTCCTGTCGGGGCGATAATTTTTTCAGCTGAACATAAACATCGCTTCGCTACGCTTGCTCGCTTCGCTCGCTTGCTCGTAAATAATGGATTGAGGAAGAAACTCAAAACTATGTAAAGAAAAGAAAATATTTGAAGCTTTTTAGACAATACAAGCAACCCCTCAACCCCCTTCCCCACATCCTCTCCCCTACCCAGTCCTCCTCCCCCTCCACCGTTCCCCCGTTCCCTCCTCTTCTCTGCCACGTTCCCGCCTCCCCCTTACCCCCTTCCACGTACCGGAAGTAAAGAATTACCCAAGAATGTGAGGAGAATAAGGTAGGAGGGAGGGAAGAACTGGGAGGAAATATTAGGAGGAAGCGGGAGAGGAGAAAAGGCAGAAGAAGGGGAGGAAGAGGAGGAGGAGGAGGAGGAGAAGAAAAACAAGAGAAGGAAGAGGAGGAGAAGGAGGAGGAAGAGAAAGAGGTGGAGAAGGAGAAGAGGAGGACAAAAGGAAGAAAAAGAAAGATAGAATATAGAAAGAAGAAGAAGAGAAGGAGAAGAGGAGGACAAAAGGAAGAAAAAGAAAGATAGAATATAGAAAGAAGAAGAAGAGAAGGAGGAGGAAGACTGTGAGAGAGTGTAACAAATATCTCCAACCCTGGCCTTGACCCTGCTTTGTGCTTCTACTACCAGCTTCCTTTCCTACTTATTTTCCCTCCTCCTTCCCTCCCTCCCTCCCTTTTCCTCCTCCTCCTCCCGAGATCTCTGTTTATCCGTCAATATTGCTTTTATTTTTTTCCTCCGTGTCGTTACCTGTGTGTGTGTGACCTTGGCTTTGTTTTTCTTGGGATTTATCGTTCCTGTTATTTTTCATCTCTCTCTCTCTCTCTCTCTCTCTCTCTCTCTCTCTCTCTCTCTCTATGTATATGTACTAGATTACATTTTAGAACTAATGAGGTACTGATAGAGGAAAATATCTGTATGATTACATATTGTTAACGGGGAAATGTGAAGGAAACCTGTGGGGATGTTCTTGTCTGTTAGTCCGTCTGTCGGTGTATCTTTTGAAACAGAGTAACTAATGCGAGATACGTGACAAAATGTAGGGGAGGTTCTGTTTATTTCTCCATAGGATTACTGGAAAACTAATGCAAGGATCATGATGAAAATACAGTATACAGGGACAAGACTGTATGTCACCCAGAATACAGGAAGAATAATGGGGAGAAACATTAGGATACGTTGTGGGGGTTTGGCTGTCTGACAAGCGGATTAAAAAAGAGATAATGCTATAAAAATTGATATGAATATTCCCATGGGGTAAAGGATGACATGATTAAATTTTCGCGAAGGTATAAGCGTGAGAGGACAGGTGTACCTAGGTGGATCTAATTGCTACCAGTTCAGCCCGGCGTGATGGAGGTGCGCACTCGACTGAACGTCCTTCTGTAGTAAGTTCACCTTTACTTGACGGAGATTTTCAGTTAGCAGCTTGTTTACTGTAGCTCAGTAGTAGAATAAGGCAATACAACGGCTCTGCAACCTTTTTCTAGTCCTCCTTCTTGACTAGTAGCATATTCTAGTTTTAATCTCCTGTTGAAGCTCATCAACAGAGTAAGGAACCACAACAGCTGTACATAATATTCCATAGCACTTCTTCATGACCAGTATCAAATTTTAGTGTTATAACTCAGCACTCTTAATAACGAAATAAAAAAAATTGAGGTACGGTAAAGAGTGCAGATTATAGTTAGATTAATTCCGCGTCCTCGTCGTATGTATCTTGCTGATGTGCTTTTTATAATTCTCACCTATATTTATCCTATCCATTGCTCCCTCGCTCTCCGCCTGCCTCCTCCACACTTTTCCTTGGATTTCCCTCCTTCCTCCATTTTCTCTCCCTGTCTTCTCACCATTTTTCCTTCTTGTCTCTCCTTATCCTTCTTACTATTTTTCCTCCACGTCCCTTCCCTCCCTCTTTCCCTTTCTCACTTCCCTCTCCCTCCCTCCCTCCAGTATCCAGTGTGGGATTTCTTGCTTTCAATTCGTCATGTTGTGTCTCCAAACATTCACATTGTTATTCCTCCCACTGCTGGAGAGAGGGAGGGAGGGGAGGAAGGTGTGAGAAGCGAATATTGAGGAATGGAAGAAGGGGGGAAGGAAGAATGGAAGGAAGGAAGGAGGTAGGAGGACGAAAGGGAGGAAGAAAAAGATGGTGTGAGAAGGGAATATTGAGATAAAGAAGAAAGGAAGGAAGGAAGGAAGGAAGGAACAAAGGAAGGAGGTAGGGAATGAATGAATGGAGATGGATGGAAGGAAAGAAAGATTGAATGACGAAAGGAAGGGATAGGGAAAGGAAAACGCGAGGGGGAAATGTATGTGAAGGGAATATTCAGGAAAAGAAGGATGGCAGGAAAGAAGGAATCAAAGATAGAAAGAAAGAAACGGGACCAATAAATGAAAAAAAGAATTAGGAGGGGAAGGAATGGAGAGAAGGAGACGTGAGGGGAGGAGAGAAAAATGTGAAAAGAGAGAATGGAGGGATAGAAGGGAAGAAGGAAGGAGTAGAGGAAGGTGTGAGAAGAGAGTGCTGAGAGAAAGAGAGGATAGAAAGAAGGAGGGAAGACGGGAGGAGAAGAAGGTGTGAGAAAAGGATGCTGAAGGAAGTAGGGAAACGGAAAGAAATGAAAGAGTAAGAGGAAACTGTTTAGGGAGCGAAGGAAGGAGGGAAGGAAGACGGGGTGAAAGGAAGATGTGAGAAGAGGAAATGCATTGGAGGGAAGGAAGAAAGGAAGAGAGGTTGGTGAATAAAGAAGTGCTAAGGAAACAGAAAGTGAAGGAGGAATAAGGGAGGAGGGGAGACGTGAGAGAAGGACGAGACGGCGATGGGAGGAGTAGTTGGTGTAAGGGTGGAGGAGTGGTGAGTGAGGGAGAAAGGAGAGAGTGGAGTAATATTGACAGAGCACACAAACACTAACATAATAACACAAGATGTATCGGACTGTACCGTCCTGTTTTACTGACACAAAAATAACCACACCACTGTTCCAGTGCATAGATAGATAGATGGTTGGATAGATAGATAGATAGATAGATGGACAGATAGATAGATGTAGATGGAAAACAAGAACATGTAGGTATAGATACATTCACACTGAAGCAGAAAGACAGACAAACAGACAAGTAGATAGACAGATTTATTGATTCACAGACAGGTAGGCAGGTAATAAATCAGTAAAGGAAAAAAAATGATACACACATTTTTTTTTTTTTTTTTATGCGAGGAAGAAGGAATCAAAGGCCATGAGCCCGCAGTAACAGTTCCCTCCAAGAGAAAAACAAAATATAATAGAGAGCCAAATTCAAGATCCGATCATTTTGAGATGCCTGGACACACTGCGTTTGAAAGACTGGAGATCATAGGCAGCAGGAAATACAGATAGAGGGAGACAGTTCCAGAGCTGACCTGTTGCATAAATGAAAGACTGGGAGTAACGGTTAACTCTTGCATTAGAGAGTTGGACAGAAAAGGGATGAGAGTTTGCTGCCAGACGGGTGCTACGCGCACGTCGTAGAGGTGAAGGAATGCAAGCAGACAGTTCAGAGGAGCAGTGACCATTAAAGTAGCGATAGAAAAGAGATAAAGATGCAACAGTGCGGCGAAGAGACAGAGTTTGAAGGGAGTCAGTAAGAGGAGGAGAGTTAATGAGACGAAAAGCCTTTGACTCCACCCTATTGAGAAGAGCTGTGTGTGGGGAGCCTCCCCACACATGAGAGTTGTGCTCCACACAGGGGCGGATAAAGCCCCTGTATAGAGACAACAATTGTGCAGGGGTAAAGAAAGAGCGGAGTCGGCTTAGCACACCCAATCTTTTGGAAGCAGATTTTACAAGAGATGTAATATGATCTTTCCAAGATAAGTCCCGAGTAAATGAAACCCCAAGCATGTTCAAGGATGATGCAGGATTAAGCTGAATATTATTAAACATTAATGGGTATACCTGTGGAAGATTTTGTCAGGTTGATAGGTGTAAGAACTGAGTCTTAGATGCATTAAAGACAACCATATTATTTTTACCCCAGTCAGAGATACGAGCCAAGTCAGACATTAGGTGTGCCATAGCCTCATCCCTTGTTTCTTGAAGTAACTGTTGAGATGGGCGTTGCGGGAACCGAATGGAAAGGTGAAGGGTGGAGTCATCAGCGTATGAGTGGATAGGGTTAGATGTACAGCTTAGAAGATCATTGATGAATAAAAGGAAGAGAGTTGGTGACAGGACAGAGCCCTGAGGAACACCACTGTTGATAGATCTAGGAGAAGAACGATGGCCATCTACAACAGTGGCTATAGAACGACCAGAAAGGAAGCTAGCGATGAAGGCACAGATAGAAGGATAGAAACCGTAGGAGGGCAGTTTGGAAATTAAAGATTTATGCCAGACTCGATCGAAAGCCTTTGAGATGTCAAGTGCAATGGCAAAGCTTTCGCTGAAGTCCCGAAAGGAGGATGACCAGGAGTCTGAAAGGTAGGTGAGAAGATCGCCAGTGGAGCGTCCCTGATGGAACCCATACTGACGATCGGAAAGAAGGTTGTGATAGGAAAGATGCCTTAAAATTTTTCTATTAAGAATTGACTCGAAAACTTTTGAAATACAGGACGTTAAAGCAATTGGACGATAGTTGGAGGGTTGGGAGTGGTCACCCTTCTTTGGGACTGGCTGAATGAGAGCAAACTTCCAGCAAGAAGGAAAGGTACAAGTTGACAGACAAAGGCGAAAGAGTTTGCCTAGGCAGGGTGTAAGCACAGAAGCACAGTTCTTGAGAACAACAGGAGGGACCCCATCAGGCCCATATGCCTTGTTAGTACTGAGGCCAGTGATGGCAGAAAATACATCAACTGAAGAAATTTTAATGTCAGCCATGAGGAAGTCAGAGGGGAGAAGTGATGGAGGAACATGTATACATAGTTCAGTTATTCTCAAATTACACCATCTTAGATTGTTCATCGTTCGTTCTTTCTGTAGTTACACCTTATTTTGTTGTTGCTGCTACCAGACGAGTATCGTAATTTTTAAAAGAGTCTTCAGTTACCCTTTGAGAGAGATGTCGTCTTGTAATACATTATGCATCTTAAGACCCGTTATAGTGAAGGCAGTAATATAGGTTACAATTTGTCCTGTGTAAATAATACGAAAAGAGTTAAGTGGAGCGTCAGCAGGGTGTTTTGTCGTGATTCCATTCATATGTTTACCGGACAGTTTTATTCGGATTAGGGGAGGCCTTCATACTCAGGTCTTTAACCCCTTAACCGCGGGGCGTCACTTTCGTGACGCTCGGCTACAATGGATCATACCGCGGGGCGTCACTTTTGTGATTCTGTGTTATTTTGAATTATCCCGGGCTCTCAAGTGGTGGCTTGTATCATATATCAGTACTGCCAATGTTCAACACTAGTCAGCACTCCAAATCTCATCTGTACTCCCATCCATTGTTGACATTTTAGCTATTTTAACCCCTTCCTGACTCCCCTCCCTACCTGCCCTCCATTACCCTCTCCTCTCACCTCCCACGCCGCGCTGCGCTACGGAAATTTCCCCCTTCTCTTTCCACAGATTTCATCCATTGAAATAAGGCCTATGCCCTATATTTTTACCCAATAATATATACCAAAAAAAAAAACAGGTAAGTGATAGTGTTATACTCCAGAAATTGCCTAATTATCACCTGACAACACCTCACGTGCATTCATTCGCTACATTACCACGGTAATTTCCCCTTTGATTTATGCCTTGTAATCGATGTCTGTAATAAAAATATATATCAGAAAGGAAGGAGAATCCTAATTGACATTTACAGTCACCTGGAACTACCTATTTCTATATTTATTGCCGAGATTTTCTACCTATAAAAAATTAGCATGTAAGTTAGCAGCAGTAAGCCTAAAGTGTCATTGTCAACCCTTCCCTTCTCAGATAATTTACCCCCTTCTTGACTCCCCTCCCTACTTGCCCTCCATTACACTCTCCTCTCAACACCCACGCCGCGCTGCGCAACGGAAATTTCCCTCTTCTTTTTCCACAGATTTCATCCATTGAAATAATCCCTATGCCCAATATTTTTACCCAATAATATATACCAAAAAAAAAACAGGTAAGTGATAGTGTTATACTCCTGAAATTGCCCAATTATCACCTGACAAAACCTCACGTGCATTCATTCGCTACATTACCACGGTAATTTCCCCTTTGATTTATGCCTTGTAATCGATGTCTGTAATAAAAATATATATCAGAAAGGAAGGGAGAATCCTAATTGACATTTACATTCACCTGGAAGTACCTATTTCTTTATTTATTGCCGAGATTTTCTACCTATAAAAAATTAGCCTGTAAGTTAGCAGCAGTCAGCCTAAAGTGTCATTGTCAACCCTTCCCTTCTCAGATAAGCCGCGGCATTTAGTTCCTTGTCCTCCACTGCAGAGACAACATGTCGCACTCGCGCCCCGCCATTCCTGCCGCTTCTGCGCCCATTGCAAAGGGCCCCGTGACCTCTACCCCCAAGAAAAGTGTTGAGGCAAGCAGGAAAGGCCTCAGTGACTCTGCAGTGGCACGAGAACTTGCTGAATTGTCGATGATAATAATGGACAGCGATTTTGACGATTCCGGTGAATCGTGTGATGAGCCGGGTGAACTTATCACGCCAGAAACAGCGACAACAAGTGCTCCTACCAGTGAATCTGTGTGTAGCTCCAAGGGAAAGGAGCCTTTAGTGCAGGAAGGAAAAGAATTTGGGAAGGGAGTGAAAAGGCGGCGTGTTAGCCCCAGAACAATGCCCCCACGTGACCCAGCCCGCCATGAGTCACGAGATCATTCACCTCCCCGTTCCCCAAGCCCCGCTAAACACATCTCGTCATCATCGTCGGGCTGAGTTATCTCCGGAGTCTTCGTCGTCGGAGTCACCACCAGCATCAACAGTGAAGGCCGGCCGTAGAGGTAGAGGTAGATCTAAGAGAGTGAGAAGTAGTGTAGCTAGTAGGGTAAGGGCTGCTAGTGCTGTACGGCAACCTAGGGTCAGTGCGAGTGACCTTGACCGTGATAAGCCTCCCTCTCAGCCAACCTCCACCACCACCACCACCACCATCCCTCCACCGCCACGCCAGGGAATCCTGGACGCCTTCGCGTGGACGGAAGGGTCAGATTTTGTCCCCGAAAACCTGGTTTTCGATGAGAGCTCGTCAGGAGTTCAGCCTGCCTTCACTATGGACGAAAATGCTGAGTGTGTCGACTACCTTTTGGCCTTCCTAGATGACGAAGTCATGCAGCACATATGTGATGAGACTAACAGGTTCGAATCACAACGTGCTGCTAGTGGTACAGGTGCAGCCAAGATGCAACAGTGGACCATGCTGGGAGTGCAGGAGCTGTATGTGTTCTTTGCCCTCATGCTTCTTATGCCACACTCCAAGAAGCATGAGTTGGAAGAATACTGGTCCATGGACCCCTTACTACCCTCACCGACCTTCAACAAGTACATGGCCAGAGATCGCTTCCGGAACATCATGGGAAACCTGCACTTTGCCGACAACGATGTACCTTCCCAAACCGACCCACTCTGGAAGATCCGGGAGATTCTGAACAGAATGAAGGATAAGTTCATGTCATTCTTCCACCCATTTCAGAAGGTTGTCATTGATGAGTCCTTGGTTCTGTTCAGAGGACGTCTTCGGTTTGTTCAGTACATTCCAAGCAAACGCCATCGCTTTGGAATTAAGTTCTTTGTACTGTGCGACTGTAAGACGGGGTACATCCTTGACTTCGTCATATATTCAGCCAGCACTGTCGATCTCGATAAAACACACCCCCTTGGCTTCTCAGGCTGTGTAGTGAAAGTGCTCCTAGAAAAGTATTTTGGTGGGAATCATGTGCTGTATACAGACAACTACTATACAGCACCGAAACTTGCCAAATACCTTTCTGAGCACGGCATTGGCTCCTGCGGCACTGTCAAAAGTAATTGTGCCAACTTCCCCAAATTCCCAGAGGCAGGAAACTCGCAGCGAGGAGACGTGCACCTACGCAAGTCTGAGAAGATGCTGGCAATACGGTGGCATGACAAGAGAGTCGTGCACATGCTCACCACCATACATAAGGGGGAGATGAGAGACAGTGGGAAGGTCGACCGTAGGACAGGCGAACCTGTGATGAAACCTGATGCTGTGTTGGACTATAATATAAACATGCGGCTGGTGGACAAGTCCGACATGATGATTGGTGAGATCGACTGCCTCAGGAAGAATACTAGGTGGTACAGGAAAGTTTTTCTGCATCTCATAGATATGACGATGCTGAACGCCTTCATCCTGTACAAGATGAAGGTAAAGCCACCCAAGTCCTTCTCCCTGAGGTTGTTCGCCAGGACTTGTGTCCAGCAGCTGCTGGAAAAATATGGTAAGGTGCAAGCAGCAACTCCAAGGCGCCATCCAGTTACACTTCCCGACCGACTTGAGCAGAGGGCGTATATGGAGCGGCACAGACTTGAGCTAATGCCTGCCACAGGGAAAAGGAAGGCTGCGATTCGCAGGTGTCAGGTATGTGCGCATACCACACGCCGCACACCTGAGCATAAACGCACCTCTTGGCAGTGCGCTGAATGCCAGGTTCCCCTCTGTGTAACCTGCTTCTTCGATTATCACAGCCAGAAGCAGTTCTAACAGTGCAAGTGTGGAAGCAGAATTATTTGGAAATAATGTGTAAATAATGTGTAAATAATGTGTAAATAGCAGGTGAAAGCAATGGATGTTCAGTTCATATGATTGAACAGTGTACTATAGTTTCATCTTACTGAAAGTGACAGTGAATAACATATTGTAAGTAAAATAGAAGGGTAAATATTGAAAATAGAATAGAAAATGTAAATAGTAATGTAAGTAATTAGTAATATAAGAATATGAGTACAAATAATTTATGTTATAACAGTGAGAGTGAATCCGTGGCTCTCTACGTATTTTACTGACTGAAAAATAGAATGACTTCAGTGACAATAAAATAATACGACTGAATGAAACTTATGGAGAAAGACTCCAGATATATATAAGTGTGATATAGTAATAGAAATATAAAGTGTGAGGGGTTTTATGAATAATAAATGACAGAGTGCCTAGAGCGAACTAGCGCAAGTGCGGCGATCAGACGCGCTCGTAATTTCCATTGCTTTCACACTGTTTTTTTTTTAGTATGGATCCCAAACTACTTGAAAATGGTAGAATAGTGTTTATAGTGTTTGTATCTGGCTGTGGTAATCATATAACGGGTTGTCGGGAAGTGTAAAGTGGAGACTTAGTTACCCTACTTCAGAGGTCTCCACAAGTCCTACGGAAACTGACGAAGGCTCAACAATCATTCCAGGAGAAAGCTGAAGGTATGTGCTATAAGCATATATAATTTTATTATTCTAGGACTAATAACTGATTTTTAGCAAATATTTTTTGAGAGTCTCTCGGAGCCCAAATAACCCCGCGGGACACGCAAGTAATTGGTAAACAAGCCCGCGGTGTAGGGGTTAATACGCTTGGCCTCATAAACAAATACTCTTAAGAAGGGTTTATGAAAGGCAAATGTGGTTTGTTATCATATCATTATTTTTTTACTTCCGCCAGACTATTGTATGGTTTACATTCACAGCAAGGAAAAGCTCCCTTTAGTACAGTGACGTCAGTTGTAATTCATTCTTGCTGTCTCCAGACGATGTCATTTGGTACAAATGAGTTATCGTATTGAAGGGATTAGCTGTAGACTTCAGTAACTCCTTCGTTTCTAAGGTGCTCTCTAAGCTGAACACAATAGTTTGGCAGCAGTAAGACTATACGATAACAAATGTCCACGCAGTGCAGGCAGGTATGCATGTTCGCCCAAGGAAGTTATTTAAAGAATGTTTCATGATGAGCAAATGGCGGATGTTGCTGTTTTGTTAGAATCATCGTACCTTCTGACGTTTGTCGATATTATTCATCCTTGAAGAGACCTTTCGTGGTGAAGGTGTTGATTAGGAAGACGTGTTTTAAATATGCTTTATTCCCGTTACCTTCAGACGATTTTATGCTGCTCGAGGCAGCTTCATTGGACCTTAGGGGTTAGATATAGCCTTAATTAACTCACTATCAGGTTAGCTCCTGAAGTGAATAAAATTGTCTAGCTATAACAGCAACTGTATCACAAAGGTGTTCTCGGTCTGAATGGGTTATAATGCATGTTCTCCAAAGCAAACAGTCGTCAGATAGCTTAGTGGAGAGCAAATACTGTGTTGTGTTTTTCCATTCATACAAGGTAAAGTCTCCACCGTGAACCCTAATGCTCCCTGAAAACATTCACCAATTTCTTAATCTCCACTTGTACCCTCTGCTTCCCTCTGTACTATGTCGTTTTTTTTTTTTAATCGCATTTACATGTCGTCTCTTCTTATTTTTGTGATGACTATTTTATATTGTTTGTATGATGACTATTTTATGAATACACAGAGAAAAATAATTGTGATACTTCTGAGGATTGCATTTTATTGAAAAAAAAAAAAATCTGTTGTAATGCCAGATAATCATATAATTGACACTGGCAAATTTTGCAAAGTTAGCAAAACTATTCTATCTATCTATAGCCCGACGCCCTAATCCCGCAAAGGGTGGCCGCAGACAAAACGCCTCCAAGTCACTCTGTCACCCACCATTTGACTACCCTCCCCCCAGCTCACCCCCCCTCCCTCATATACCTCTCAACTCCATCCCTCCACCTCATCCTCGGTCTACCCCTCCCTCTCCCTCCCTCCACCTCACCTACATACACCCTCTTAGTCAATCTTTCATTCTCCATTCTCTCCACATGTCCAAACCACCTCAGTGTATTTTTCCTAATCTTTTCAACCACATCCACATCTACCCCACAACGTTCCTTCAATTCTTCATTCGTCAACCTGTCCCTCCACGTCACTCCACATGCTCCTCTCAAGTAACTCATTTCCACTACAGCCAACACAGGTACTTAGCCGGGTATGGTTAGTGAGGCCCACGAACGAACGTTAGCAAAACTGATATCCTTAATTTAGCAATATCCTTTACTGGCACAAAAATGGTACCTTTTTGCAACATCAAACAAATTTGGCTAAACCAAGTTTTTTTTTTTTTTTTTTTCCAGTGTGTACGGTGGCGTAATTTTTTATTTAAGTTATACGTTGACTTTATTAAATAATGTAGTCCTCCCTTACAGATTAAGATAGTGCTGAATATAGAGTCACTTTTCAGTCATTCTTATGAAATTTCCATGGCAGGTTTTCTATGTTGCATTGTGTTCCTTCTCCCTTTTTCCAGCCGCCTTCGGCTGAAGGTTGTGGGCGGTTTGGTGGGAGCCTCCTTGCCTTCCTATCCAGATATTCTACTCATATTATTAGACAGCCATGGTATTCTCTTTAATAAACAGCCTCGAAGGGACCACAATTCCACTAGATATGTTGCTGTTTGTTTCCTTTGTACTCCTTTGTATCGTTTGATCTTATTTATACCATTACTTTGTATCTTATTTCTGAGGTAATGTCTTCTTTTCATTCTTGTTATCTTCAGAGGATTACTGTCAACTTCGGATAGACTTGTATGAACTTGTGGGGGAGGTGGTGTAAGATATGGCCTTACCGGCTATTTTTTTGCCGGCTTTCCTTGGCAGAACAAAGGCTTATGACGGCCACAGGGATAGCTACAAAAACAGCTGTCGTACTGAAGGAGTTCAAGTATAGCTTTTAGAAAAATGGAGTTCCCCCGAGCTAAGCCCTGTATTGGACTATATAGCCCAGCTAGGGTTACAGGAGCGAGCTACCACTCCCAGCACAGCAGCCCGGGCGAGGCTCGAACTCGCAATCCAAAGCTTTTAGAAAATGTGCTAACACAGTGTTCATAAACCCCTCAATAGTGATCAAACACTGAAATTGTTCTTACCAGTGCCAAACGGGTTTACTCAGCCAATGAAGATGATTAAGGGAAATGGCTAATGTATATATTGCGTAGAACCATCCTCATAAAATAAATCGGGCTAGTTCTGTTAATTATTTTTTATCATCACTCAGAATCACGTTGTTAAAGGTCTCTAGCGGAGATGAAAATAAAAATTTATAAAAGATCAGATATTGTTATTTGTTTTCAGTCATCGTGCCAAGTGAAAAGCAACAATTTATCCTTATCCATCAACAATAAATTTTAACTTGCATGGTTTACCAAATAGCTACGTAGGAAAAAATAAACTCATGATGTTATGCTATCTTTATATATATATATATATATATATATATATATATATATATATATATATATATATGAGAGGTGGGGTAGGCGGCTGACAGAGAACTTTCAACAGAATAAGAAAATGTTTTGGAAGGAGGTGAAAAGGGTGCGAAAGGGAGAGTCTGGGAAGGAAGAACGAGTAAAAGCAGAGGATGGAAGGATGTTAATTGAGATGGATGCGGTAAGGAAGAGATGGGCAGAGTATTTTGAAAAATTGTTAAATGTAGAGGAGGAAAGGGTGGCTGAGATTGTGGCGGATGGAAGGGTGCAAGGAATAAATATGTTGGGAGAGTTGAATGATTCTTTGATCACGAAGGAGGAAGTGGAGAAGGCAGTAAAGGAGATGAAAACAGGGAAAGCTGCAGGTATGGATGGGTGTGCTGTGGAATGCCTGAAGGGTGGTGGAGTGACTATTGTTGACTGGTTAGTAAGATTGTTGAATGTGTGTTTTGAGAAAGGTATGGTGCCAATTGACTGGGCAAGTGCTTGTGTGGTCCCGTTGTATAAAGGCAAGGGTGATAAGTATGAATGTACTAGCTTCAGGGGTATAAGTCTGTTGAGTGTTGTAGGTAAGATGTATGGTAGAGTGTTAATTATGAGAGTTAGAGAGGGTACAGAGGGAGTGATTAGTGATGAGCAGTGTGGCTTTAGGAGAGGGAGGGGATGCGTTGATCAGGTGTTTGCTGTGAGACAAGTGTGTGAAAAGTATTTAGCGAAAGGCAAGGATGTGTTTTGGGCATTTATGGATTTAGAGAAAGCGTATGATAGAATTGATAGGGAGGCTTTGTGGACCGTTTTAAGATTGTATGGACTTGATGGTAGGTTACTAAAAGGGGTGAAAAGTTTTTATGTAAATAGTAGAGCGTGTGTAAGAGTGGGAAATGCTGTGAGTGATTGGTTTCCCGTGAGAGTGGGGCTGCGATAGGAATGTGTGATGTCGCCTTGGTTGTTTAATATTTACATGGATGGTGTTGTAAGGGAGGTGAATGCAAGAGTTTTAGGTGGTCTGAGTCTGGTAAATGTTGATGGTGGAGAGTGGAATCTGAAGCAGCTGCTGTTTGCAGATGATACTGCACTGGTGACTGATTCAGAGGAGAGATTGAGACAGTTGGTAGAGGAGTTTGGAAGGGTGTGTGAAAGGAGGAAATTGAAAGTAAATAAGAATAAGAGTAAAGTGATGAAGTGTACGAGATTGATAGATGGTAGGGGGATGAATATAGTTTTGAATGGTGAGTTGCTTG
Source organism: Coenobita brevimanus (assembly GCF_032717465.1). Lineage (NCBI taxonomy): Eukaryota > Metazoa > Arthropoda > Malacostraca > Decapoda > Coenobitidae > Coenobita > Coenobita brevimanus. The sequence goes on from NC_136982.1 coordinate 25,925,595, forward strand.
AGGAGGTAGATTGTTTTAAATATCTTGGGTCACATGTTGCTGTGGATGGAAGAATAGATGCAGAAGTGAAGTTTAGAATAAATGAAGTAGGAAAGGTGCTGGGAGGAATGAAAAAAGTGTTTAAATGTCGTTCGCTTAGAATGGATGTAAAGAGAAGGCTGTATGAGGGTGTTGTGGTACCGACTGCACTATATGGGGCTGAAATATGGATTATGGGTGTAGCAGAGAGGAAAAGTTTGAATGTAATGGAGATGAAGTGTCTGAGGAGTATGTGTGGAGTGACGCGTATGGATCGGGTGCGAAATGATGAAGTGCGAAGGAGAACGAGTTGTTCGGGAGATGGCTGGTAGAGTTGAGCAGAGGGTGTTGCGATGGTTTGGGCATATGGAGAGAATGGATAATGAGCGATTGGTGAAAAAGATAACTAGATCTGATGTGAGAGGTGTAAGGCTGAGAGGAAGACCACGAATAGGATGGATGGACAGTGTGGAGAGAGCGCTGGATGCGAGAGGGATGTCTGTTGAGCAAGGAAGAGTGGCTGTGCGTGACAGAAGTAAATGGAGAGAAATTGTGAATGAATAAGTGATGACGCAGCCCTGAGGGGATATTCTCCCCCATTTGGTCTGATCAGCTAGTCAGGTCAGGTGCGGGTAAGGGGATGGGTCTATTATGATGTGGCAGGGGTAAACCAGTTCTGCTGTCGGGCCCTGCTGCGGATGTCACTGATTGCATTGCGCAGTTGACCCTTGTGCGGTGTGGTGCGGTGAGGATCTGTCCGTTCTCCCCTTTGGGGCTAAGATGCGAATGAATGTGTTTGAATGGATGAGTAAATGGAGAGTGTGTCGTCCTGTCTCGGCTACCTCCCTTTCCTTGGGGGACGCAGCCTAGGTATATATATATATATATATATATATATATATATATATATATATATCTATATATATATATATGGAGCCTCTGTGGTACAGTGTGCTTGTTCGTACATGGGAGAACGAAGGTTCGCGCCCCGCCAGGGTAACAAACTTTGGGAGCATTCTTCCGGCCACGTACTGCTTTGTCGGACATAAGGGGTGCTGTGGTTGAACCAGTGTCGCATAATATAAAGTATGCTTGCACCCAGTCGGCTTGCGCGTGCCAATTTCACTTGGTTCACAGACTACACACACATCGGAAGCCACTCCATCACTACAATTACACTTACAAACACTTCTCACCCAACATACAATCTCTACCAGACAGCCTAAGCCACTTGGTAGAGATACATAGGCTGTATCGTCCCCACTTCGGTCGGGATAGGGCGGTTCTGCAGTGGATACTCAAACGGCTGATGATATATATATATAGAGAGAGAGAGAGAGAGAGAGAGAGAGAGAGAGAGAGATGCGTGTCAGATACTTTTATTTAAGGGCAACTTGGGCATGATATCATAGTGCATTTTAGTAGTGTAGAAGTTAACTGTTTCAGTATATGATTAATATCACAGAGATTATATCTGCTGCTGAATCAAGCATTCCATGCACGAACTCATCTCTGTAATTCACCATAATGGTCACAACCTTGATAGTACGGCAACGCATTTTTTTTCTCTGTTTCCATGCAACTGTATACCTACTCGGGCTGGGGTAGACCTTGTAGTGAAAGGGTTGGATGTAGCCTTCGTTAACCCCTTCATTCGAAAGTTCTTTTTGAAGCAACATAAAATCGCCGAGCTGTAGCTAAAATAAATAAGTCGTCAGCGTACTGAAGTGATTGACCTTCTGTATGTGCATTTCGAATACTGTAAATTACTCTGAGTGACGCCGTTTGATTTTATTCAGTTTTGAGAAACACACGGACGAACATTTTAGCGGAGAATTAATAATTGTTGCTGCTAATGGCAGACGATTCTAATCATCTCAGAGACACCAACCACAACCAGAGTGTTAACCCGCCAGTCCGAACTATCTCTCCTGACCTAAATAAAATGAACTGAGGGCAGCACCAAGTCTGGGTCAGGTGGTATCAATCAGTTTACTGTTTCCAATGGGCAGTATTGTCGTGGGCTTGACGCTTTCAGGTCGCAAATAGGTCCCTGGGTCCTCTCTGAAAAACTGCTTTTTTGACAAAAAAAAAAAAAAAAAATCAGGGTTTGTAAATTTAGAAAAAAAAATATAACAATCATACATAAGGAACTAAAACGCATCTGTCTACAAAATATTAGGGCTCTGCTAACCATACAAGAGCCGTAATAACGATGGAAAGTTGCGTAGCAAGTGGTGTGTGGTAGCGCAGAGACCATACGTATATGTTTGTTTGGTCACAAGCAAATGCAGTTTTGTATACAGAATGATAGAGAAACACTCCTACTAACCCCAAATCATAAATCTGTGTTCATTTTTTCTCAACTGGATTGTCTAATACCCAGGAAATGAGTAAATATTGAGAGACATAATACAAGAAAAAATTCAGGCATCGCACCTCCAATGCACGTCATACTTGGCTCTTCTCAGACGGAGAAAATTAAAATCTTGTGATGTGCACATGTATGGTGGTCGCAGATTATGTCTGGGGAGCGGCTCGTATGATGATACCATTCACCAGCTTCCTGCCAGTTTTGAAACGCGCGCAAATATGGTGCCACGATTGTGGCCAGGAGACCCCTACTGGTAAAGGTACGATTGTGGCCAGCAGACCATTACTGATAAAGCCACGATATTGGCCAGGAGACCCCTACTGATAAAGGCACGATAGTGGCCAGGAGACCTCTATCGATAAAGGTATGATAGTGGCCAGGAGACCCCTACTGATAAAGGCACGATAGTGGCCAGGAGACCCTACTGATAAAGCCACGATATTGACCAGGAGACCCTGCTGATAAAGGTATGATAGTGGTCAGGAGACCTTAAAAGTTTGGCTTCTTAGTACCGCTTGACGATTTATTTTGCACAAGACACCATAAGAGTCTCTTGTATATTTATGTTTTTTTTTTTGTTTTTTTTTACTGAGAATTATTATATTTGTTTTTTTACAATTGGTACTTTCACATTATTATAATCAGTTTTTTAATCCATCCATAATGAGGGAAGTAATGAGGGCTACATCAGTTACTTCCACTTAGAAAAGTTTTTTGTCATCTGCAAGTATTAACACTTAGAAAAGTCTTTTCTTATCTGAAAGGATTAACATCACTGCTGACGAGGAGCCTACATGTGGTAGCGTTGTTCGCCCTTGGGGGGGAGGGGCAACTGTGGCATTCACCCAGGAGCCAAACCTACTCGTACTTCTCTGCACCTTGTTGTGAAGAACGATTCTGGTCCGACCCTGGTGAGGTGCTGTCTACCGTAATGGGGTGCCAGATCCCTACACGGTGTATGTACCTGTAGGATGATCTCACGAAAGCAGTTGCTTACCTTTGGTCGACGGGTTTGCTTAGACAGAAAGACCAGGGTTAAGCAACAACACCGACAACAACAACAGCAGCAACAACAACAGTAGAGCAACAACAGCAACAACAGCAGTATATAACTAGTCACCTATTTACCTATTGTGTAGCCACAGTAAGGAAGCTTCGCCATAACTATTTATGGTATAGATTGTCTTTGTAACTGTGCAAATACTGCTTTTATGTTCACTGCCTAAAACCTTCACATGAGCACAGCATACATATTTGCACAAGTTTTAGTGGCTAACTGTATGCTTAACTGTAACCATATTCCTTTCAGATAATGAGAGGGACCACAGCTATATATCTGTAAAGTTACAGCTTTGCTGCTTTTGTGGTTTTCTCTAAAATTTGTTACAAAGAAAACAGAATCTTTGAATTCGGTACTTTCCACCAGGCTAAGTGGCAAAATGTTCAGCCAAAATTCTCAGCAAACTCTTCTATCACAGGATTTTTAGCCGCTGTATCTCAATTAGTTTCTGAGATATTTCAAATTCAAATATGTAATATTTGCACAAAAATGAGTATATGACCTTCAAAAATAGGTCAAGGTCATGTATATGTGGCACAAGTGCTTGGGTTATCCTAGGGTACCTTCCTGTATAATACCATCAAGATCTAAGAAAAAGGGCTCAAAGAAAAATAAAAATACTTACCAAAACAAGAAGCTTAATAACTAAGTGTATATAACCGTGCCTAAAAGGGCAATAAACGCTTAGTGCTCGTCCATACAAGCTGGCAATGCCTGACGGGCACTTCCCGCTGAGCGTATGTCCCTCGCTTCTTCAGCAGTGTTACCAGATTGAGCAGTTTCTGGCGGCCATTGGTCACTACCGGGCACACGTGTTTTGTTGTCCACACGGCAAGCATTGCCTCAGCAACGGGCAAGGGTGTTATAGATAGTTTGCCAGTGGTTTCCCTGCTTATGACGTCATCTACGCTCGTGCCCGCCAGCCACCTTCCAAATGTGTGAATTGGAATGTGATCTGGTATCAGTGTTCGCCCGTCGGGCACTGACCGCTCGTGTGGACGGGACCTTAGTAACAGACGTCAGTGAGCGGTTTAAGCCCTCGAGAATACGACTTTGTGGATACCTGGGTTTTTGTGATGCGACCGACCGTGTCTGAGAAACTTAGATAAGAGCTGGACACATGACTCACTCACAGGAAGACATATGCAGGTAAAGCGACTCAGGGTAACACATGACTTCTATTACTTCTTCCATCTTTCCTTCCTTCCTTCCTTCCTTCCACATAACCTTCCTACCTTCCTTCCTTCCTTCCTTCCTTCCTTACATACTTACTTAGTTACTGTCTCCTCTCACTCACTGTCTTCCTTTTTCTTCATTTCTTTCACTTTCTCACGATTCACCTGTCTCTCTCTTCCCTTTCCTCGTTCTCTCTCCTTTTCCTCTTTCTTCATCTTCGCTCCCCCTCCCTCATCGTCTGTTTCCTCTCGTTTTTCGTCCCCTTCTTTTCCATTTTCCTTTTCCTCTGCCTCTCCCTATCCGTCCTCCTCTTCGTTTTCCTTATTACAGATATACATTAGAGAGAGAAAGAGAGAGAGAGAGAGAGGAGGGGGGGGTGGAACGAGAATTTATGTAGACCATCGTACCCCGAAAATAAGTTTGTGATGATCAGATCTTCAGGTCAAAGGGATCACTGAGAGAGAGAGAGAGAGAGAGAGAGAGAGAGAGAGACAGACAGACAGACAGACAGACAGACAGAGACAGAGACAGACAGAGAGAGACAGACAGACAGACAGACAGACAGACAGAGACAGACAGACTGACAGAAGAAAATTAGGAAGAATTAGGAAATAAAAGATAATTATTAGTGAATGGATGGAAATTAGGACGGATGAAGAAAAAATGAATGAAAGGTAATGATGAGTGGAAGAAAAGTATAAAAGAATACGGGTATAAGGAAACTTGAAGAAATTAATAAAAAAATTAGAGACGAGTGTAGAGAAAGTATGGACCAATAAAAGAAAAATATAAGGGTGAAGAGAGTAAACTAAGGTCAGAGAGGACAAAAATAGGAAAATGGAGGGAAGGCAGATGCATGTGGAAAAAAGGAACATTAGGGAAAATAAAGAAAGAATAAGAAAATATAGGGACGAATGGAAGGCAAATAAGTAAAGAAGCGTTTAAGTAAATGAAGGAATGTGAATATAAAGAGGAAGACAAAGTGACGGAGGAAGGTGATAGGTAGGCGAAAGCAAGGAGGCAGAAAATAAGGCAAGGGGGAATAAAGAAATATGAGGAAATAAGGAAGAAGAGGAGAGAGGCGAAATGGAGGACGATAGGGAGGGGGAAGTGGAGGGGAGAGAAGGATTATGAACTGGGGAGAAAAAGAAGAAGGAGGAGTATGAGTGGAAGAAATGTAAAATGGAAAGATGTGCTCGAGTAAAATGGGCAATAAGTAAGAAGATAAAATAGAGGATGGAAGATGATGGACAGCGAAAGCAAGGAGGCAGAAAATAAGGCAAGGGGGAATAAAGAAATACTGTATGAGGAAATGAGGAAAACGGTAGAGAAGAGGAGAAAGAGGCCTGGATGGAAAAAAGGAGGAAAGGGGGGAGAGGACGGTTTAAAGGGATATGGAGGGACAGGAGAAAAATAGGAAGAAGGGAGAGGAGGAAAGAGAAAATTATGTAAGAGGTGGAGGGGAGAGAAAGAGAAAGGAAAAGCTGGAGTGGAGTGAAATGAAAAAAAAAAAAAAAAAGGTGAGAATGTGAAGAAGGATGTAAAGTAGGGGAAGGCGAAAGAAGAGGAAAAAATGGAAAAAGAAAGAATAAGAAAGAAAAGGAAGAAGAAGAGATTAGAAAAAAGAAGAAGATGAATGAAAAATGAAGGAGGAAAGGGAGAGGAGAGGAGAGGAAACGAAGAAGAAAAAGGGGAGAAACAAGATGACGGAGAAGATTAGGAAGGAAGAGCAAGAGGGCAGAGCAGACGAAGAAGAAAGAGGAGAAAGGGAGAAAAAGTAATGAGAGAAGAAGGTGAGAGAGAAGGAGAAAGGGAGAGGAAGGGAAAAAAGACGAGGAGAAGGAAAAAGGAGGAAGAAGAAAGATGGAAGAGAAAAATGGAGTAGGAGGGAACGAATGAGATAACTGGGTGAAGTAGGGAAGGAGGAAAGAGTGAAGGGAGGAACAAGGAAGAGAAAAGGAAATGAAGAGGTAAGGAAGAAAGAAGGAAATGAACGAAAATAAAAAGAGGAAAATGAGGAGGAGGAGAGATGCTGGAGAAGAAGAAGAAATTATGCAGGAGGAGAAACGGAAGAAGAGGAGGAGACGGGAATACGAAAAAGGCATTGAAGAGGATGAGAAAGACGAAAAAAGAATAATATGAGCAATAGGAAGAAAATTGGGAAAATTACAAATAGGAAGACGAAATAATATGAGCAATAAAGAAAATATGAAGGAGAAAAAAAGAGGAAAAACACGAGCAACAAAATGAGAGGAAGATTAGGAGGAAGAGGAAGAGGCGAGAGAAAAAGGAAGAGAGTGGAAGAGAGAAATAGTGGCCTCTTTGAACCAATGACGTGTGGGGAAGATATATTCGGGGGGGAAACTGGGTGGAAGGAGAGAGAGAGAGAGAGAGAGAGAGAGAGAGAGTGAGAGGGGGGGATGAGAAGGCCGTTTAAAAGAACCAAGAGGGAAAAAATAAGAGTGGAAGACAGACACATAGGCAGAGGTACTGAAAGAAGAAAGCTTCAGGGAAAAACGGGAGGTGAAAGACAGGAAGCTGAAAGAAAAGGTTGTGTACAATAAACTGGAAACGCGAAAGAACCAGAGAAAAACGGGAGGACGAAGAGAATGTCTAAAAGAAAAAAGAAAGAAACAGTAAGTGAACGAGAAGCGAACTTAAGCTGAAAGGATAGACGAAAATAACGGTGAACAGAAAGAAGAAAAACGTGTATAAAGATGCGAGAGACAGACAAGACAGAAATCTGACAAGAAAGCTAAGTTGACAAGAGGAGGTGAATGATAAAATGAAAGATGTATAAAGGAGAGAGTCGCGATAAGGAAAACTATTTATTTTCATGCTCTTCACTGCGATGGATTTTTTTTTTTACCTACAGATAATTTCTTACAAGCTAAGAAAGACATTACGTAGTGAACCGTTTATGGCATATATCTCCTACCGTTGGATTTTTCTTCTAAGTTCCCTAAGATGAGTAAATTTGTTGATTAGCTGTACTGAGAATAGATATAAAAATACTACTGAAGGGGTTAACCTCATCACTACAATATCGTTATATTTTTTTTCTTGCCATATCCGGACGATTGTAGTGATTCTGGAGCTGGAAGGATTACTTACAGCCCTTAATAGCTAACTCATTAGGAGGGAAAACTGGTACGTTGAGAAAATAGAGTGATAAAAGCAAGAACAAAAAGTGGAAGATGTTTGCTTGAAGATGTCAGTGAAGACTGTGGAAAGAAAATTAAGGTGAAGAGAGAGAGAGAGAGAGAGAGAGAGAGAAGGTACAGTGTGAATGTTTGAGACAGCGACAGAGTGAAAGGTAGTGTGCGCGTGTGTTGGGAAGAGAGAGGGAGAGAGGAGGGTGCGGGGACTTGAGAGAGGGAGAGTTTGATCAAGGGCTTAATGACTCCACCGCTCTACCATGCTGCCTCAAATCCTCCAGCCTGCCCCGCCCTGTTTTATTTGCACCCAGTTTCATTTTCCTTATGTTTCACTTTGATTGGTTCATTGTTTCTTTGTCTCATTTCTCTCGGGTTGATTCACTGTTTCTGTAAATAATTTTCCTTCTGATTTACTGCACTTACGTTTCAGTCGAGTTGGTTCATTGGCTTTGTGTTTCATTTCTCGTTTTTTTTTTTTTCGCTTGCAGTGTTTCATTTCCCTTCCATTTTACTGCCGTAATGTTTCACATGAGGTGGTTCAGTGTTTTAGTGTTTCCTTCCCTCCCACATCATCGCCCTAATGTATACCTCGAGTTACTTAGTGGCTTCTGCTTCGTTTCACTCGTTGATTCATTGTTTGTGTTTTATTTCCTTTCTATTTCGATTCCTTGATATTACCGAAGCTAATTTATGGTTCTGGTATGTACACTCATGATCACTAATCTCTGACCAGAGAGTTAACCAAAGTCGTGGCCAGGCGTAAGCTACACAGTCAAACACACTCCACCATCGTTCCAGAAAGGTTTAGTGCTTCAATGAACAGTTTTATAAGCATCACTGAAGCACTTTTGTTTCACATTTTATATCACTTTCTCAAGTAGTATATTCATAGTAAGAAGTAGACAGATTTGGTTATAGCTGTTATTTTTAGTCTATAATGAATGCATGATGATATTTGAATTCCATACCGTATTTTCTTAATCTGTCTATTATTTCACTGACATATTTCTTGAGGCGAGCCTTTAACCGAGCTGTTGGTAGGTTATAGCAGAGAAATATCCACGATTGCCACAGCAGCCGGCATTCACACGATATAGTCTAAGTAAGAATGCTTTATAAAACTTACATCATTGACAAAAATTTACTATTACTACTACTTTGAACTGAATGTTTTTCTCTAGTCATAACAGGCCCCGTTGCCCATAGATATAAATTAGCCTAGATGCCGCATGACACTACTTTAGATGGGTCTGAGCGGCCGCCATCTTGGAACGGTCGAGGCAGACGATATCGAGTTCCTGACGATGGTCAAAGCTGACCACTATTTACCTAGAAATGCAACAGCACTGTGCTACTTCTCGGTGTAGAAAGCGTCGGAATATATCTATGGTGGCACCGATAGCACGAGCGACTCAACTGTCTGGTTATGCAAATGTCCCTCAACTGCTTCCCTATCCCCCGAACGGAGGATGGTGAGTTGCAGAAGGGAAATTTAAGCCTGCAGTCCACCGAGATCACGTTTCAGATGAACCAGGAACCACAGCCATTACCACCACAACAGCCACCACCATAACAGCCACCACCACAACCACCACACCACCATAATCACCACCACCACCACCACCACCACCACAATCACCACCACCACCAAAACCACCACCACCACCAAAACCACCACCACCACCACAACGACAACCACTACCACAAACACCACATGCACCACCACAACCACAGTCACCACCACAACCACCGTCACCACCACAACAGCAAGAACATCTACAACCACCACCATAACAACAATCACCACTACAACAACAACCACCACCATCACAAATACATCCACCACCATCACAACAGCAACCACCACCATCACCACAACCACCAGCACATCAACCACCACCAGCAAAACAATAAGCACCACCACCACAACAACAACAAAAACCACCACCATCACATCAACCACCATCACTACAACAACCACCACCACAACAATAACCACCACCACAACAATAACCACCACCACAACAATAACCACCACCACAACAATAACCACCATCACAATAACAACCACAAAACAACCACCGCCATCACAACGACCACCATCACAACAACAACCACCACCACAACAGCCATCACAACAACAACCACAATAACCACCACAGCAACAATTACAGCCACAACCACAAAAACAACCACAACAACAACCACCATCACAACAACAGCCACCGCAATAACCACCACAGCAACAACCACAACAATAACCACAACAACCACCACCACCACCAATGCAACAACCACAACACAACAACCACCACCACCATAACAACAACCAACACAACCACCACCACCACTACCACAAGAACAACCACCACCACCACCACAGCAACAACGGCAACCACAAAAAACATCACCACAACAACAACCACCACCACTACAACCATCACCACAACCACCACCACCACAACAACAACAGCAACAACAACTATAACCACCATCACAACAATGACCACCACAACAACCACCACCACAACTACAACGTCCACCGCCACCACCACCACAACCACCACAACAGCAACAACAACTACAATCACCACCACAACAGCCACCATTACAACAACGATCACAACAACCACCACCACCACAACAACAACAACAACAACCACTAACACAACAACAACCACAAATAACACAACAACAACCACAAATAACACAACAACCAGCACCAACACAATAACCACCACCACCACAACAACAGAAACCACCATCACCACCACCACAACAACAACAGAAACCACCATCACCACCACCACCACCACAGCAACAACCACCACTACCACAACAATAACCATCATCACCACCACCACAACAATAACCACCATCACCACTTCCACCACAACAACATTCATTTTCATAGTCTGAATTCACTCTAAAACAAGCCTCACTATTACATGCTTGACCGCTCCAAGATGGCGGCCGCACAGACGAATAGCCGCTGTACTGAAGAATGGGCGATTTTTTTTTTTTTTTTTTTTTTTTTTTTTCCGGCCTATCAACCATTGGGGCCGAAGCCCCTGGTTATTAAGGCCATGAATATATACATATGTATATACATTTAAACATATATACATATATATACAAACATATATATATATACATACACACACACACACACACACACACACACACACACACACATACACACTTCCATGCATACATACAGACACACTTTCATGCAAAGGTACATATATATATATAATAATTTTAATCTTTATTTTTTTTTTGTATTTTTATTTTTTAATTTTTTCTTGGTTTTATATTTTTTATACCTTATATTATAAAGAAAAACTAATCTAAAGACCCTAAAACTAATCACCTAACAGACAAATCGCTAACCTATACTAAATCCTACAGAGACAAATAGCTAGACCTACACCAATGGTAAAAATACCTCAACTAACAGAACACCATCGACTGCAGATATGTAATGCCTTTCTACATGACATACCTGCACTCATCACCTGGTGACTGTCAGTCGAGGCACAACCTAATATAGGGGACATCAATATATGAAAGGGAACCAGACGAGTCAGGAACATTTCCATATACGTCAGCTGTCGTCCCTAATTAGAATAACTTAAGCAAGATAATATAATATATTTACATAATTTGTAAAAGTGAAGAACCTCGCCCAGCAGACCACCATCGACTGCAAGTGCCCAATACCTTCCTATATTGCACACTTGCACTCATCAGCTGGTGACTGTCAGGCGAGGAACTTGGCTTAATGTAGGGGACATCTATATTAGAAATAGATCGGTGGGAGGAGGAACTATTTAAAATATGTCAACTGTCAACCCTAATTAATATTACAATATATACATATTTATTGTTCATAAAAACCATAACCACGCAGTAAAAAAGTCACATCACTCTGATCAGTCCGGTCTCTCTCAAGAAAGCCATCAATTTATCAGTCATAACAATGTCCCCATCACCCAGGATGGTGGAAAGGGTGAAGGGGACGTCTACTGCGCCGCAGTAATTTATAAGTGAAGCACGTTCACGAATAAATCGCCGACAGCGCAGGATGATATGACTAATAGATAACACCGCATTACAGATGTCACAGTGCGGTGGGAAGCGTCTTTCCATATATGGTTTTATGTGGGTTAAAACGGTGGCATTAAGCCGTAATCGTGCCAACACTTTTTCTTCTAGGCGACTGGGACGGTTGGCAGTGTCCCAGTCGCCCAGGTACGGCTTACAAGTTGGAATATTTAGTCTGGTCCACTGACCTTGCCACAGAAGATTTATTGATTTCTTTCCGAGAGATAAACTCGACCGTAGATCACGAGGAACGTCCCAAGTCTCCTCGAGCTCTACAGCCGACTTTGCAAGTAAGTCAGCCTGCTCATTGCCGTAGATACGACAATGACCAGGCACCCAGATCAGCGTGAATGACTTGTTGCATGAATGCAACTTATTAACGATGCGGCCCTGGATCTCATGAGAGTCCGTAGTGCAAGATGCAATTGCCTGAAGGGCTGATTTTGAATCTGAAAATATGACAAATGAGTCATGCCTAGAATTGAGAGCATAGTCTATGGCTTTGTCAATAGCAAAAAGTTCTGAAGTAAACACAGATGTATGAGTCGGCAACCGATACCTGAGGGCACATTCAGTCGACCACACACTTGCACCCACACATTCATTCGACTTGGAGCCGTCGGTGTACAATTGATGGGACCCCAAGTGACGAATAATGATGTTACGAAACAAGTGGTGGACCTCAGCGCCTCCGGCGCCTTGGCCTTTGGTGCTGGGAGCCATGTAACATCGACTGTAAAGCCGGGTGGCTCCCAAGGCGCTATATTTTTAAGCACCAACTTGTCACAGTCACTGGGGTCCACATCAAGCTCCTGAGACAGTAAGTGGAGGCGAGCGGCAAGTGGCCGACGCACCCCCCGCAGAAGGTGGTGGTATTGACGTAGGGGGGTACAGGCCACATTGCCGATATTACTTTTCCTTAAAGTTCTTAACCCATACGATAATGCCAAGTGGTCACGGCGAATACGGAGGGGAGGCACATTCGCCTCCACTTCCATACGAGCCACACGGGTACACCGGACGGCTCCAAGACACATTCGCAAGCATTTATTCTGCAACACATCCAATCCTTTCAATGTGGCATCAGATGCCGAGCCATACACCTGTGCGCCATAGTCTAGCTTTGATCGAATAAGGGACTTATACACCATTAATAAAGATTTTCTGTCGGCACCCCAGGTAGTACCCGCTAGGTACTTGAGGACATTTAACGGTTTATCACAACGAGCAAGCAAAGTATTAACATGAAGTTTAAAATTCATTCTACGATCAAAATGTATTCCTAAAAATTTTACAGAATTTTGAAAAGGTACCGCCTGATTATCCAAAGTTAAGCACAAATTAGGTACGTTACGATTAGTGAAAACTATAGCGGCACACTTACGTACGGAAAACTTAAATCCCCACTGCAAGGCCCATTGGTGGACGGAGTCAAGGGCTGCTTGAATCCGCCCAGCCGAAAATTGTGCATTACGGGAAGAGTGCCATATTGCACAATCGTCAGCGTAGAGCGAGTATTTAAGATTCCTCGGGATGGGAGCTGATGACAGAATATCATTGATCATAATACTAAATAAGGTAGGACTAAGCACACTTCCCTGCGGCACCCCGTTTTCCTGGATAAATATATCCGATGTTACGTTACGGGTAATTTGACAGAGAAAGTTCTGTCCCTTAAGAAATTTGAAATAAAAACAGGCAAATTTCCTCTTAAACCATAAGCATAGAGCTTCATTAGTATACCGTGTCGCCATGTCATGTCATAGGCTTTATGGATGTCCAAGAACACCCCTATCATGAATTCTTTATTGGCAAATGCCTCTGCAATACAATGCTCCAAATTCATTAAATGATCTAGTGAACTTCTGTATTTACGGAAGCCACATTGTTGATCATTTAACAAATTCTTCGACTCTAAAACAAAAAGAAGCCTATTGTTAACCATACGTTCCATGACCTTACATAGACAAGAAGTCAACACAATAGGACGAAATGAAGTGGGATTCATAAGACGACCAGCCTCTTTGGGTATCGGCATGACGTGCGCAAAGTGCCATGAGTTTGGGAACGTTCGAGACGCCCAAATCTCATTGTACAATGTTAACATCTTAATCAGGTTGTCCTGATTAAGATGCTGGATCATACCGTACGTGATGGTGTCTGGTCCAGGGCTGGTGTCTTTACAGGATTTAAGGGCAAGGAGCAGTTCATCTAGCGTAAACTCTTGGTTGTACGGGGAGTTTACGTCTTCTGTGGCAAAGTCTAATATCTGTAGCTCAGCCGTGCGTTTATGATGTTGGAAACGCAGGTCATAATTGGCTGAGCTACTTACATGAGAAAAACTCCTGGCGAGGATGTTAGCAACGTCCACGGGCTCGTCATATATGTCATTATTTACTTGCAATGTGGTAATGGGGAAATATGGGCCTTTATTATTTAATATTCTTATAGTGGACCAGACTTTACGTAATGGTGTTGTACGAGTCACCGTGGACACAAAGGACCGCCAGGAGTCACGTTTGGCCCTTCTTATTATTCTCCTTGCCTCAGCCCGTGCCTGTTTGTATGCAATAAAATTTTTCACAGTGGGCTGACTATCAAAAATCCTGTATCTCCTATTGCGTTTTCTTAATGCTTGTCGGCAATCCGGCGTCCAATTAATGTGCTCTATGCTTCGCATGAACTGTAGAAGTCTTGGGAATAGCAGCCTCAGCTGCGTGTAATATGGATTGGGTTATATTTTCGACCTTAACATCTATGGTCTCCCCAGATATATCTGAATTGGCGATCCTTGAGAAGGATCCCCAATCTGCTTTCTTATAGTTAAATTTTGGAGGTGGAGGGTCCGAAATGATGTCGCGTGTATAAGAAAGACAGATGGGTAAATGATCACTTCCCAAGGAGTCGTCGTAAGGGTCCCATGAGAGATCTTGATGTATACCAGGGGAGGCCAAAGATAAGTCAATGGCCGAAAAGTTACCAGTACGATCATCTACACGAGTCGCTCTACCATCGTTCAGAAGACAGAGGTTGGACTGTAGTATTAGGTCGGCTACTTGCTCCCCACGACCATCGATCCTCAAGCTACCCCACTGATAGTGATGGGCGTTAAAATCGCCCAACACTAACTTATTTCCAGGCAGGTGTTCCACTAGTGAATTTAAAGCATCACTATCAATGGGGCCATGTGGAGGACAGTACAGAGAGCAAATAGACAGATACGTGTTATTAAATTTTACTCTGCACGCGACCGCTTCCAGAGTAGAATTTAGAATCACTTCCGTTTGTGGGTGTGATTTGTGTGTGTAAATGGCAACTCCGTGACCTTCATATCTTCTATACGAGTGGTAGTGTTTGAACTGTGGAGGATCAGGACGATCCTCCAGGCGCGTCTCCTGTAAACAAACAACGTCTGGCCTGTGCTAGAAAGCAAGATTGCTATATTGTGTAACTTATTCCCAATACCTCTACAATTCCACTGTAGTATAGTGAATGCGGTGGTTTAAGATTTTCGTTGGGGGCCAGTGTGCTTTGTCTTTTTGTCGCCCGCCGGCAGGCGAGCGACTACCGGGGGACCCTATCCGGTGCTTGTTAATGGAAACCTCCATATTATCATCAATAACTAGGTTCCCAGCCTCCCCCGAGGAAGAGCTAACCTTTCTCTCCCTCGCTGGAGTAGGAACCGGAAGGACATGAGGACGTGACTGTTTCGTGAGGGTGGTCATGTTATTCTTAGTAGGCTTGTCAGGGCTTCGTTTTAGGCCGTACTGATGAAGAGGCAGCAGCAGCCTGAGAGTAAGTTGAAGCTTTAGGGATGTCAGTGAGAGAGTTGGAACGGACAGGAGGTCGAGATGGAGATGTACTGTGAGCGGCAGGAGGGAGAAAGACAGGGTCAGTCTGCATACTCGACAGAGCACATCACAGGACGGGATATTACCGCCGAAGCATAGGACCTATTTCGGCGTGGGAGTTGCATGCAACTCCTTCACCTTTTCCTAGCTTCGTAGTAGGAAATACCCTCAGTTGCCTTCACTGCGCAGACTTCCTTCTCCTCCTTCCACTTGGGACAATCCCTAGAGGAAGTGGAGTGAGTACCCTTGCAGTGAAAGCAACGTACTGTCTCTGATGTGCAACTTTCCGCATCATGACCCCGGCTTGCACACTTGCCGCACACTGGCTGGGAAGCCCGACAAGTCTTTGTACCATGCCCATACAGCTGGCATTTCAGGCAACGCAAAGGGTTAGGGATGTACGGCCGAACGTGAATAATTTCGTAACCAACTTTTATTTCATTAGGAAGAGAAGATTTGGCAAACGTCAAGATGATAGTTGCTGTCTTCGTCCTTATGCCTTCCGAGTAGCGAGTTATGAATTTAGCCTCTATGACATCTTGCTGCGCCAATTCACTTACGATCTCGTCCTCGCTCATCACCATGAGATCCCTGCAAGTGACAACACCCTTGCAAGAATTCATGGAGACTGGGATTTTGGCTTCGACATCGTAACAATGAAATTTGCGCAGTTTCAACAAATCCTTTACTTGTGCCGAGTTTACAGTTTTGACCAGATCTCCATTAGCAAGTTTTTTAACTTGTTCAACTTCTCCCGCACAGTGGTCAATCACCTTCTTGATAAGGAAGGGATTGAGACTGGACAGGGGAGTGGAACCTAGCGCATGGATGGTGACGTAGGTCGCATTTGCTACCGGGATATCAAGTGGGGCTCGAGTCTGGCGTCCGTCAGTCTGGGGGTGGTCAGTCCGGTCGTTCCTACTTTCGTCAGGACCACCTCCCCCCCTGAAGGGGGGGGAGGCAGGTGTGGCGTCCGCCATAGTTACCACTTCCCCCGTGAGGGGGAAGTGGGAAGAAAGAGAAAAACAACCAAGGGAGAATTTGCCCGGGGAAAACACACCTAGTCTGAGATTACCCTCTCAAACCACTCTCGGGAGGACGCGCCCGTGTGTAACTCACACCCCAGAGCGATCAGTGGGGGGTACACTCCAGAGGTGAGTAAGCAAAGGCAATCTCAGAAATTAGATATAGACACCTACTATATCTACTAAGGCCAGGGAGGAAAATTAGTTCTAGCTAACCTAACTTTATTGGAAAACGCCCTAGTGGCGGACAAAACAAAGCTAAAGCCGGTGAGGCAACCCTGCAGCTAGAGGAGAGCCAGAGAAACACGTCTGATCACTCCGCGACCATGCATCAAAGTCCAATGGGCGATGCGGCATCTAGTCTTATTTATATCTATGCCGTAGCCACCAAGTGGGAATGGTTGCCCTATTCCTACGCGACGTCTTACCTGCATGCCCCCTTTGGTCAAAATGTGTGCCAATTAATGTCGTTAATTCATAAATAATTATTACGGTATATATGATGCAAATACCCACATATAGTGGCACATGTTTTTTTACTTCTTGGAAACTGCTAAATTGAAGACTGATTGAAGAAATGTCGGCCCCTGTCAATAAACATAGATTATATTATGGAGGAGAAACCATAAGAATATGGTAATATCAAAGATATGAGGAGTAGTACGATTCAGATCACCTGGTTACAGTTCTTTGCCCCGCCCAGTAGTGCAAAGGCTGTGTTCGAATGCGTGGCTCGTGTGTGGTCATAGCACTGCCCGCCACGCGTGTCTGGTCAGAGATTAGTAATCATGACTGTACGTTCCCTTACATCTTTAGGCGAGATAAAAGATCGTAATGATGGTGATACGATGGTTTTCGATTGTGTACAATGGTTTCCTTTTTTTTAAAGCATGACATTGATTCACTTTATCTCATTTCAGAGTACGATATTTTTTGTGATATTTTCTCGCTTGTGACTTATTATAACTTTTCCGTTATTGTTGATGCATTGTTGCGTATATCAGTCTAACCTGTTTTATTTTGTTTATCAGTCTGTCGATATTTATCTGTATTCTTCAACAGGGTATCTCTGTCTATGTCGATCTAGCTATTTATTTTTCTAGCTCTCTTTACTCCTTTACCAATCAATATCTATATACATGCTTCAGTGTCTCTCCGTCTTTGTGTCCATTTTCTTTCCTGACGCTCCATCCTGTGAGTGGTGACTGACAAAAGATATCCCAAGTCCTCTCTCTCTCTCTCTCTCTCTCTCTCTCTCTCTCTCTCTCTCTCTCTCTCTCTCTCACCAGCTTACTGCGAGATTAAACTGAGGCCTTTGATCTCACGCTTAGGTCGCACGTCATGCCCACCTAAATAACTGCTGCTTCTCCTCACTTAAATTACACTCATGCTCAGCTGTATAACTTTGGCGCGCAGCATTATATTTTCTTGCTTAACAAAGTAGTTTCATGCTGAGTCGAGTAACTTATTCTCATTTTTTTATATTTTCTGTCTTCAAATTAGTTTCATACTCAGTGTAGTAACTTTTTTGCTTAGCTTATTTCATTAATGCTCAGTTAAGTGTTCTTGCTTCACCAAATAGAGTTCATGCTTCCTTAAAAAGAAAAATCTCTTGTAAATTATTTTCATAATTAGCAACTTTCTTGCTGAAATAAATAATTCATTGACACCGAAATACCGAAATAGGTATAAAGCTGATTTTGAATAACTCATGTTCAGCTAAATAGTTTTAATGGTCGACTAAGAAAAACAACGCTTAAATGTACAGTATATTTCCTGCTCAGCTAAACAGCTTCCATGCTGAGAAAAACTTTAACTAGGTTATATTATCTTCATGTTCAGGTAAATAAATGACTCATTCTTGGCTGTGCATTTAATCCATTCAATATGATTAAGTTTTTAATGAATAAATTAGTCTTGCCACCGTCAGAATTGTGTTTACCACTTAGCTGTGACTTTTAAGCTGGATGGATTATATTCAACCTTTTTTCCTTGTCTCCAGTACCAGAGAATCTCCTGGGCTGAATAAAATCGCTAAGAGATATCAAAGATAAAGTAGGCGTCATCACATTCCAAGGGATTGAAACTGATAACTGGTGCTGTATTAAGTAACTCTTATAGGTTCAGATCTCCAGCTATCTTAATTACCTAGACTACTACTTTCACGCTCAGCCAACACACTCCATACTCTTCATATTTTATTTCCATCAGTGTAGCTCTGTGTTCAGCCATGTACCTTTCATGTTGAGCTGAATTTATTCCTTGCTCAACGGAGAGAGAGAGAGAGAGAGAGAAAAAGAGAGAGAGAGAGTGAGAGAGAAGCCCAGACATCATTATTTAGGCATTAGGAACACAGAAGCTCTCTCAAACAGCATGAAACTTGGACTGAGCAAAAATGAGGAGCAACTCTCTCTCTCTCTCTCTCTCTCTCTCTCTCTCTCTCTCTCTCTCTCTCTCTCTCTCTCTCTCTCTCTCTCTCTCTCTCTCTCTCTCATGCCTATGTTGTTTAAAGACAGTGTGGGCTAGGGTGTGGTAAAGTGAAGCATGGTGTGGTAGGGATAGATTGAATGAGACAGATAGTAGTAGAGTGAAGCAAAGTTTAAGCATAGACGACGTTAAGCCGTTGTAACTCTCCACCTTACCAAGCACATACCCCCACAAACTTCCTGCACAGCTAACCAAGCGCATAACGGCCGTCCCCCCTCCCCCCAATCTTTACTTTTACAGGTGGGCGTAAAGAAAGCGCCTTGAGAGCACTTATCGTTGGCCCCTCAGAGTCCTTGCGCAGGTCGCATTGAAATCTCTGGATTTTTTTAATACTTTTTCATTATTTAAAAAAAAAAGGCACAACATTCTACCTATCAAAAGGCACCACTTCACTGTAAGACACATAACTATGTGAAATTTCATGACTTTATAGTGAATACTTTATGAATTCTGGCCCAGAAACGAAATCTCTACGCCCGGCCAGCTGCCCTGCCACCCTGCCGCCTAGCTCTGCTGACGGACACCTATTGATGGCAGTGATAACAACACCCTCCTCTGACTCAGGTGGTGGGTAAAAAGGGTGAGGTAGTTAGGAAGGGAGAGGTAGTTTGGAAGAGCGAAGTAGCGTGGTGGTGTGAAGTAGGATGAGCAGGAGTGACAATGACGTGGAGTGAGGTAGGGTGTGGTAATGTGATGTCTATAGCAGTTTTGAAGGATGAGGTTGGGTGAGAGTGTGTGGTAGACTGAGGCAGGGTAAGGATGGCTGAGATACGATGTGTTAGGGTGAGAGAACGAGAGGCAGAGTGTGGTCATATGAGCCAGGTCAAGGCAGGGTGTGACACAGTGAGGGACAGTGAGGTAGGATACGATTGAGTGAAATAGGAATGGGCAAGATGAGGGAGAGCGAAGTAGGGTGAGGTGGATATGAGAGAGTAGGGTAGGGTGAAGAAGGGTGAGGTAGGATGCAACAGAGTGATGCAGGGATATACGGGTTAAGGAAGGATGAGGCAGGGAGATGCAGGTGAGGCAATCTGTGGAAGACTGCAACGCGACAGCGGTAGGACGAGGCAGGTGTATGCTGAATTGGGGCGGGAAGGAGGATGAATAGAGCAAGGGATAGCTAGGCAAAGGGCAATAGGATACGCACGGTGAGGCACGCACAATGAGAGGCAGGGAAAAGCACAGGCAGGGACTGGTAGGGTAGGGCAGAATGAAATGCTGGGTGAGGTGGGGTGTGGCGGAGAGACAGGACTTGTAGGGTGATGCTGGTCATGGCGTAAGAAGTTATTGGTAGTATGAGGCAAAGTGTGGTAGAGAAGCAGGAGTGGCAGGGTGAGGCAGAGTGTGGCAGACAGGCATGGGTGATAGAGTGAGGCAGAGTGTACAAGACAGGCAGGATGGTAGTGTGAGGCAGTGCGTGGCAGACAGGCAAGGTTGTAGTGGGAGCACCGTGTGGCTGAGAGGCAGGGTAGCAGTGTGAGGCAGAGTGTGGCAGACAGGCAGGA
Organism: Coenobita brevimanus; assembly: GCF_032717465.1. Classification (NCBI taxonomy): domain Eukaryota; kingdom Metazoa; phylum Arthropoda; class Malacostraca; order Decapoda; family Coenobitidae; genus Coenobita; species Coenobita brevimanus. The sequence goes on from NC_136982.1 coordinate 25,946,356, forward strand.
GTGGTACTGTGAGGCAGTGTGTGGCTGATAGGAAAGTTGGTAGCGTTATTCAGTATGTGGCAGAGAGGCAGGGGTGGTAATGTGAGGCAGCGTGTGGTAGAGAGGAAGGGTGGTAATGTGAGGCAGCGTGTGGCAGACAGGCATTGGTAGCAGTGTGAAATATTGTGTGGCAGGCAGGCATTGGTGTTAGTGTGAAATATTGTGTGGCAGACAGGGACTGGTGGTAGTGTGAGACAGTGTGTCCCAGAGAGGGTTTGGTGGTAGTGTGAGGCAGTGTGGACCAGACAGGCAGGGGTGGTAGTGTGAGGCAGTGTGTACCAGACGGGCAGGGGTGGTAGTGTGAGGCAGTGTGTACCAGACGGGCAGGGGTGGTAGTGTGAGGCAGTGTGGACCAGACAGGCAGGGGTGGTAGTGTGAGGCAGTGTGGACCAGACAGGCAGGGGTGGTAGTGTGAGGCAGTGTGTACCAGACAGGCAGGGATGGTAGTAAGGCAGTGTGTGGCAGACAGGCAGGGGTGGTAGTGAGGCAGTGTGTGGCAGACAGGCAGGGGTGGTAGTGTGAGGCAGTGTGTGGCAGACAGTCAGGGGTGGTAGTGTAAGGCAGTGTGTAGCAGACAGGTAGGGGTGTCAGTGTGAGGCAGTGTGTGACAGGCAGGCAGGGGTGGTAGTGTGAGGCAGTGTGTGGCAGACAGGCAGGGGTGTCAGTGTGAGGCGGTGTGTGGCAGACAGGCAGGGGTGGTAGTGTGAGGCAGTGTGTGGCAGACAGGAAGGGGTAGTAGTGAGGCAATGTGTGGCAGACAGGCAGGGGTGGTAGTGTAAGGCAGTGTGTGGCAGACAGGCAGGGGTGGTAGTGTGAGGCAGTGTGTGGCAGACAGGTAGGGATGATAGTGAGGCAGTGTGTGGGAGGCAGCCAGGGGTGGTAGTGTGAGGCAGTGTGTGGCAGGCAGGAAAGGGTGGTGGTGAGGCAGTGTGCGGGCGGCAGGTAGGGCTGGTAATGTGAGGCAGTGTGTGGCAGACAGGCAGGGGTGGTAGTGTAAGGCAGTGTGTGGCAGACAGGAAGGGGTGGTAGTGAGGCAGTGTGTGGGAGGCAGCCAGGGGTGGTAGTGTGTGGCAGACAGTCAGGGGTGGTAGTGTGAGGCAGTGTGTGGCAGACAGGCAGGGGTGGTAGTGTGAGGAAGTGTGCGGCAGACAGGCAAGGGTGGCAGTGAGGCAGTGTGGGCAGATAGGCAGGGATGGTAGCGTGAGGCAGCGTATGTGAGTTAGCAGGGTGTGGGGCAGCAAGGCAGAGACACAGGTTGAGAGAGTAAGAAAGAGATTGAAAAATCAGGGTAGGGCGAGGAAGGATGAAGTAGATCATGATAGAACGAGGCAAAATGAGAGAGAGGGGGAGAGAGAGAGAGAGAGAGAGAGAGAGAGAGAGAGAGAGAGAGAGAGAGAGAGAGAGAGAGAGAGAGAGAGAGAGAGAGAGAGAGAGAGAGAGAGAGAGGTGATCGTAGTAGAATGAGAGGTGGGGTCCTGTAAACTATTCAGGGAGTCAGTTAACAACATGGACTTGTTTCTAGAGAGAGAGAGCAGAAATTACTGTTGCACGAGAGGAAGTTCGAAGTTGGAGGGGATACAAGGTAGATAGTAGGACAGGTAAGACAAACGAATATATGCAGACATACATACATATACTGTGTGTGTGTGTATATATATATATATATATATATATATATATAGATAGATAGATAGATAGATAGATAGATAGATAGATAGATAGATAGATAGATAGATATAGATATATATAGATATATATATATAGATATAGATACATACATACATACATACATACATAGATACATACATACATATAGATAGATAGATATTTTGCCAGACGCCTTAATCCCGTACGGGGTGGCCACAAACAAATCGCCTCCACGTCGCCCTGTCCTCCGCTATTTCACTGCCCTGCTCCCAACTCCCACCCCCTTCTCTCATATACCTCTCCACTTCATCCCTCCATCTCATCCTTGGCCTCCCCCGCCCTCTCCCCCCCTCCACCTCACTCACATACAGTCTCCTTGTCAGTCTCTCACCCTCCATCCTCTCCACATGGCCAAACCACCTCAGTGTGTTCCTCCTAACGCTTTCTATCACATCCACATCCACACCACAAAGCTCCTTTATATCCTCATATGTCAGCCTGTCTCTCCATGTGACTCCACAGGCTCCTCTTAAATAACTCATTCCCACTGCTCTCACTCTTGACTTGTGTCCTGCCAACAACGTCCAAGTTTCTCTTCCATACGTTAGAGTTGGTATCACAATACTGTCATGCGGCAACTTTTTCACTTCCATGCTCACTTCCCTGTTTCTTATCACTGCTTTCAAGGAACCAGCAACCTTTCTTCCTTGTTGTACCCTTTCAAGCACTTCACCCTCCAAACGTCCATCCTTACTCATCAAACTCCCCAAGTACTTAAACGTACTCACATTTTCCATCTCCTCACCATCCAGCCTCACTGTACATTCACTGGCCTCACCTCTCTCAAAGACCATCACTTTACTCTTCCCTACATTCACCTTAAGATTCCATTTCTTACACACTTTTCTAAATTCATCCACCAAGCCTTGTAGCTCCCCTGCGTCTTCACTTGATAACACAGTATCATCTGCAAACAACAGTACGGGGAGCTTCCAAACACTACCCTCTCTCACTAGGGCCACTCCAACATCCACTGCCTTACCTTGTATCTCTTTTGTTACCCCATCCATGTACAGATTGAACAACCATGGAGACATGACACATCCCTGTTTCATCCCAACCTTCAAGTGGAAAAACACTCAGTTCACCATTCACACGCACTGCAGCCTTAGCGCCAACTTACGGACTGTTCACAGAATTCAACAACTTCCCATCTACTCCATATATTCTTAATACTTTCCACAATCCTTGTCTATCTGCCCTGTCATATGCTTTCTCCAAATCCATGAAGATCGCATACAACTTCTTTCCCTTCTCTAGAAACTTTTCCACTAATGATCTAAGAATGAATATCTGATCTACACAACCTCTTCCCTTCCTAAAGCCTCCCTGTTCTTCTTCAACTAATTCCTCTGTTATTTCCTTAACTCTGTTAATAAGTATCCTACCATACACTTTTCCTATTACACTAAGAGGACAAATGCCCCCATGATTACCACACACTTCTTTTTCCCCTTTTCCTTTGTACAAGGGAATAATTATACCTGACTTCCAATCCCCCGGGACTCTACTTTCCTCCCAGGCCAATCTGGACATCTTCCACATCCATTCTACTACTATCTCTCCCCCATGCTTCAGCATTTCACCACACACTCCATCAATTCCTGGGGCTTTCCCCAATTTGACTTTCTTCATTGCTTCCACAACTTCTATCCTACTGATTTCTTCCTGTCTTCTCACCTCCCTCCTTCTCCCAGCCATTCCCCAACCACTTATACTCGCATTACTTCCATTCTCTATGATCAACAATTCCTTAAAGTGTTCTCTCCATCTGCTCACTTTTTCTCCCTTCTCAGCTAGTAATCTACGATTTTTATCTTTCACTCCCCCACTAACTTCACTGCCACCCTGTTATACTCTCTTCACCTCTTTCCAGAACATTTTCTTACAGTCCCTCCACTTTACACTCAAATTCCTTCCAAATTCCTCATCCACTCACTTCTTACTCTCGCTTACTAATCTTTTCACCTCTTTCTTTCTTTCTACATATAACTCTCTCTTCCGCCTCTCAACTTTTTCCACGCCCCTATTTCCCATCCATTCATATTATGCTTTCTTCTTTTGTGCCACAGCCTGTCTCACCTCTCCATTCCACCATGATGTTCCTTGCATCCCTTTCTGTCTTCTCTTCACCCCACACACCACATCACATGCTGCACATATTTATTCTGTGAATATCTTGCACACACTTCCACGTCCCCCATCTGCTCCAATTCATATTTACCCAATCGTTCCTCCTCTTCTCTCTTATATTCTGCTTTTTCCTCATCCTCTTGTAACCTTCCACTCTCCTTGCAACTACTTCTTCCTCCCATCCTTCCCTTCTTCTATTTCTCCATCTTACTTGGATCTTGATTCTGGCCACCACCAAGTAGTGGTCATAAAGTCCACTCCCCCAACCTCTATACACTCTTGCATCCATTACACATCTTCACATCCTTTCATCCACACACACGTAATCAATCACTGCCTTCCTTTCATTCAGTTCACCACCCACCCTTCTCATCACTCGCCATGTATACCTGTGGACCATTCTGTGCCTGAAGAGGGTATTGGCTATGACCAACCCCCTCCCAGCACAAATGTCCACTAATGCACTGCCATTCTCATCTATTTCAGCAGGCACACCCCACTCACCAACTATTCCATCCACCTTCACATTCCCTACTTTACCATTCATATCACCAATCAGAAACACTCTCTCATTCCTTCCAAACTTTTCCATGCACACTCCCACATTTGTCCAGGACTCTTCTCTCACTCTGCTTGCACGATCTTGCGTTGGCGTATACACACACACAATCGCCCACATTTGTATTCCAACTTTCAATCTTACCCACACAATCCTTGAACTAACTGATCCATACTCTCTTATGTTCTTCTTCCATCTTTTACTCACAGCAATACACACACTCCTTCTTTTGCCCTCTCATTCTCACCTGGTCATATACATATACCCCATCCATACTCCCATTCTCTCACACTCTCACCTCTCCATTTAGTTTCGGTTACTCCACATACATCCACTTTCGCACCCTCAAGCACCTGGACAATCTCTGTCTCTTTCACCTCATCATTTGCACCCCTTACATTCCACGTCGCGATCCGTACCATGTCCTTTGTCCGGTCCTTGGTCGTCATCTTTTGGTCAGTCCTTGTCCGAGGCTTCTTGTTCGTCTTTTTACTTAGCTGTTTTCCGGGGAGGGGCACTAACCCTCCGCCAACCCTTTTAGTCGCCTCATACGACAAGCAGGGATAATGGGGGAGTATTCTTGAAAACCCCCCTACCCCCAGGAGGTAAGGAGTTTTTCAAGTATATCCATCCATCCACCAGCCAATACTATGTTGCCCCACAGTAAAGAGAGAGAGAAAATGGTATGTGTGCGTGTGTGTGTGTGTGTGTGTGTGTGTGTGTGTGTGTGTGTGTGTGTGTGTGTGTGTGTGTGTGTGTGTGTGTGTGTGTGTGTGTGTTTTGAAGGGAAAGGGGTTAACTACATAGTGGCCTTCCAAACATAATGGAGTTAGGGACTTTCCGACTCACTGACTCCTCTCGGTCTCTCTCTCTCTCTCTCTCTCTCTCTCTCTCTCTCTCTCTCTCTCTCTCTCTCTCTCTCTCTAAAAGTCCGACTCACTGAATCCTCTCAGTCTCTCTCTCTCTCTCTCTCTCTCTCTCTCTCTCTCTAAAAGTCCGACTCACTGAATCCTCTCAGTCTCTCTCTCTCTCTCTCTAAAAGTCTGACTCACTGAATCCTCTCACTGACTCCTTTCAGTCTCTCTCTCTCTATCTCTCTCTCTCTCTCTCTCTCTCTCTCTCTCTCTCTCTCTCTCTCTCTCTCTCTCTCTCTCTCTCTCTCGTTATACAGAGCTGGTGAGTTCTGCAAGACTTCCTAAGTTTGTCTTTGCCTACACCTAAAACCCTCTTTGTAACGGAATAAATCAAGGAACCTCGAAATCCAAGAACCTTAATTAAAAAAAAAAAAAATCTCGATATTTTACGATGCAGTCTTCCAGCCTTTGTCTCTTTCTGCCCTTGGAGACAGATAATGCCGCATTTGTTTGATGGTGAAGGATTGACATTCAGTACAAGACGTAATTAGAGTGTTTGTGTGCACGGCCACAGCAATAGACCGAACCAGTGTTGGGCCATTACCAGGTTTCACATTTCGGCCGCTTGGGCTTTGAAGGCACGCCACCATCACACCTTTGCTAATTGCTGCATCAACACCAACACCACTACGCCAGCACCAACACCAGCACCGCCAAGCCAGCACCAACACCAGTACCACCAAGCCAGCACCAACACCAGAACTACTACGCCAGCACCAACACCAGTACCACCAAGCCAGCACCAACACCAGTACCACCAAGCCAGCACCAACACCAGTACCACCAAGCCAGCACCAACACCAGTACCACCAAGCCAGCACCAACACCAGTACCACCAAGCCAGCACCAACACCAGTACCACCAAGCCAGCACCAACACCAGTACCACCAAGCCAGCACCAACACCAGTACCACCAAGCCAGCACCAACACCAGTACCACCAAGCCAGCACCAACACCAGTACCATCAAGCCAGCACCAACACCAGTACCACCAAGCCAGCACCAACACCAGTACCACCAAGCCAGCACCAACACCAGTACCACCAAGCCAGCACCAACACCAGTACCACCAAGCCAGCACCAACACCAGTACCACCAAGCCAGCACCAGCACCAGAACCACTACGCCAGCACCAACACCAGTACCACCAAGACAGCACCAACACCAGTACCACCAAGACAGCACCAACACCAGTACCACTACGCCAGCACCAACACAAGTACCATTACTCCAGCACCAACACAAGTACCATTACTCCAGCACCAACACCAGTACCACTACGCCAGCACCAACACCAGTACCACTACGCCAGCACCAACACCAGTACCACTACGCCAGCACCAACACCAGTACCACTACGCCAGCACCAACACCAGAACCACTACGCCAGCACCAACACCAGAACCACTACGCCAGCACCAACACCAGAACCACTACGCCAGCACCAACACAAGTACCATTACTCCAGCACCAACACCAGAACCACTACGCCAGCACCAACACCAGAACCACTACGCCAGCACCAACACCAGAACCACTACGCCAGCACCAACACAAGTACCATTACTCCAGCACCAACACCAGAACCACTACGCCAGCACCAACACAAGTACCATTACTCCAGCACCAACACCAGAACCACTACGCCAGCACCAACACCAGTACCACTACTCCAGCACCAACACAAGTACAAGTATGCCTTGACTATCACTCAGAAAACACCACCAACATTGCCACCATCATCAACATTTCCACCAGCACCACTAACACTGCCACCATCATTACCACCACTACCACAAAAACCATCAATACTGCCACCATAATCACCACCAACACTGCCACCATCATCACCCCTACCACCAACACTGCCACCATCATCACCCCTACCACCAACACTGCCACCATCATCACCCCTACCACCAACACTGCCACCATCATCACCCCTACCACCAACACCACAAACATCATTACCACCATTACAACCAACACTGCCACCATCATCACCGCCACTACCACCAACACTGCCATCATCATCACCACCACTACCACCAACACTGCCATCATCATCACCACCACTACCACCAACACTGCCATCATCATCACCACCACTACCACCAACACTGCCATCATCATCACCACCACAACCACCAACACTGCCATCATCATCACCACCATTACTGCCAACACTGCCACCATCATCACCCCTGCCACCAACACAACCAACACTGCCACCATAATAACCACCACTACCACCAACACTGCCACGATCATCACCACCACTACCACCAACACTGCCACCATCATCACCACCAGTACTGCCAACACTGCCATCATCATCACCACCACTACCACCAACACTGCCACCATCATCACCACCACTACCACCAACACTGCCATCATCATCACCACCACTACCACCAACACTGCCATTATTATCACCACCAGTACTGCCAACACTGCCACCATCATCACCCCTGCCACCAACACCACCAACACTGCCACCATAATAACCACCACTACCACCACCACTGCCACGATCATCACCACCACTACCACCATCATCACCACCACTACCACCAACACTGCCACCATCATCACCACCACTACTGCCAACACCGCCACCATCATCACCACCACTACCACGAACACTGCCACCATCATCACCACAACTACCACGAACACTGCCACCATCATCACCACCACTGCTGCCAACACTGCCACCATCATCACCACAGCTACCATCAACATTGCCACCATCATCACCGCCATTACCACCAACACTGCCACCATCATCACTACCACTACTGTCAACACTGCCACCATCATCACCACCACTACTGCCAACACTGCCACCATCATCACCACCACTACTGCCAACACTGCCACCATCATCACCACCACTACTGCCAACACTATCACCATCATCACCACTACCACCAACACTGCCGCCATCATCACCACCACTGCTGCCAACACTGCCATCATCATCACCACCACTACCACCAACACTGCCACCATCATCACCACCACAACCACTAACACTGCCACCATCATCACCACCACTACTGCCAACACTACCACCATCATCACCACCACTACCAGCAACACTGCCACCATCATCACCACCACTACTGCCAACACTGCCACCATCATCACCACCACTACTGCCAACACTGCCACCATCATCACCACCACTACCACCAAACTGCCACCATCATCACCACCACTACCACCAACACTGCCATCATCATCACCACCATTACCACCAACAACTTCCGCCATCATCACCACCTCCACCACCAACACTGCCACCATCATCACCACCACTACCACCAACACTGCCATCGTCATCACCACCATTACAACCAACACTGCCTCCATCATCACCACCACCACCACCACCAACACCATTACCACTACGCCTCCGCCACCGCTGCTCTTACCTAGCCCTTTTTGCAGACCTCTGTAATCAGCCAGTTTCCTAGCAGGGGGAGGGCGAGTGAGTGAGGAAAGAGAAGGCAGATTTATAAGCAAGGAAATGTACCAAAACTGTTGGATAAAAAACATGCCAAAAGTAATGATCGTGGATTTTAGGAATGTGTGTATATTATGAGTATGTTATAAGAGGGCATGTTCCGTGCTGAAAGAGAGAGAGAGAGAGAGAGAGAGAGAGAGAGGCTTTGAAGTGTGAAGAAACTAACGGGAGAGATAGAGAAGAAACAGAGGTGGTAGGAATACCAAGGGAGACAAAGTGAGAGACTTTGAAAAAGCTACTGAGGAAGAGATATTGGTGGGAGTAGGAGGGACTGAGAAAGAGAGGAGGGAGGATGAGTGGTAAAGAGAGAGGACGAGAGACAGAAATAGCAGCGGCAGTTACCAGAATAAGTGAGAAGAGGGTGACAGTGTAACAGGCGGAGAGAGAGAGAGAGAGAGAGAGAGAGAGAATTGTTACGGACTGAAGGAAATACCTGTAGTTTGCTTGTTTTTGTATAAGGGAATTATATATATATATATACATATATATATATATATATATATATATATATATATATATATATATATATATATATATATATATATATATATATATATTAATGTCAGACTCTGGGCAAAAGCTTCACGGCCTATTTCTTGGAGGCAGTGGCCTATCCCAAGGACCAGTAGTCCTCTATGGCTAACACCCACCGTCCATAATGAATACATGCTAAGGCTGTCTCCTACAGGACTGATGGACTTACAGAACTCGTGTTTTCTGTTGATTAATCTTTACACCCTTTTAACCTTTCCGACTGCCTCACTAATTATGTTTAGGCTTTGCAGTAAATTTATTCAGTCATCCTTTAACAAGATAACTGTTATATGATAATGTAGTATCGGCCGCGAACTTAGATAAGTTGTGTAATCGCACAGAAGAATTATTTTAGCGAATAGTGAAGAGAACATGCCCCAGACCTGATCCCGTTGCCGTACTACTACATACTACTGTACAACACCCATGGAGAGGTGCGCATTACCTAATGATCTTTGTTTTCCGTCATGCATCTAGGCACCTATCCAGCACTTTTTGTCCCTTGTAATTCCTGATGCTTTGAGCAAGATATCATGCTTAGTGGTAGGTGGTGGCGACCATCATACATTTACTTGATGTAGTGCTGCCTACTTTGTCTTTCACCTTTATCATTCTTTTTTTGTCTGCCCTCCTCTCTTCCTATTTCTTCCATCTTTCCGGTCACTTTTTACCACAGGTGCTTTTACATAGAGTGAGAAGCCTAATGGTTTCCTGTAAGCCAGGAAACCACTTTCGGCGTTGGGTGGTAACCATATGACAACCCGTACGTATTCCCTACGTGTCGGTGAGTTGGTTGGCGTAGGATTAATGCCCCTCCCCGTAAAACAACTAACTCAAAGACTAATAGCCACCCCTTACGGGATTTTGGTGTTCGGCTGTTGACAGATGAATAGATACTGTATTAAATTTTTTATGAAAATATACATATATTATAAAAAGTAATAGTTACGTTTTTGAGGTGAATTGGTTTGTCATAAAACTCAGCGAAGATAGAGACATGACGACCTCAGAAACCAGTATTACGTACCTGTGTGGTGAAATTCTCATGATTGTATAACATCTTCTCCCTAGTCATGTTTTCAGTAACTTCTATACCACAGAGGTCAGGCTAATAATAGTCTATAATTCTTAAGGAACGTTCATCATCATTCTCAACTCGGTATAGTATAGCGCGTTTGTTCTAACCTGACAGCAATCCCTCACACCTTTCAGCATAGTTTACGGCCAAGGATAGCCCAACCAGTGAGTGGCTTTGACTAATAACCAACGAGACACATTTCTACATAATAACAAAGGCTGAACGATTTCCATGCAACCTCGACTTCGCATTCAAGTTATGGAAGTGGTCAAGCTCCGGCAGATAAAAAAAAAGACAATTACAGGTGGTTCCTGTCATTCGTAAGAGTTTCATCTCCCAGCGACCTTGCCCGAAATATTGGTTGGGTGTTTGACAGTTGTATCTTTAAGTAGCTTCGGAATTATTAGATTAAATGAATCTGGGTCAGAGTTTTCTTTGGTCTGAATTTTATTTATTTGTAATAGTATATTACAGTGTGCGGCACTCTGTGTATGGTAACCTGCCCATTTTGTTGATTTAACAGAAATCTTCTCTGCGGTATATACAGAATTCATGAAATAGTTTCGGGAAAGGCTATTTCGTCCTGAATGATTGGACGCAGACGAAAGAGAGAGAGAGAGAGATGGAGGAGAGGAGGCGGGGAGGGCGGACAGAGCCCGGAATAACGCAGCAGATGACAGGAGCGCCTATTTAAAGCAGCAGGGTTGGCCAAATAGGAGGATGGTGGGAGATAGATTGCTAGTCTCTCTCTCTCTCTCTCTCTCTCTCTCTCTCTCTCTCTCTTTGTATATATATATATATATATATATATATATATATATATATATATATATATATATATATATATATATATATATATATATATATATATATATATATATATATATATATATATATATGTATATATATATATATATATATATATATATATATATATATATATGAATATCTATCTCTCTCGAGCTATCTATCTATCTGTCTATCTATATGTATGTATATCTATCTATCTATCTATCTGTCTGTCTATCTATCTATCTATCTGTGTATCTATCTGTCTATCTATGTATTTGGAGCTTTTGTGGTACAGTGGTAAAGTGTGCGTTTTCTTACACTAAAGAAAGAGGGTTTGCGCCCCACCAGGGTAATAAACTTTGGGAGCGTTCTTCCGACTGCATTGGTGGACATAAGGGATGCTGTGGTTGAACCAGTGTCACATACTATAAAGTATGCTTGCACCCAGTCGGCTTGCGCAGGCCAAATACACTTGGTTCACAGACTACACACACATCCAAAGCCACTCCAACACAACAATTACACTTACAAGCACTTCTCATCCTACATACAATCTCAACTAGACAGCCTAAGCCACTTGGTAGAGATACATTGGCTGTATCGTCCCCACTTCGGTTGGGATAGGCTGGTCCTGCAGTGGACACTCAAATACTCGTATATATACTGTATATATATATATATATATATATATATATATATATATATATATATATATATCTATCTATATATATATATATATATATATATGTATATTGCCAGACGCCTCAATCCCGTTTGGGGTGCCCACAAACAAATCGCCTCCACGTCGCCCTGTCCCCCGCCATTTCACTGCCCTGCTCCCAACTCACACACCCCTCTCTCATATACCTCTCCACCCCATCCCTCCATCTCATCCTCGGCCTCCCCCTCCCTCTTCCCTCCTCCACCTCACTCACATACATTCTCTTCGTCAGTCTCTCACCATCCTCTCCACATGGCCAAACCACCTCAGTGTGTTCCTCATAACGCTTCCTATCACATCCACATCCACACCACAACGCTCCTTTATATCCTCATTCGTCATCTTGTCTCTCCATGTGACCCCACAGCTCCTCTTAAATAACTCATTTCCACTGCTCTCACTCTTGACTTGTGTCCTTCCAACAACGTCCAAGCTTCACTTCCATACGTTAGAGTTGGTATCACAATACTGCCATGTAGTAACTTTTTCACTTCCATGCTCACTTCCCTGTTTCTTATCACTGCTTTCAAAGAACCAGCAACCTTTCTTCCCTGCTGTACCCTTTCAAGCACTTCACCCTCCAAACGTCCATCCTTACTCATCACTCTACCCAAGTACTTATGCGTACTCACATTTTCCAATTCCTCACCATCCAACCTCGCTGTACATTCACTGACTTCACCTTTCTCAAAGACCATCACTTTACTCTTCCCTACATTCATCTTTAGATTCCGTTTCTTACACACTCTCCCAAACTCATCCACCAAGCCTTGCAGCTCCCCTTCGTCTTCACTCAACAACACAGTATCATCTGCAAACAACAGTACAGGGAGTTTCCAAACACTATCCTCTCTCACCAGGGCCACTCCAACATCCACTACCCTACCTTGTGCCTCTTTCATTACCCCATCCATGTACAGATTGAACAACCATGGAGACATGAGACATCCCTGTTTCAACCCAACCTTCAAAGAGAAAAATTCACTTAGTTCACCATCCACACGCAGTGCATCCTTAGCACCATCATACATACTCTTCACAGCATTCAACAACTTCCCATCTACTCAATATATTAATACTTTCCACAGTCCTTGTCTATCCACCCTGTCATATGCTTTCTCCAAATCCATGAAAGCCGCATACAGCTTCTTTCCCTTCTCTGGAAACTTTTCCACTAAAGATCTAAGAATGAATATCTGATCTACACAACCTCTTCCCTTCCTAAAGTCTCCCTGTTCTTCTTCAACTAATTTCTCTGTTCCTTCTCTAACTCTGTCAATAAGTATCCTACCATACACTTTTCCTATTATACTAAGAAGACAAATGCCCCCATGATTACCACACACTTCTTTTTCCCCTTTTCCTTTGTACAAGGGAATAATTATACCTGACTTCCAATCCTCCGGGACTCTACCTTCCTCCTAGGTCAATCTGCACATCTTCCACATCCATTCTACTACTATCTCTCCCCCATGCTTCAGCATTTCACCACACACTCCATCAATTCCTGGGGTTTTCCCCAACTTAACTTTCTTCATTGCTTCCACAACTTCTATCTTACTGATTTCTTCCTGTCTTCTCATCTTCCTCCTTCTCCCAGCCATTCCCCAGCCACTTATACTCGCATTACTTCCATCCTCTATGTTCAACAATTCCTTAAAGTGTTCTCTCCATCTGCTCACTTTTTCTCCCTTCTCCACTAGTAATCTACCATTTTTATCTTTCACTCCCCTGCTAACCTCACTTCCACTCTGTCTTACTCTCTTCACCTCTTTCCAGAACATTTTCTTACAGTCCCTCCACTTTACACTCAAATTCCTTCCAAATTCTTCATCCACTCTCTTCTTACTCTCTCTTACTAATCTTTTCACCTCTCTCTTTCTTTCTGCATATAACTCTCTCTTCCGCCTTTCAACTTCTTCCACGCCTCTATTTCTCATCCATTCATTGTATGCTTTCTTCTTTTGTGCCACAGCCTGTCTCACCTCTTCAGTCCACCACGCTGTTCCTTGCACCCCCCTCCGTCTTCTCTTCCTCCCACACACCACATCACATGCTGCACATATTTCTTCTGTAAATATCCTGCACACACCTTCCACGTCCCCCAACTGCTCCAATTCATATTTATCCAATCGTTCCTCCACTTCTCTCTTATACTCTGCCTTTTTCTCATCCTCTTGTAACCTTTCCACTCTCCTTGCAGCTACTCCTTCCTCTCGTCTTTCCATTCTTCTATTCCTCCATCTTACTTGGAGCCTAATTCTGGCCACCACCAAGTAGTGGTCAGAAAGTCCACTCCCCCAACCTCTATAAGCTCTTGCATCCATTACACATCTTCGCATCCTTTCATCCACTCACACATAATCAATCATTGCCTTCCTTTCATTCAGTTCACCACCCACCCTTCTCAACACTCGCCATGTATACCTGTGGATCATTTTATGCCTGAAGAGAGTATTGGCTATCACCAACCCCCTCCCAGCACAAATGTCCACTAACGCACTGCCATTCTCATCTATCTCAGCAGGCACACCCCACTCATCAACTATTCCATCCACCTTCACATTCCCTACTTTACCATTCATATCACCGATCAAAACACTCTCTCATTCCTTCCAAACTTTTCCATGCACACTTCCACATTTGTCCAGAACTCTTCTCTCACTCTGCTAGCACGATATTATGCTCTTATTCCATCTTTTACTCACAACTATACATACTTCTTCCTTTGCCCTCTCATTCTCACCTACTCCTGCACATATACCCCATCTATACTCCCATTCTCTCACACTTTCTCCTCTCCATTTTGTTTCAGTTATTCCACATACATCCACTTTCGCACCCTCAGGCACCTGGACAATCTCTCTCTCTTTCACCTCATCATTCGCTCCTCTTACATTCCACGTAGCCATTACCAAGTCCTTTGTCCGGTCCTGGGTCGTCATCGTTAGGTCAGTCCTTGTCCGAGGCTTCTTGTTTGTTTTTTTAGTTAGTTGTTTTCCGGGGAGGGGCACTAACCCTCCGCCAACCCTTTTAGTCACCATTTACAACAAGCAGGGATACTGGGGGAGTATTCTTGTATATACATATATATACAAGTGCTCGACAAAAGTATTGGGCGCCCGGCGCCCCCCTCAACAAAACAAACCTTTCAACTATGGAAAAAACATATAAATAATGCATTATAATTACCTTTAATGCTTGGTAGGGTTTTCTTTGCGGCTCTTCACGGACCTGAGACGTCGTGGAAGTAAAAGGGACAGGTTCCTCAGGTGCTGGGTGATATACCTGCCATGGACTCACGAATGGCTGCTTCCAGCTTAGGCAGAGAGCTCACGTCCTTCCCTTGGAGATTCTTCTTTATGAGGTATCAGAGGTTTTCTATCGGGTTGAGGTCTGGGCTATTGCCTGGCCAGTCTTTCATGAAGGAGACTGTCACGGGGTTTTTAAAATAAAGGCAATTATTAAGGGATAATGTTCAATAATATTGAAGAGCAGGGACAATGATTGTCATGCTAAATCAAGCAGTGATTACTTTATACCGGCTTGCTTCGCCGATTTTCTCAGAACGAGAACTTGTAAACTTTCTCAACAGTACACAGCAGAGACTAATTACTCACAAATGCTGATTAATAGTGCTGTTAGCCTCTGGAGAAAGTTACTTCACCCCTGACAATAAATAACTAATACTATTAATAATATCAGGTTCTTGCTGATGCTTAACTCCTAGAAGGCACAACGGATTTTAAGCTTAATACAACAAGACTGGCCTAAGTACCAGTTATGAATGGCAAAACGTTTATGCAAGCTAGGAGCTATAAGGAAAATAAGCTTAATTGTGGAGAAATGAAACACTAGTTTCCATTTCATTAAGCTCAAGAAAAAGAACTGTTAAATTTATTGATTACAAGAAATAAATTTAACATTACATTTCAAATGAATTCAAATAAAGAGATCGTACTCACTCACTCACTCAAAAGCTAAATTCTTATGCTTAGGAAAAGCACCTTAACTAAACTCTTAAGTCTAGGAAAATTAAAAGAAAATACTGGTCAATGAATGTGGTGTATCACCAACGAAGGGTGGGAGCCTGGAGAACTGTAGTCTAGTGGAGTCTGGATGCTAGCTGACCTCTCACTTCTCACTGCTGAGCACAGAACCTCACTCCGTCACGACAGACACTTGACTGACTAACTCGTGGGAAAGAAAGAAGCGCTGTGGCCACATTTTTTTAATGGCTAGAGTGAGCGAAATGCGCCCAAAACAAATCGCTCAGCGGAATTGCTAATGTCTCACACAAAGACGATCACTTATGACAATGAAAAATTGACTTGAAAAGACTCCCGACCAAATGAGCGGTTAACTGAACGATAAACTGGGATTCCACTTGAGTTCATGGTTTCCCACAAAAGCCAATGTCACTAGCTGACTCGTGACATTACGCCCCATGAAAATCAAATCTTTCTTTCTTCAGAAAAAAGATTTCAATATACATACATATAAATCCTAACTCAGTCACACAAGATTCACACTGTGGTGTGTGTGCTATCCTGCTACAGGAGAAAATTGCAGTCGCCAGTGAGCAAAAAAACCTCGTATTTACATTAATAGAAGCAAGCTTGAGGGAAAAAACTCTGCGACGATGGTGAAAATCCTGTACTCAGGTCAAACTGAGCGAAAAGTTTGCTACATTTACATTAACAACTAATTGTCATCTAGCGTAATGTATGTAATACACGGTGTAGGTGTAACAGTTGTGGTGTAACTGTACCTACGTGTAAAATCACATAATACAAATTTATAGTAAATAATGACGACGAGGCAGAAGAGAAGGGGCGGCAGCATGCGACAGGAATGACCAGCTGATCTGCATGGCAATGCTGCACCCACCAGCTACACCAGCGAAAGGAATTAAGGTGTAGCATCAAAACTGTTATTTCTCTCTCTCTCTCTCTCTCTCTCTCTCTCTCTCTGCCTAGCAATCAGTACTTATGTCATTATTAACCAGGAAACGTAATTCTTGAATTCACAAATTGCTTAGAACCCTTATAGCTTACTGGTTAACGCTTATTAACTAGGAAATGTGCCAGTTCTTGAATTACTCAAATCTCTTAGAACGGCAGTTTACTAGTTAACCTAACATTATTAACCAGGAAACATGCCAGTTCTTGAAGTCACAAATTGCTTAGAACGGGCAGTTTACTGGTTAACCTAACTCTACACTTACGACTAATACAGGAAGCTGAGAATCACTACGCAATCTCGGGCAGGTCACGTTTAAACACCCACCGTGGGTGTGAACACTCATGTGGATAATGTGCATTCTCTGGGAATCCTCAGAGAGGCCCACAGCTCGAGACGTTCCACAAGGTAATTCATACACAGCCTCGGACTGTCTCTGCAGGGTCCTCAAACTTCCCCCTTAACTTATGGTATAATGTATGTACAGGCCCTGGATATACTGTGTCCTGTGGGACCAACGAGTGAGACGTCTGGTCTACACTTTTAACTGGGAACCAGGCTGGTCCTTGGATTACTCAAATCTCTGAGGCCATCTATCTTACAGAACCCAGCATACAACAGTTGCTAGTTAATAAGCAGTTAGTAGGTGAGACATCAGGTCTACACCCACATTACCACTACCCTGTCTCTCAACTGACTCAGAGATTATGGGTGTGGTTACAAACGGCACAGGAAGGACATGTCCCTGATTAGTGGTGTTACTTTGACACACACTGCAAGAACGCACAAAACTATCTATGTCTCGTCCCATCCCTGGCCAGAAAAAGTCAGCTTGGATACGGCCCTGGGTCTTCCTTTTGCCCATGTGACCTCCTGAGGCTGAACAATGACCCCATTGTAACACTGCTAGGTGGTACTTGGCGGGAACGACAAACTGCAGTCGAACCTCACCCTCGGGTGTTCGTGACTCATGGTAGAGCCGTCCTTGTTTATGAAGGAACTTGGCTCGACCTCCCCGTGAATACTTTATCACTCTACCCTTTTGTTTGTTCTGCACGGCAGCAAGTGTCGGGTCAGAATGTTGTTCTTGAACAACAAGTTAGCTACACATCAGATCTTGCGGCGATTCAATGGTCACTGGGGTGACACAGTCTGGAGCCTCAGCCATGGCTCGTGTTACTGTAGCCGAAGTCTGAGTAGCGTCATGTTCGGTGCAACTATCCTTGACACCGGAAATATTGCCTATTATTAGGTCAAATAAGGGTTCTGGCATGACAACTGCGAGTGTCAGGCCAGTGAAAAATGGAGATGCCACCTGGATACGTGCCTCAGGGAACAATCTCACTGATCCATCAATAAGGTTTGCATGGATCTGTCGACCTGTATACTCATCAGGCCAAACTAAACTCTGCTTAACAGAGCAACCTGAGGAACCATTGTCCTTCAGAACATTTACAGAAACACCTCCCACAAACCCTGATTGAACAAGAAAGGCAGTGTTGCCGGTGAAAGGGTCTGAGGAGGTAGCAGCCAGTCATTCATGAGACTGCGGAACAACCGATGCAGCAAACGTAGCGCCCTGAGAACTAGGTGTCTGAGGAGTCGTACTCACCATCTGAAGAGGTGGAGCATTGACCACCTGTGGAGGAGAGTTCATGATCGGAGGGGAACTCGTGAACTGTTGGGAAGTACCTGTACTGGTAGAGATGGCACCACCGTGTGCTTGTCGTGGAATGAAGGCTTCATTTGCCTCCTGCCTCCGATACACTAATTGACCTGACTGAGGGTTACGTGGCTTGTCCTTGTATTGCTGCTGCTGCTTGGGGAACTGCTGCTGGTTGGGGTGCTTGTTGTACCGCTTCCAAGCAGGCTGCTGTGTATTTTGCCCCTGGTCCTTCTGCTGTTTGCTTGGACCTTGACCATTACTCTGAAGATGGCCTTGTTGGTGGGGTTCAATCTGAGACGGTTTCCCAGATATATCAGGTTTTCTGTTCCAGGTGTTTTGCTTACTAGTTTGGTACCCGTATGCAGTAAAGAATGCGTCAGCCTTTTCTACCATTTGGCTGGCATCTTTCTCCTGGCAGATCTTAAGCTGTGCTATGAGCTCAGCAGGCCATGACCTCTCTAGCTGTGTATGCAGCATAAGGTCAATTATCCCCTCACGCGTGGAAGGAGTTTCATCTTTCTCCATCCACTCACCTAAGTAAGCAGTGAGACAGTCGAGGAACTGAACAGCTGTCTCCTTGTCTTGGAGATGAGCTCGCATGAACTGAACTTTGGCGTCGTCTACTGTGAGACCATACACCTTAATGAGTGCAGCTTTCATCATTCCATACGTGAGATTGTCTCCACGAATTCTGTGGAGAATATCGAGGGCAGGGCCCTCAAACAGGCTAAGAAACTGAAGCCACTTAGCTGCATCATCGAGCTGGTAAAGTTGAGCCATGTCTTCAAATCGAGCTATGTATGGCTCGATTCGCTCACCATCTTTGTATGGGGGAAGCTTGATGTGTGGGGTCGCCATAACATGTGCAGGGAGAACGCTCGTGGAGCTTGAACCAACTGCACCAGATGTGTCTGAAGCCAAGGAATCTCGCTTGAGCTTCAGCACTTCAAGTTCATGTTTTTCGCGTGCTTCTCGCTCGGCACGTTCGTGTTCTCGTTCTCTGTCTCGTTGTTCACGCTCGTATTCGCGTTGTTCTCGCTCTTGTACTAGCTCGAGTTCGCGTTGTTTTTGCTCGTGTTCGCTCAGTTTCTGCTCGTGTTCGCGCTGTTCTCGCTCGTATTCGCGCTGTTCTCGCTCGTGTTCGCGTTGGATTCTACGCTCTTCATGAGCATCTTTCTCACGTTCCTGCTCATAATTAAACCATGAGAGGACGTAGGTTTGTATTTTTTCTGGGTCAGTGAGGCCCATTTCTTTAGCTTCCTGTACATAGACACTGGCTGCCATGATGCTAGCTCAATCTATATAACTAGCGACTCAGTACTGATGGCTGCTTCGCAAATGAATGCTAATAAACACAAGTAAAGAATACAGACACAAGCTAGTGGTGACCAATCTTATTTAGTTAACTGGAAAAGAATAAAGCAAAAATGCAAATGACTGGGAAGACTCAATAATTAACGCAATGGGCACGGCGGCTTCCCAGGAGCGAATAAAATCGTCTGGCGGTACCAAAAATAAAGTACTAAATAGAGTTAAGTACTCTGTGGATTAATAAAGCAAAAATTCACTTGCTAAATTAACGGTAAACACCAGTAAGCTTGTGCCTATAAACTTTAATGATAAATACCTAAATATGAATGAGTGACTATTATCTCGTGAATAGCTTTACAGCTAGGAGTTAATATCCTGGAATGAGGTCGCCAATTGTCACAGGGTTTTTAAAATAAATACAATTATTAAAGGATAATGATAATAATATTGAAGAGCAGGGACAATGATTGTCTTGCTAAATCAAGCAGTGATTACTTTATACCGGCTTGCTTCGCCGATTTTCTCAGAACGAGAACTTATAAACTTTCTCAACAGTACACAGCAGAGACTAATTACTCACAAATGCTGATTATTAGTACTGTTAGCCTCTGGAGAAAGTTACTTCACCCCTGACAATAAATAACTAATACTGTTAATAATATCAGGTTCTTGCTGATGCTTAACTCCTAGAAGGCACAACGGATTTTAAGCTTAATACAACAAGACTGGCCTAAGTACCAGTTGTGAATAGCAAAACGTTTATGCAAGCTAGGAGCTATAAGGAAAATAAGCTTAATTGTGGAGAAATGAAACACGAGTTTACATTACATTAAGCTCAAGAAAAAGAACTTAAATTTATTGATTACAAGAAATAAATTTAACGTTACATTTCAAATGAATTCAAATAAAGAGATCGTACTCACTCACTCACTCAA